>NC_062282.1:138732397-139052750 GCF_902655055.1 Lutra lutra | reverse complement strand
TGTTTTTTTGTTTCTTTGTTTGTTTGTTTGTTTTTTTAAGTCAAATAAACTGACACATTTTTTAATCTTCCCTCAAGCACAGCAACACACAGACAAGTAACCTCAAACCCGGCCTGCTTAAATGAAAATGCAGAAGCAGAATGAGTGCTTGAAACAATTTATGTATGTTTAAATTCAAGAAAGTTGTTATATTAAAGATTTTTGTACCTGTAGCGTATGTAAAAAAATGCGTACGTGCACGAGCGCGCGCGCGCGTGTGTATTATACATATATATTGAGATACATGCATATATATGTGTATGTGTATAACACACACACACAGGATTTTAATTGTTGTAATTCTTCTCATTGTCATTGTGGCACTGGTATATATACAGAGTAGATCTGTCTATCCTCTGCAAAGGTATTTATGTTAATGACAGTTATTTGTAAATAGTGAGATTCGTGGTGATTTTTATTTTTACACTTTTTCTACTTCTCTATATTGTTTGGATCTTCCGCTATAATTAATCATTATTATTTACCGTCAGGAAAAATAGTAAAGTTTTTTTTTTAAGGAGGAAGAAAAGAAGAGAATCCTGGGGTAGGATGTTTTTACCAACTTAGATTTTAACAGACTTCTGCTTTTGTTTGTATATTAGCTTGGGTAAAGTATGCCTGGAATGCAGGGCTGCTTTGTAATTGTCTTTACTTTTAGGATTTTACTTTTTAAAACTATTTACCTTAAAATTTTAAGTTGAAATTGGCCATATGATACCTTTTGATACAAGTGTACTGTATGAAAGTACTGGACTTCTGAGTATTTAATAGTTCTCATTGTGTTACCTATTTTTAAGACTTGGGTGTTTTTGACTTCAGGTGGCGCACTTGGCAGTGTATTAGAGGCCACTGTATGAGAGTCAAAGTCATAGAGTTTCCTTTAGTAAAAAGGGAAGTGAAAATGGTTTTTTCCCTCACAGTCAGTCTGTGTCATGTCTGTTTTCTGTTTTTGTGAAATACTTATTTTATATTCCAGCAATGAATACTTCCAAATGGCAGGCAAATATAGTAGGTAATGACATAGGTAGAGAAGAAGGAAAATTCCTGGTATTCTTCTAGTTTTATGATGTGCAAATATGTGACTACAAGACCTTTTAATAAAATCCTGATTTGAAGTGCAAACATAACCTAGTATTGTTTTGGAGGTGAAACTAGTAGATGCCAGTTGTTGGTGACATTTTCAGAAACTGGTATTTGTAGTTGCATATTTTTAAGGTATTATTTTATATTCTTTTATTCTAGAGATCTGAAAATAATGTGAATCAAAAAAAATATACATCTTAAAGATGTGGAATCTTGTAATACCAATTTTCATTTAAAAAATGGTAGATGATGTACTGAGTTCTTTTTTCTGTCATATGAATGTGAGCATATTGTGGCTCATATTCTTTTGTACATTTGAGTTCTGAAAGTAGTTTATAGTTCATGAAATATCCAAATGTAGTCAGCTCTTTAGAATCATTCCTTTGGGTATGGGTATTTTCTGATAATCTGTTACAGGTTGATAACAGTATGTGTCATATGTATGTTTATTGTATGTTCCACTGTTGATTCACATTTTATTTTTTTTATTTTATTTATTTTATTTTTTTAAAGATTTTATTTATTTGACAGACAGAGATCACAAGTAGGCAGAGAGGCAGACAGATAGAGAGGGGGAAGCAGGCTCCCTGCAGAGCACAGAGCCCGATGTGGGGCTCGATCCCAGGACACTGGGACCATGACCTGAGCCGAAGGCAGAGGCTTTAACCCACTGAGCCACCCAGGTGCCCCGTTGATACACATTTTAGTTGCCAAGTACTGATGAAGTTGTTTGTGAAGACTGGATGAAAAATAAAATCCTGAGGATTGGGAATGAGAATGTGAGATAAATCAAAATGTATTTTATTATAAGCACTTGTTTAAAATCTTCTAATTCAAGATTAGTAAATTTTTTTCTCTGACGGAGTAAATGAGAACAAAAAGGGGTAATTTTAAAGATAATCCAGCTACCACTGACTAGAAATAAGAGAAAGTGTTTGTGAGGAGGGCTATGTGTCATGGTGGTTCTCAGCCCTGACTTCACATTAACCATATTTTGGGGATCTTAAAAAACATGATGGGTAAAGGGACTCTACCCCTGATAATTGATATTTGAATCTGGGGGTGGGGTGCTGATATATTTTAGGGTTATTATAAGTGATTCCAGTGTGTGGGACGGTTGAAAATGTCTGATTTCTTCTCTTTCCCCTTTTACACATCTCTTAGCTCTTAACTTTCAGGTTCTCTTTTTAATTGAGATAAGGGTGTCAAAGTGAGACAAGAAATGTATAGGAAACATTTGCAAGAGGACCAGGTTTACAAAGTGACTTCTCTTCATAGTTTCGTACCCAGAATCCTTAGTGATGCCACTATATTCATTGGTTATTAGCAGTTTTTGCAACATACAGCCCCAAAATTAGAGGATTGTTGAAGTTTTGAATATTTGTTAAAGGGAAGTTTATCAAGAATAAATTAAAGCATCATCTCAGATGCCTCTGAGAATCTTAAGAAACCTAAGTGATAAAAACAGTTGTATCTTTAAAGTATAAGACAAGAATTGTTGCTAATCAAAAGCTTATTAGTTGGGACGCCTGGGTGGCTCAGCTGATGATCTCAGCGTCCTGGGATCGAGTCCCACATCGGGCTCCTTGCTCAGCAGGGAGCCTGCTTCTCCTTCTGTCTCTGCCTGCTACTCTGTCTGCTTGTGCTCACTCTCACTCCTCTCTCTCTCTGACAAATAAATAAATAAAATCTTAAAAAAAAAAAAGCTTATTAGTCATAGCTTATATTTATCATATTTATAATATCACTGTATTGTATTTTCCTGGAACATAAGGTTGAAAGAGGCATTAAGAGTTTAACTGCATGCGTACTGCTTTCCTCTTTTTTATACCATTGTCAATGAGAAATATCTGTTTTCCCCTATGTGGAAATAATTTACTTCAGTTATAGTACATTGTGTAATATAGTATGTTGTCTATGACTTATTTAGTCAGTGATTGTATACATGTAGATGTACTATGATAAAAGGATTTTGTGGTTTTTGTATCTTGTCATTTATGACAGTCAGGGTCCTCTTTTGTGCCATATTTGGTGTAGCTTCCTGGGTCATAAACACCCCTACCAGTGATACAATGAGAACAGGCCTTTTTTTTTTTTTTTTAAAGATTTTATTTATTTATTTGACAGAGATCACAAGTAGGCAGAGAGGCAGGCAGAGAGAGAGAGAAGCAGGCTCCCCGTTGAGCAGAGAGCCCGATGGCGGGGCTCGATCCCAGCACCCTGGGATCATGACTGAGCTGAAGGCAGAGGCCCCAACCCACTGAGCCACCGAGGCGCCCTGACGGACCATTTTATGATGAGTTTAATATGTTAAATTCCACTCAAGGAACATTGTTTGCATGGTGGCAAAATTGGGTTTTGCAGTTCCTCTGTAAATTTCAAGCGTTAGACTTTTGTAAACTGTAAACAATTTGTGGTAAAGAAATTTTGAAGTGGATGGAGTTGTAGAGGACATGTTCTTTGTGAACCTGGAGAAGACTTTTAGAATTATTTTGTGTTCACCAAAATTCCACAAGAAAATCACATGATTATAAGGCTTCCAGTAACACTTTGCACACACAGTGACTGAGCAATGGGTACTGTTTCCTTATCAACAATTTTAACATCCATAATGCTCTGGAAACCAAAAATATTTTCTTGTATGTTTGGCATAAATTGATTTTTTCGTAAAACTTAGGTTGAACTGTTGTGTCTTTATTTCATAGATTTGTTGGTTTTTTTTTGTTTGTTTTTTTTTTTAAGATTTTATTTATTTATTTGAGAGAGAGACAGTGAGAGAGAGCATGAGCGAGAAGGTCAGAGGGAGAAGCAGACTCCCCATGGAGCTGGGAGCCCGATGCGGGACTCGATCCCGGGACTCCAGGATCATGACCTGAGCCGAAGGCAGTCGTCCAACCAACTGAGCCACCCAGGCGTCCCAGATTTGTTGGTTTTACTGCTGAAATAGTAAATTTGATTATAATGTCCTGTTCCAGACTTCTGTGTGTCATCACCACCTTTTTACAAGTTATGTGGTGCATACACACTGTATCACCTGTCAAAAATCCCCTAAAATTCAGGATTCCAGAACATGCTTGACTCTAAGAACTTTGGAAAGGGACCTATGGAAACTGCATTAATTTGCTTCTACTTCTTGCTTCTTCATTGAAACTACTCAACATCTTATTCCTCTGAAATGGAGTTTCGGTAAGATGCTAGTCAATTCCTAGTGCTTTTTTTTTTCTCTTGTAAATACATACATACCAAGAGGCACTTTATTTTAATCTGTGTTTGTTCAACAGTTGTTGAAAGCTTTTCTGTTTTTTTGGCACTAAGTTATTAACCCCGGTCCTGTGGGCCCCATTGTGGTCCCAGGAGCATTGTGTAATTAGGATGCTTGGGATGGAAAATGTTTCGGGTAACTGGTGTAGCCGAGTATTCATCACACACTCTGTTTAGTCCTTGGGGTTATATAATTTTACCTCTGCACATGGTAACTTCATACCAAAGCACCTGCAGGCAGTCCTCTTGGCTTCCTTTTTCATTACAGAAAAAAGCAGAGGTGTGGTTGTAATGCCTCTGTTTTAGTTTCCTTAAACTTCCTTAATTTGTTTTTAAGACTTCACTGCAAAAATCTATATACTTAACTGGCTTTTTTTTTTTCCCACTCCCTGACCATCTTTTCTGTTTTTTTCTTTTCTCTCCTTTTCTTTATTACTCCACCCTCCCCTCCTTTGAAATCCTATTTCTTAACAAGATAAGTTCAGGATTATGTATGGTATTCTGAATCAGGAAAAAATGCCCTGCTGGTGGGAAAGGTGACAAATAAATCTGCATATTTTGGAATTTCCCTGAAGAGGACCTTATTATAGGGGAATGAATATTGAATTGCTTATTAGTGTTCTGTGTACGTGGTCTTTTGCTTTGTTTCCCTCCCTAAACACTGAGGGGATGATGGGGTGGTGAGCACGGTTGTGCATGCTTTTTCTGTTGTGTTTTTGAATTCACCAAGATGGTAGGTATTTTACAGTATAGTTACTAATGGAAGATTTCGAGCTTACATAGTTAGGTTATATGCATTTGCTGTGTGCTCGGAAAGTGCTGTAATTCTCTTGTACATAGCATACTTTACATTATTGTTTGTTTATGCTGTGGGATGTCAGGGATTGATTGTCTCGTGTGCCATTTCATTTCCTGTATTTGGCACATGATAGGCCTCTCGTGATTACTTGTTTGTTGAATGAATGGATTAATCATTTCATCTTATTTATTAGGGCGAATTAACATGGAAGAACCTTGATTAAATACTTCCTGAGGCACTGTGCTCACTCCAAACCAATTTAGTGGGCATCTTCATTGTTGTATGAGATATCTCACACAAATAAATTGGCCCTACTTTAAATATCCTAATAAACACAAGCATCTGACTTAGCTACTTAAGGTTAAAAGTAGAGAAATACTTTATAGAAAGGTTTTCTTTTTTTAAATGGTAGGAGTTGAAATTAAAGGCATTTATGGGCTAGCCAGAAAATTTAAAGGAAGTATTCAATTTTTGGAACATTTCACTTAATTATGATTTTGTTACAAGGTTTTTTTTTTATATTAGATAAAGTTTTTTTCTTTTTCCTGTTTTTACATTTTTGCACACTAAAGTTTACTCCCCCCCTGCTATCCGTGCACAGAACAATTCCGTTAGGTCCAAATATTTCCCTCCTTCTGCCCCTTTGTAGTAAACCCTTTCTCCCACTCCCAGCCCCTAACAACCCCTGATCTGTTCTCAGTTTCGGTACTTTTGCCTTTTTCAGAATAGCATATTAATGGAACTGTGTGGTATGCAGCCTTTTGAATCTAGCTCCTTCCCCTTTGCATAGGGTATTTGAGATTCAGTCACGGTGAAGCATGTGTCAGTCATTTCTTTTTGCTCCTGAGCACTGTTCCATTATATGGATGTACCTGGGCATGTTTATCCATTCACCATTTGAAGCATTTGTTTCCAGTTTTTGGCAGTTAGGAATAAAGCTGCCCTGAACATTTTTGTGTGCAGTTTTTTTTTTTTTTCCCTTTTTGGTGAATTGAAAATTTCACTTGACTTACTAAGTTCCTAGGATTGGAATTATTGGTCATATGATAAGTGTATGTTTAACTTTTTGAGAAGCTGCCAAACTTTTCCTGAGCAGCTGTATACCGTTTTGTAGTCCCACCAGTAATGTTGAAGAGTTCTAGTAATAAGTAATTCCTGAACTTTAAATTTCCTGTATTGAATTACTTTTTAATAATAGCTTGTTAATTTGATTGCATACCAAAATACCATGGCAATAATATTCAGCCTGAACATGATATTTTCATTGCTGTACACCTATCAGATAGATAGTGATTTAGGGGAACCTCAGTTTTTAGGGAATGCAATCTTCATGATGTTTTGGAGCTTTTCTTTCTGGCTTAAATGAGCCGTCCCTGATCTCTGTAAGAAAAACCAGGCCTGAGGCACCTGGGTGGTATAGTCTGTTAAGCTTCTGACTCTTGGTTTTGGTTTAGGTCCTGATCTCAGGGTTGTGAGATTGATACCCACATCATTGGGTTCTGCACTCAGCCTGGAGTCTGCTTGAGACTCTCCCATTTTCTCTGCCCCTTCGCCATACTTTCTGTCTCTCAAATAAATAAATCTTAAAAAAAAAAAAGGAAGAAAAGAAAAGAAAAACTAGGCCTTAACCCTGGTGCCATATTGGGACTTAAAGTGTCTTTCAATTCTGTGTCTCTGTCTTCTGGCTACAGCACTTATTTGGAGAAAGATTCCTGTGGTTTGGTCCAAGCAGAAAGAAATCCTTAGTCTGGAGAAGTGATAGTTTAAGCTTTTCAATCACTTGTTGCACATTTCATTATAGAATTTAGTAGAAATTAACTTGGTTATCTATGATTTATTGTCAGTTATAATATTAAGTTATTTCTATGATGAGAATTGACAATATTGGCTTCCTAAGTAAAATTATCAAACGTTGATACTCTTTTTTGTTAAAGGTTTTACTTACTTGTCAAAGAGAGAGAGAGAGAGAGAAAGAGAGAGAGAGCAGCAGGGGGAGGGGTAGAAGGAGAAGCAGGCTCCCCACTGAGCAAGGATCCCTCCCCCATGTGGGGCTCGATCCCAGAAATCTGGGATCATGACCTGAGCCGACACTTAACCGCCTGAGTCAGCCAGGCATCCCTCAGATGTCGATACTCTTGAGTGAACCTTTTAATTTTGTGACCTTTGCCTACACTTGATAATTATATATATTTTTACAAATTTAGAAATTAGCACTGAAGTTAAAAAGAAAAATAGAATTTCATTAGGAGAACTATGTATGAAGCAGCTACTGACTTTTCTGAAGTACCTTTTCATTTATCTGGTTTTATCGGTCAATGACCTGTTAGATAAATTAGAAGACTGAATTTATACTAAAGTTTTTTTATTTTAGTATTTTTTTTTAAGTGGTTACTACTCAGTGTTTTCTAAACATGTTTAGATCTGCTGAGTCAGGGTTCTCATTCTACACATCAGTTACAAAGTGTCCTGTGATGCATAGATTGTCTGAATTTATCAAGGTGTATAAGGTTGTCTTTGTTTTCTGTGACATTTTTACTAGTCACTTCAGTTGTTCCTGCTGTGTTTGATTTTCTAATAATAAACGTACTAGAATTATTTTAAGATTAAAGTAAAATATAGTTTAAGGGCTCTTTTTGTCTAATGAGCAAAATATGCATTTTGTGACCTCTTTTAGTACATTCATTTTTTTTTCTTCTGGTTCATTGCTACGTTTTGGAGATTAGAAACTACAGTATAAATGACCTTTGATTCATGAGGTGTTACCCCACTTTGAGCTATAAATGGCCTGTCTGTCCATACCTTTTTCTTTTCTTCTTTCCTTGAAAAAGACATGATCTTATAAATTAACATTCCTAAACTTCTAAGAGGTAGATTGTTCACTCATTCATTCATTTACTCATTTATTCAACAAACATTTAATAAATGTCTGCTATGTATTATGTATTATAATAGATAATGGGGAGATAGAGTTCAGTAAACTATTCCTGCCCTTCAGGACATCAGATAAAATAAATGGGCTATCTTAAGTTTGAGAAGTAAAAGCATTGTGCCTTGTCTTTCCTGTAAATTGGTTGTAAAATGTAGAGGTTTCATTAGGTTCACTTTAATTTTTTTTTTCTTCCATCAGGAAGCTCAAAGGTTATCTTTTTTTTTTTTTTTTTGTGACGTTAACAGCAAGTTGATACTTACCTACTTCCATTATAGGAGTTGCATAATGACGATACTTGAATTCTGTCATTTCTTACTTATTAGACAGAAATATGTTTAAAGAGAGGAAATTCTCCTCATCAATTGGGTTGATCCTCATTATTAACAGACTCTGTATTTGCAGATTTCTGTACTTGCTGAAATTTATTTGTAGCCCCCAGATCAACATTCTTGGTGCTTTCCCAGGCACTCATGATATGTACATGTACATGTGCAGAGTGGCAAAAAATTTGAATTATCCAACATGCATGTTCCCACCCAAAACTGAACAAGGTGATGCTCTGCCTTTTTGTTTTGGTTTTTGGGGCATATTTAATGATTTTTGGGGGGTGATTTTGCTTTTTAAAATGACCCCCAAATGTAGTATGGAAGTGCTTCCCAGTGTTCCCTATACTCAAAAAGCCTGTGTGATATGCCTTCTTGAGAAAATGTGTTACATGGGCTTATTTCAGGTGTGAATTTTAGTGCTGTTGGCTCCAAGTTCAATGTTAATGACTCAACAAGATGTATTAAAATAAGGCATCTTTACACAGAAACATTCGTGAACAAGGTTGTATATTAATCGTTTGCTGACAATGTTGTGACCAGAGGCTTGCAGGAACTGAACCATTTATCTTCCCTAGGAGCATTGGTCCGTTGTTCTTGTTTCAGAGTTTGCTGCAGCTTTATAGAACATAACTCCTGGGAACCAACTGTTTTTAGTTTTGCTCGGATACAGAAGGATATCCTTTTTAATCGATATAAAAAGTATACTACTGTGCCATGGAATTCATGAAGTAGATAGACTTAAAAGGGCATGGTGAGACCTGTTCTGGGACAAGTTCATTGGTATATCCCCAGACCCTTGGATTGTGCTTGGTACAGGGTAGATATTCAGTAAGTATTTGTTGAATGCAAGTGAGTCCCTCAAAACAGAACATGACTTTTCCTTGATGGCTTGGAGTTTAAATTTAATACTGTTCCTATGATTGGGATTTGCAACCGTGTTTGCAATTTTACAGTGAGGTGACCTGCTCATAGAGATTGATCTTGTGAATTTTTCATTAATAGAAATTTACTGTGACCTCTGCTTGATTTTTCATTCCCATGACGCTTAAAGGGGCAGGAGATGAGGGTAACTTATGCTTCTCTGGCTGCACATGTAATAAATGTTTAGGGGCCTGGATATTTTCAAATTAAACTTCCTTCCTGTTCCAACCATTGAGACTCCTTAGCTATGATAAGGAGTATTACCAATGAGAGTATAAGTTCACCTGTGAAAATGAAGAGAGGAGGCACAAAAGATATTTTGAAGACCTATGATACAGTCATATCCTAGTTACTAGAAAAGAGTCACACCTAGATAGAAAATTTACTGAATTTGATATTCGGTAATGTTTATGTATATTAAGAAAATTTAGACTTTAATAAAATTTCTCTTTAAAATTTGACTCACTTATAGCTGATTATAACCTAGCATGGTTTGATACTTCTGTGCTGTTACATATTTATTACAGCTTTCAAACTTAGAAATCTTCTCTGACCATAACTCATAGAAATCTGTTTATCACAACCTGTAAAGATGTATTTTCCATTGTGACCCATGGATACATACACATTGATAAAAAGAACAAAAACAAAATTTCACTGAACAAAACTATCTTTATGACCTTTGTGTATTCCATTTTTTTTTCTGTATAATACTATTTCATTTAAAAAAGTGCTGCTCAAGACTTCTTATATTAGTTGAACAACCCACTGATTTAGGGTTATGATCAACACTTTGGGAAACCCTGTTCTAATAGAAATGGGGGCAATTTTTAGACTAGAGTTTCCTGGATCTTGAGAGGAATATACAGGGGGCATCACTGAAGTCAGGTTTCAAAACTGTAGTGTTGTTGATGATAGTTACTAAATGTTTTCCGAGACAAAATAAGTTTCTGTAGTATGTAATTACAGAAATTAATCTCCATTTTTGACATTACAGTTAATGATTTAGCTTTTAAAAATAAGTGTTTAGTCTTTTCTTAGACAACCACAGTTGAGCTCATGCCAGAAACCAGTAACTGGGACACTTGCTGCTAATAGAAGCATGTGATGTGCCGGCTAGCCATCACATCGCAAATATCCTTACTCATTTAAATTTTGGAGAAGCCTGCAGACATGTATTGTAATGTAATTTTTAGAGACTGAATAAGGCATTTGAAATGCTGAATGGGTCATTTCATATACTAAATATGGACTTTTCATTTAAGTTATAAAGCATTGAGAAATCAATGCTGTGACAAGTAACATGAAAAACAATTAATTTTAAAATTTCCATTATTTCTAATTTTGTATTTGCAAAAAAACACTGACAGACATGTTGAACATGAAAAGATGACCACAGGAAATTTTCATACTTAATATTACAGATACATGGAACAATTCTATATGTATTACAGCAATATTTTGGAAGCTAGATGGAGTATTAATAAGCATTTTAAAAAATTTAGAACGGCTCATTAATATTTGAAAGCTTTTGCTAGCTCTGGGTGTTTTTTTTTATGAGGTACAACATACTATATTGACATGTTCTCAGACTACTTACTCTGTTTTATGTGGTCGCAATCTAAAGAAGGCCAGTTGGCTCTGTAATGTATTAAATCATTGGCCCATGAAGATTAGAGAATCTGATTTTCTATTTTATGTTTTGAAGATTCATCATTGATCATCAAATTAGGAGTATGCCAGTGGCCTACATTTCTGTTCATCTAAATCAGATTATGTGTGATGTTTTCTGTATTTAGCAGGTCTTTTTTTTTTTAATCTTTCTTAGTGGATGTTACAGCAAAATTGTATTTGTTCATAAAAGCAAAACAATTGATTATTTGTATTTGTTTATCAGTTCTTGAGGATAATTTTAAAATACATCCCTTTAATAAATTATATCTTTTAAATGTAGGTATTTAAGTCAGTATGCTGAAAATAGTGACAGAATCAAACATAATTTGTAAATATTTTGCTAGTGTTTATGCACATTCATGTAGCTTCATGCACGTTAACTAAATTCTTGTCCATTCTTTTGGTATAGATAGTTTAGGGTTTCAGTTAAAAGGATAGTATCTTTTAAATAAAAGTTAAAATATCCTTAGGCAAGAAAAAAAAAATCCTTAGGCCATATGGATCATTATTTAATTTGCCTTATCAGAAGGTGTATGCTAGGCATATTTGTATGATACTTGTTCTCTCAGTAGTTTTTATTTCTCTGGATGCCAAATTTTTAAGTTTTCATGTTGTGTTTTCCATTTTCTTCCTTGTAGTTTTTAAATTTAAAACTTCTGAGAGACATGTTTTTTTGCTAGTATTACTGTATCTGTAGGTATAATAGTACTATGATTATTTGTGGGCTTTTAGCAACTGGGGTGACTTTAATGGACATTCTGAATCTTGTATCTGCTTATATTTCTGTTTTTGCTTGACTATTAGAAATCAGAAAAATAAATTTGTTAAGTATGGGTACTGAACTATGTGGTATCCATTTTGTATTTAGTATTACATAGTTATATTTCTAGCATGACCTAGCTGCTTGCCTGATTTCCTAACTTGAAAATTTTCTCTGTTGGTTTGTATTGTGTATATTGTAAACTGCCCTAAATACTTTTTTCTAACAAGGCTGGCTTTTAAATAAAGTAGAGATGTTAGTTTTTAGGTTAGATTGTTTCTAAAAATGCATCTATAATTTAGTGAGAAAATGATATACTATTCAGTGGTTCTTAACTTTTTTAGGGTCATATAATCTTACAATCTGTTGAAACTTATGGATTCTGTCTTAAGAAAATGCTCAGGAGGTCCATGGATTTCAGGTTAAGAGTTCCAGTACTAGTGGACTCTATTTTCATTCAAAGTAAAAGCAAACCAAACCAAAACAAAAAATATGATTTGTAGAGGCACTTACTACTTTACTTTTCAATAACTTGAAATATTCTTACTAGGTTTTGACAGTGTTTTTAAGTTATTTTAGGACTAAGTCTATTTATTCATGTTAGAATTAATATTTTTATTAAATTAATGACTGCATGCTAGAATATTAAAATAAGAGAAAGATGTATAAATAATAGTGTCTTCCTCATATCTCTAATATTTGAATTTTTTAGTAGATAAAACCACTTTTTTTAACCCTTGAGGAAGAATTAAAAGCCTATCATTTTAATGCTTTAAATTTTTTTAATGCTTTAAATGCATTTTAGTGTTTTAAATGCTTTAGGTAGTATTTCTATAATTAAAAATAATATGCATATATTATTCTCTTTGATTCTATCTCAGATTATTTTATTTTAAGTAGGCTTCATGCCCAGCATGGAGCTCAGTGCATGCAGGGCTTGAACTCACTATTGAGAGATCAAGACCTGAGCTAAATCAAGAGTTGGACGCTCAACCAACTGACCCACCTGGGTGCTCCCTATGTCAAATTAAAAATTTTTTTTCTAATTTTAATTTTATTTGTTTCTAGCTTTACTGAGGCATAGTTGACAAAATTTTATGTAAAGTGTACAATATGTTTTGTGTACATTGTAAAATGATTATCACAATCAAGTTAATTAACAAATCCATTACATAATTACTTTTTTTTTTTTGGATGGTTGGTAAGGACAGTTATCTACTCCAAGCAAATTTTAAATATACAATACAGTATTATTAAAATACAATACAATATTACTAACTGTAGTCACCCTGCTGTACATTAGGTCCTCAGAACTTACTGATCTTATAACTGAAAGTTTGCCCTTTGACCTACTTCTCTCCATTTCTCTTGGTGCCTGGCATCCACCATTCTACTCTGTTTCTATGAGTTGGACTTTTTTGTTTTTGTTTATGTTTTTGTTTTTTTTTTTAGATTCTACAAATGAGCAGTTCCCTGTAATATTTGTCTTTCTGTCTAGTGTATTTCACTTAGTATAATGCTCTAGAGTTTCATTTATGGTGTCCCAGTGGCAGAACTTACTTCCTTTTTCATGGCGGAATAATGTTCCATTGAATATAGCCTGTTTTCTTTTTCCATTCATGTATGACAGACACAGTTTGTCTCCATATCTTGGGTATTAGGAAATAGTGCTTCCATGAGCATGGCAATGCAGATATCTCTCTGAGATACTTATTTCAGTTTCCTTTGGGTATATCCCCAGAAACAGGATTATTGGATCATATGGTACTTCTATTTTTGATTTTTTGAGGAACCTTCCTACTATTTTCCGTAATGACTATACTAATTTATATTTCCATTAACAGTACACAAGGGTTTGCTTTTCTCCATATCCTTGCCAACATTTGTTAATTCTTACCTTTTTGATAATAACTGTCCTAACAGGTATAAAGTAATAATCTCACTGTGGTTTTGATTTGCACTCGCATGATAACTAGTGACGTTGAGCACCTTTTTTGTATACCTGTTAGTATATCTTCTTTGGAAAAATGGCTATTCAGATCATTGCCTATTTCTTTTTCTTTTTTCTTTCTTTCTTTCTTTTTTTTTTTTTTTTTGAGTTGGGAAGTAATTCTCTTTAATTTTTTAGAAAAATTTGTGTAGAGTGAGTATTATTTCTTACTTAAGTGTTTGGTGGAATTCACCAGAGAACCCATCTGGGCTTTTTTATCTACAAATTCAGTTTCTTTTTTGTTTTGTTTTTGTTTTAAATTATTTTTATTAACATATAATGTATTATTTGCCCCAAGGGTACAGGTCTGTGAATCATCAGGCTTATACAATTCACAACACTCACCATATCCCATACCCTCCCCAATGTACAAACCCAGCCACCCTATCCCTACCATCCCAACCCCCCAGCAACCCTCTGTTTGTTTTATGAGATTAAGAGTCTCTTACGGTTTGTCTCCTTCCTGATCCCATCTTGTTTCACTTTTTCCTTCCCTACCCCCCAAACCCTCCACTCTGCCTCTCAGATTCCTCACATCATGGAGATCATATGATAATTGTCTTTCTCTGATTGACTTATTTCATTCAGCATAATACCCTGTAGTTCCATCCATGTCGTTGCAAATGGCAAGATTTCATTTCTTTTGATGGCTGCATAGTATTCCATTGTGTATATATACCAGTTCTTCTTTATCCATTCATATGTTGATGGACATCTAGGTTCTTTCCATAGTTTGGCTATTGTGGACATTGCTGCTATAAACATTTGGGTCATTGCCTATTACTTAATCACATTATTTACTATTGAGTTGTATGGGTTCCATATATATTTTAGACATTAACTCCTTATCAGACATATGATTTGCAAATACTTTTTCTCATTCCATAGGTTGCCATTTTATTTCATTGGAGGTTTCCTTTTGCTACAGAAGACTTTTAGTTTGATGTAGTCCTACCTGTTCATTTTACTTTTGTTATCTATTCGTTTGGTGTCATATTTAAAACATTCATTCCCAAGACCAGTGTCAGGAAGATTTTTTTCTATGTTTTCTCCTAGAGGTTCAGGTGTTGTATTTAAGTCTTTGGCCCATTATGGGTTAATTTTTGTGAATGATGTGAGATAGGGGTCCACTTTCATTCTTTTGCATGTGGATGTCTAGTTGTCCCAACACCATTTATTGAAGAGACCATCCTTTCCCCATTTTATGTTTTTCGTGCCCTTGTCAAAGATTAGTTGACCATATATGTTTGGATTGATTTCTGGGTTCTCTATCTTGTTCTATTGATTTATGTGTCCTTTTTTTTATTTTAATGCCAATACCATGTTGTTTTGATTGCTGGAGTTGTGTAATATAGATTGAAGTCAGGAAGTGTGATGCCTTCAGCCTTGTTCTTCCTTAGGATTGGTTTGGTATTTGGAGTCTTTTGTGGTTCTCTGTGAATTTTAGCATTGTTTTTTCTGTCTGTAAGAAAAGCCCTTGGATTTTTGATAAGGATTGTGTTGAATACATAGATCACTTTGGGTTATTTAATCATTATAACAATACTAATTCTACCAATTTAAGAACATTGGCTCTCTTTGTTGTATTTGCGCCTCCTCAGTATTTTTCATTAATGTCTTACATGTTTCACTGTATAGGTCTTTCACCTCCTTGGTTAAATTTATTTCCAAGTATTTAATTCTTTTTGATCCTATCGTAAGTGGGATTGCATTTATAATTTCTTTTTCAGAGCATTCATTGTTAGTATATGGAAGTTCAATGATTCTTGTATGTTGATTTTTGTGTCCTGTAACTTTACTAAATTTGTTTGTTATAGCTAACAGTTTTTGGTAGAATTGTCGGACATATAGCATACCAAAACTAATGAATATAACAAAAATACTTCTTAGAGAGAAATGTATAGTGATAAGAGCCTATATTAAGAATAAAGAAAGGCGAGCCTGGGTGGCTCAGATGGTGAAGCATCTGTGCTCCGCTCAGGTCATGATCCCAAGGTCCTGGGATTGAGTGCTGTGTTCGGCTCCTTGCTCAGTGCAGAGTCTGCTTCTCCCTCTGCCTCTCTCTCTGCCTCTCTCTCTCTCTGTCTCATGAATAAATAAATAAGATCTTTAAGAAAAAAAGAGTAAAGACCTCATATAAAGGAACCTAAAGTTTATAGTTCAAGGTAAAAGAAAAAGAACTAGAAGAAGAAAAAACTAAGTTCAAAGTTAGCAGAAAGAAGGAAATAATGAGATCAGAGTAGAGCTAAGTGAAATAGAAACTAGAAGAACAACAGAAAAGATCACAAAATGAAGAGTTGTTCTTTTAAGGATAAAATTGATAAAGTCTTAGCTAGGCTAAGAAAAAAAGAGGAGACTCAAAATTAGAAATAAAAGAGGAGATACTGCAGCTAATACTGCAGGAATACAAAAGCTTGTAAGAGACTCTTGTAGGCAATTATTGCCAAAAAATTGTGTAATCTAAAAAAATAAAGTCATAGAAACAAACAACCTACTAAGATTGATTCAGGAAGAAATAGAAAATCTTAATAGACTTGTAATTACTAAGGAGATTGAATTAGCAATGAAAAATCTCCCAACAACAACAACCACCACCACAAAATAACAGGGCTTTACTGGTGAATTCTACTAAACATCTAAAGAGGAATGAATACAGTTCTTCTGAAACTCTTCCAAAAACTGAAGAGGAAGTAATACTCCTAAAGTCATTTCACGAAGCCAGTACTACTGTGATGCCAAGCCAGATAAGGGCACTATAAGAAAAAAATATTACACACCAGTATCCCTAATATATATAAACGCAAAAATCCTCAACACAACACTAGCAAACTTAATTTACTGGAACATTTGAAGGATCATATACTATGATCAAGTGGGATTTAAGCCTGGAATGCAAGGATCCTTCAACATTTGCTAATCAATAAATGTAATACAGCACATTAACCAAATAAAGGATAAAAATTGTGTGAGCACCATAATAGATTCAGAAAAAGCCTTTGACAAAATTCAACATCTGTTCATGATAAAAGTCTTGAGAAATTATGTATAGAAGAAAGTACCTCAACATAATAAAGGCCATGTGTGACAAGCCCATAGGTAACATCATATTCAGTGGTGAAAGGCTGAAAGCTTTTCCTCTAAGATCAAAAACAAGACAAGGATGCCCTCTCTTACCACTTGTCTTCCACATAGTACTGGAAGTCCTAGCCACAGCAGTCAGACAAGAAAAATCAATAAGAGGTATTCAAATTAGAACAGAGGAAGCAAAATTGTCTTTTTTTTTTTTTTGGCACATGTATTATCTTAGAATTTTCTACTAACAGTGATATAATTTTAGCCTACACATTTCCAGTTACCCTTCTGTCTTTAAATGTTTGGAAAGTTACTATTTTTACTTCCTCTATAGCTTACCTTTGACATTTTAAATAACATTTTTACATTTCTGTTTTATTCTAGCAATTTTACATTCTCTCACTCTCTTTTTTTTTCGCATTATGTCTTTACTCCACACTTTGTAAGGTACAGATACTCTTATTTCTCTTGTTTCTTTTACCACTTCTACTTCCACTTAACAGCTGAGCATTTGTCAATTGTATCAAGGTTGGACAATTTATATTCTCTTCTGTAACATTTATCTTGCATTTTTGGGGCAGGATTGATTCTAAAACCTGAAAATCAATGAACCGTGCTTGCATTGTTAGGACATGCTGGAGAACCAAGTATTATGCTAGGATTAAGAATTTTTTATTGTTTTTTAATTGTAATTCCAATATAGTTAACCTACAGTTTTATATTAGTTTCAGGTATACAATATAGTGATTCAGCAATTCTGTACTTTACTCAGTGCTCATAGTGGTAAGTTTACTCTTTCTTCCCCATCACCTAGTTCACCTATTTCACTCATCCTCACACCCCCTCCTGTCTGGTAACTATCAGTTTGCTGTAGTTAAGAATCTGTTCCTTAGTTTGTCTCCCTCTTGCTCTTTTTTTCCCTTTGTTTTGTTTTGTTTATTAAATTCCACATATGAGTGACATCCTGTATTTGTCTTTCTCTGACTTATTTTGCCTAGCCTTAAACTTTCTTGCTTCATCTGTGTTATTGCAAATGACAAGATTTTATTTTTTTATTGATGAATAACATTCCATTGAATACATATATCATATCTTCTTTACCCTTTGATCTATTGATAGACACTTGGGTACTTCCATAATTTGACTGTTTTAAATAAATAACGGTGCCATAAACGGAGGGTATCCTTCCTGATTAGTGTTCTTTGGGCCCTTTTTGCTCTAGTTCAGGAAAATTTTCTTTGAAAAGTTTTCTTAATTTTCTCTGTCCTTTGCATTTGTTGAAATTATTAATTTGAGGGGCATCTGGGTGGCTCAGTGGGTTAAAGCCTCTGCGTTTGGCTCAGGTCATGATCTCAGGGACCTGGGATCGAGCCCTACATCCGCTCTCTGCTCAGTGGGGAGCCTGTTTCCTCCTCTCTGCCTGCCTCTCTGCCTACTTATGATCTCTGTCTGTCAAATAAATAAATAAAAATCTTAAAAAAAAAAGAAATTATTAATTTGAAGTTGGAGGTGTTTGATTGCTTCATCCTGTGTGTTTTCCTTTATTTGTTTTCTTATTTTTGTTTTGTTTATTAAGATTGTTTCCCCTCTTGATCTTTGCTTATTCCATTTAATGTAGCATTATTTTGTCATTCTCCCTCTATATTACTATTCTTCTCAAAAGCCTCTCCGGATCTAGTTATTATTTTTGGTAGTTTTCCTCTTCTTTTGTGTGGGTGATCTTTTTTTTCCAGACTTTTTACTTGCTTTTTTTGTTTGTATTTTTCTTTCATATAATTAGCTTTCTTCCCAAATATAGTAATTCTGAATTGTCAGTTCATTAGTCTCTTGGGGTCATGTATACACGATGGTGCTTATTGACTATGAGTTTCCACATTAGAATGAGTACTCAGGGCATCAGTCTGTAGGCAAGGAGTTCTTCAGAATGCCAGATGGGGATAGGTTTCATTTTGTGATGCCAGAGTATAATTTTCCCTTCCCCATGTTCTCCTTTGGACCCTCCTTTAGCTTCTTTAGACGTCTATTCTTATTTTGTTTTGCTTTGTTTTGTTTTACATAGGAGATAGTTAATCTTAGTAACAGTTTTCCCATTCCCCCATTTTACCCCTGCCTCCTGTCCCTTCTTCTTTCGTGCTCACTATTTCACCTTCCTTTAGGAAGCCTTTGTGGACTTCTAGTTGGGCAGATCACTTCTTTACTTACCTGTTGTATTTTCTGGCACTTAGTTTGGGATTTTGCTTCCTTCACTCTTTCACCTGTAGTATATTCGTTTCTTCCCATCTTCCAGAAGTTTATTAATGTTTCATGTCTCCAAGTATTACTGTTAAGAATATACATAGTTACAGTTGTTAACTCTTAAAAAATAGGATATTTAAACAGAAAGGTATATATATATATCATAGTCAGACACCATGTTACAATTTTGTAGGTTAATGATTTTTTTCTTCTGTGTTTGTGTGTGTGTGTGTGTGTGTGTGTGTGTGGTCTTTTTGTTCAGAAATGTCTTGGAGTCCTGTGTACATGAATGGGGCTTGTTGAGTGGTGGGTCGTTTCCCCCCCCCCCCCCACCCCGCCCAGTTTGGTTCAGATTAGGATTGGCCAGTATTGAGGTGTTATAGAATACTGAGAATATAGGATGGCAAAAGGCAGAAGGAAGTCCCAGGCTGCAGATCCAGCTAGAAGGGAACAGTCTGTATTTTGAGAGGTCAGACAGTTAGCAAGAACAACATGAGAAAGTAAAGTGGGTAAGAATATGAACTCAGGAATTCTCCTTTTTAAAATAATTTCTCACCGTATCAGTTATTAACTTCATGATGCTGGTCATGCCATGTGATTTCTTTAAAATTTAGTTACCTTGTTGGTAAAAAACTGTTTTGAGAATTTATGAATTAATCTATTTAAAATACTTAGTGTAGTAAGTGCTCAGCAAATACCAACTACAGAGATTACACACACACACACACACACACACACACACACACACACACACAGCTTCTGTATTTTCCGGAAAAATTGGTATGTCTAGATTCTTCAATGGCACTGATAATATTTACAGCTGAGTAATAACTGCCCCTTTCAAGTGGAGTATTTGCTTTCTAGTTTGCTGTAGTCCCTAGTATTCTTTATGATCTTAGTCTCTGCTTGATTCACTCATACAATTTACCTGCCTTACTTGTTTGGGCATTTGGATTTGTGACTCATGGTCTATTGGTGTTAGGTAGAGCTGAAAGAATATCTTCAGTTTTCAGAACTGATTTTTCTTTGGTGCTAGGATGAATCACTATGGAAGACAGAAAAGCAGATAGTATTAACAGAGTAACTCAGGCAAGGGAATGCTGTCTCATCCAGAACATTCTTGGGAGCATGGGTAGCAGACTGGTTGGCATATGCAAAAAATCCTCATTGAGGTCTTTCAGGTGAACGAAGAGCCTGATGTTAGGGGGTCTGGTGATAAGTAGCTGGGGGGGGCTCTAAGTAGAAATTATACACCTAAAACCTGGAAATGTTTAGAGATAGGAATAACTCATTTATTAATCTGTAATATCTATTGACTGCCCTACATGCCCAGTAGTGTACTAGGTTCAGAGATCATGAAGTTATATATGAGTCGTCGTCATCAAATTCAACAGGCAATTTTAATACTGTCCGTAATATAAGGGCATCCTTAGAAATCTCCTAGTCTAATCCTATTTTATAATTATTAACATAAGGATAGCCATATCAATCCTTGCCCAAATCTTTGCTACTAGTTGGTATTCCAAGACCTCTTTTTTTAATTATCCTCCATAGGCAGGTAGCATCAAAGAGGACTGGAATCATGTAGTGAGGGTCCTCAGACCTGACACAACTGTTGTATTAGAGCAGGGTACAAAGACTGGAACTTAGGTAGGAGAGAAGGTTATATTACCTTACATAAAACTCATTCTTAGAAAATTGGAGTTAGAGATTCTTTTGGGGGACTTGAAGTAAGTGGCTATGTAGGAGAAGCCTACATGGCACAGAACTATAGGCACCTTCTAGGACCTGTAGGTGTTGTGTAGGACCCGAGGGTAGCCTCCATCCCAGAGCCAGCAAAACAGGGGCCTTTACTGTTACAGGGCCAAAATGTGAATTCTGCCCATAATCTGAAAGGGCTTGGAAGAGAATTCTTTCCTACTTTAGCCTCCAGATGAGAATGCAGCCTGGCTGATATCTTGAATGAAGCCATGAAGCCCTGAGCAAATGACTCAGTTGAGCTGTGCCCAGACTTCTGATCCATGAAAACTGTGAACTAGTTAAGTGTGTATTGCTATAAGCCTTGACATTTTTGCTAAATTGTTACACAGCACTGGAAAGCTAGTACTTTTGGTCATGTCCGAGTATATTGTATTCTTTAGTATAGTGTTATAATGAACACAGTGCTTTACTATCTAATTTGAAATACCTAGTCCACCCTGTCCTGTGCTTTAAAAGCATGGTCATAGCAATTTGTGGTGTGTTGTGCAACAGTTCGAAATGACAGGTGTGCCACGTATGCTCTCTCACAACTACTCCACTCATGTAACCTGAAGTAGCCATCAAGATATGTAAACGAATTGGTATGGATTCATTCTTTTTTTTTTTTTTTAAGATTTTATTTATTTATTTATTTGACAGACAGTGATCACAAGCAGGCAGAGAGGGAGGGGGGGAAGCAGGCTCCCTGCTGAGCAGAGAGCCCGATGAGGGGCTCGATTCCAGGACCCTGGGATCATGACCTGAGCCAAAGGCAGCGGCTTAACCCACTGAGCCACCCAGGCGCCCCTGGATTCATTCTTACAAAAACTTATTCATGAATGATAAAATTTGAATTTCATATGATTCTAATGTGTTATAAAATGTTATTATTAATTTTTTTCCCAACCATGTAAAAATGTAAAGACCATTTTTAGTTTGTGGTGTACAAAACAAACCACAGGCTGAATTTAACCTGTAGGCTGGAATTTGTGGCTATAGTTAATAGCTAGACTTGTAGGCGATACTAGTACTATTGGATAGTTGCTATAATAGGGAAAGTACTAGTGCTGTTTGAGATCCTTAATAAGAAAATATTTCAATAAAAAATGTATTTTGTAAAAATATTTTAAAGACTAAAAAATCTTATTACGGGTTCATGAAGAGTTTCTTTTGAATGTGGTGAACTGGAAAGGCTAAAACAAAAAAGAGCTTCCTTTCTCACTAACCACATTATCATGTATCTGCTTTGATTATTCTCCCTTCCCCACTCATAGATGATATCTTAGTCAGTTTCCTTTGATATCTTGTCACATATTTATAAGAATAAGTTCACTTTTGGCAGTGGACTTATTTTCAGGTATTAAGAATACCTGTTCTGGTTTTGAGGTTCAGTTTTAAGCTAATTCATTGTTCTTTCAACCACTGTCTCCCTACCTCTCACTTTCAGGCCTGGCTCTTGGCTCTGGAACTTTGTTTGGGGAAGAGATTTGACTCTTTCCTGCCCCCCACCCCCATTATGCTGGCCCTTGCTCCTCTACCATTCATATTGGGTAGAGAGGTATGAAGACGAGAGGGCAAAAGTCCTTTCACATATGAGACACGTTCATAGGCTCTTTCTTTCATGAGGCACTTCTGGTTTGTCAGAGGCTTCATGAGGACTTCTGTAAAACAAACAAAGCTCTAAATATTGCTGTACACAAATATGTGCCTACATGCATTACAAAAAAGGTCTGGAGCATACGCACCAAACTGAAAGTAATGGTCGTTAACCTCTGCATAGGCAAGTGGGTTGGAAGACAAGGGGTGTGGGTATCCCAAGGGGTATTTTTACTTCATCTTTATTATTTGAATTCTTAATTACATGTAGATTGTGTTTTGGGTATTTGATTAAATGTAAACCAAAAACTATGTATTGAAAATAACATAAAAGATTGCAAAAGGAAAATTACTTCTAGAAGTAATAGAAGTATAGAAATATAGAAAGGCTCTTTAAGGTGCTAAAGTAAAGTACTGATATATTCATTAACTTTAAGAAAAGTAGGGTTTTCAGATAACTTATAATAATGTTATAGGATGGAAAAAAACATGAGCTTTCTGATGTAGCACTGCTTTTTGGGTGTGGGTTATTTCTAAAAGTCACATTTTGAAGTGTTCTTGGTACTATGACCTATGATGTGTAGGTTTTAAGTATCATTTTATGAGCTTGGACAAATGCATACATCTGTGTAGTCCTTTCCCACTTAAGATGTAGAACATTTCCTTCTCCCAGAAAGTTTCCTCATGCTACTCTTCACTCAGATATCCCAACACCCTAGGCAGCACTGGTGTGATTTCTATCACCACAGCTTGTTTTGCTGATTTTAGAACTTCGCGTAACTGGAATCATATAATATGTACTCATTCGTTCCTGACTTTGTTCACTCAAATATGTGAGATATTTTGCTAAAAAAAAAAAATTAAGTTCTTTTAATATATACAGAGCTATTGATATTTTCTCTTTCATCTCATAATCCTATGTTGGATTTTTTTTTAAAAGATTTTATTTATTATTTATTTGACACAGAGAGATCACAAGTAGACAGAGAGGCAGGCAGAGAGAGAGAGAGAGAGAGGGGGAAGCAGGCTCCCTGTTGAGCAGAGAGCCCAATGTGGGACTCGATCCCAGGACCCTGAGATCATGACCTGAGCCGAAGGCAGCGGCTTAACCCACTGAGCCACCCAGGCGCCCCCCTATGTTGGATTTCTAAAAAAAATTTGTCCATTTCCCTTAAAAAAAAAAGATTTTAATTAATTAATTTATTTTAGAGAGAGAAAGAGAGTGTGCACAAGCCTTAGGGGAAAGGGAGAAGACAAGCAGACTCTACACAACAGTCCTGGAACCCAACATGGGGCTGGATCTCATGACCTGAAGTTCACGACCTGAGCCAAAATCAAGAGTCAGTTGCTTAACCGACTAAGCCATACAGGTGCCCCAAGAAATTTGTCCATTTTATCTGAGTTATCAAATTATTGGCATAAAGTTGCTCATAATTGTCCTTTATCCTTTTAAAATTTGTAAAATCTTCAGTGATGTGCCTTCTTTCAGTATTGTTATTGGTTATTTGTATATTTTCTCTTTTCATTTTTGATCATTTTTGCTAGGAGTTACCAGTTTTATTGTTAATTTTCAGAGAAGGAGTATTTTGGCTTTATTTACTTCCTCTGTTGTTTATTTTCTACATTTATTGATTTTGTTCCCTGGATAATTTCTTTGAATTTCCTTTCAGGTTCATTGACACTTTATTCTGCTTTATCTAGTCTACTTTTAAGTGTATCCAGTGAAGCTTTTCATTTCAGATATGAGTCTTTTTGTTCTAGAGTTTCCATTTTTTTTAATGATATTTTGGCATTTATGAGCTGACACTCCTGTTTTCACTTATTAAGACTATATTTTCATATAAGTCCATGGGATATTAATAATAGCTTTATTAAAGTATTTCTTTCTTTCTTTTTATTTTTAAAGATTTTATTTATCCATTTGACAGCGAGAGATCACAGGTAGGCAGAGAGAAAGAGAGGGAAGCAGGCTCCTTGCCAAGCAGAAAGCCCTATGCGGGACTCGATCCCAGGACCCCGAGATCATGACCTGAGCTGAAGGCAGTGGCGTAACCCACTGAGCCACTCAGGCACCATATTAAAGTATTTCTTAAAGTGATGTCTAATTTGCTCTTTTCTAGCTATTTAAAAAGAATACCTAGAGTACCTGGGTGGCTCAGTGGGTTAAGCCTCTGCCTTCAGCTCAGGTCATTATCTCAGAGTCCTGAGATCAACCCCCACATCGGGCTCTCTGCTCAGCAAGGAGCCTGCTTCCGCCTCTCTCTCTGCCTGCCTCTCTGTCTACTTGTGATCTCTCTCTCTGTCAAATAAATAAATAAAATCTTAAAAAATATAAAAGAAGAAAACCTAGATCATTGCTTAAAAATGTTTTTAAGTTAGGCATTTAAAGCTTCTGATTTTGTTCTAAGTGTTGATCTAGATATAGCTTACAAAATTTAATGTTTTATTATTATTTTGTTACAGTTTTTTTCTAATTTCTCACATTTATTTTTCAACTTATTTATTTATTTATTTATATTAACATGTAATGTATTATTTTTTTCAGGTGTACAGGTCTGTGATTCATCAGTCTTACACAATTCACAGCACTCACCATAGTGCATACACTCCCCAATACCCATCCCCCAGTCACCCCATTCCACTTCATACACAAAAGTGTATATAATTCCTTTTTTTTTTTTAAAGATTTTATTTATTTATTTGACAGAGGTCACAAGCAGGCAGAGAGAGAGGGGGAAGCAGGATCCCTGCTGAGCAGAGAGCCTGATACGGGGCTCCATCCCAGGACCCTGAGATCATGACGTGAGCTGAAGGCAGAGGCTTAACCCACTGTGCCACCCAGGCACCCTTATAATTGCTTTTTAAATTTTATTTTAATCAGAGAATGTGCTCTGTAATACTTCAGCTCTATGAGATTTAAATTCTGACACAGCATATGATCTTTCTTGGTGAGCATTTAAAGGAAATACTATTCAGTAGTTATTGAATGTTATATTTTATAAATGTCAGTTAAGTGCAGGGTATTGATGGTATTATTTAGATCTATGTCAATATAATCCTGATATTTTTGCTTCCTTTTAAATTTTTTGAAGATCGATTTATTTATTTTCTAGAAAGAGCATATAAGAGCATGGGGAGGGGCAAAAGGGAGAGGGAGAGAAAATCTCAAGCAGACTCCCTGCTCTGCGTGGAGCCTGATGTGGTGGGGCTTGATCTCATGACCCTGAGATCCCACGTGAGCCAAAATCCAGAGTCAGTCCCTCAACTCCCTGAGCCGCCCTGGCGCCCCTAGATATTTTTGTCTTCTATTTTATCATTTATTGAAACATTGTTAACATTTTCACCTTTGATCGTCTTTTTTCCTTTAGTTCTTCATTTTAGTTTTTTATTTTGCTCATATGTATTTATGACTTTTATGTTTTTCAGCTTAATCGAGATTTTTGGCATTATGAAATGGACCTCTGTATCTTTGGAGATATTTCTTTGTTTGGCTATTTACTTTGATAATATTGTAGCTTCTCAAGTTTTCTTACACTTGCAATTTGCATAGTGTATCTTTGTCTCTTCTTTTACTTTCAATCTCTTTGTCTTTGTATTTAAAATTGTTTTTAGAGGTGAATATAGTTGGATGTTGCTTTTTTAAAAAAATTTTTTAAAGATTTATTTATTTAACAGAGAGAGAGGAAACACAAGCAGGGGGAGCTGGAGTGGGAGAAGCAGGCTTTCCGCTGAGCAGGGAGCCCGATGTGGGGCTCGATCCCAGGACCCCCGGGATCATGACCTGAGGTGAAGGCAGAGGCTTAACCCACTGAGCCACTCAGGTGCCCCTGGATGTTGCTTTTTAAATACAGTCTGACAATTTTTCCCTTTTGAGAATGTGGTCTATTTTCATAGGCCTTTGTGTGTTTTTGACTGTAGTGTACTGCTCTTTATTTTCTTTTTGTCTCATGTCTTCTTTCTCTTTTGTTTTAATCAGATGTTGTTTATTGTTTTTATATTTTGCCTTAGCTGTTTAGTTATTCCTATTCAGTTAAGTTTTTGTATTTGTCCTGCATATTAAAATAAACATTCTTTGCTTGATATTGGCCACTTAATATTGAACCACATCATTCCCCACAAATATAACAATCTTAAAATAATGCAATTCCATATACTTGCCCCCATTTTTGTTGTCATAAATTTTACTTCCATTTTTTGTTATTAATGACACTAAAAAGTTATTTGTGCTTTAATCAGTAATGTATCTTTTAAGGAAATGAATACCCATGCATTTTTTATTTCCAGTGCTCTTGATTTCTTTTCGAAGTTTCACATTTCCTCAATTTATAGGTTAATGTTTTTCACTGAATTTGGGACAGTTTGAACCATTATTTATTCAAAATTTTTTCTGTCCCATTCTCCTTATTCAATTTACTAGGACTTTAACCACTATTTAGTAGTTTTAAAGTTCTGTTTTCTAATTCCACTATCAGGATTATTTTGGAGTGTGTTTTCTTTGACAGTTTGGTTTCCTGGCTATGGACTTTCTAATTATTTGCATGTCTGGTAATTTTTAATTGTATGCTACACATTAGGAGTCCAACATTGTTAAGAGTCTGGGTCTTTTGTCTTTTTAAGTATGTTCAGTTTTGTTATGGAATGGAGGGAGGTTAGCTGATGCTTTTCTTAATAGATCTAGGCTTGGTTTTAGGCTTTAGTTGAGCCGTGTATTGTAGTCTTTAGAGTATGGTCTTTACTCTTAAGACCTGGTCTTTGTGGTGTCTCAGCTGAATTCCTGGGATATTAATGAGTTTCCTCCACCATGACTATATATGAACTTAAATCTCTCCCAGCACTGTGCAGCTGTTAGTAAGTATGTTCATTATTCATTTAACCCCATAGTAGCCATTGTCTAATAGGTATTTCAGAATATTGCTACACATGTAGTCTAGCTTTCTGCCTACCACTCTTTATCCCCAGCACTGTACCACTGCCTCACCTTGTGTACCACATCCTACAAATTTCACTTGTTTCAGCAGTGACTGATCTGTAATCACTGTGTTGTACCTGTGTCTTACCTCCCTGTACTATGGTCGGAAAATTATCCCTCCCTCGAGAGCTTAGGTAAAGGAGGGACTCACCTTATGTGTTTGCTTTTTCTCGAAGATCATAGACCATAGTGCCTGTTACTCAATACCTGAAAATGGGTGCTTTATAAATTTTATCCATTTGTATAGTTATTTACAGCAGGATGGGCAGTTCAGTATCAGTTGTTCTGTTATATTTGGAAACAGAATAAACAGTGCATGTCTTTTACAGATACTGAAGAGAAGCTTATAGTTTTATTTGCAAAATATGAGTATGGCAGAAATACTATGAAACAACTTAAACACATTGGGGGTTAGGATTAAAAGCCTATTTGGGGGATTGCTGGGAATTAATCGGAAGATACTGTTTGTTTCAACTCTTGTTGCAATTGCATTATATAATAAGTTTCAGAAATACGAGTAAGAAGTCCTTGATATTGATCCAGGTTTCCTTATTAGTGACTATGTTTTGAAGTTACTTCTTTAATTGCAGAGAATAGGAATCCACTTAAATTGTTCAAACAAAAGTAGGAGAATTGCTTAAGCTTGCAGAATTGAGGTATGTTAGATGGGTGAAATTCCCAGAGAAGATGAATGGGGAAGACTCCTCCAGAAGCCTTTTTTTGAGCTTTGAGTGTTTTCATGTATCTATTAGAAAATATAAAAACCAGTCTTCTCCACCTCATGGGTGCCAGTATTTCTTAACCTTGTGAAATTACTTTTTATTTTTTTTTAAGGCCTAGTTCAAATGTTACATAAGAATTGTTTCCCATGATGGGTGGCAAGAGTGTTCTTTGCATTACCATTTCTGAAGCCCATTTCCATATATAGTTATAAGTAATAATAAATATTTATTATTTATTTATTAATAAATAGTATTTGAATTCTTTTTAAAAAGGTTTTATTTATTTACTTACTTGGCACAGAGAGAGAGAGAGAGAGAGAGAGAACGAGCGGGAGCACACATAGGGGGAGCAGCAGGCAGAGGGAGAAGGAGAAGCAAGCTCCCTGCTGAGCAAGGAGCTCAATGTGGGTATCCCAGGACCCTGGGATCAGGACCTGGGCTGGAAGGCAGATGCTTAAAGACTGAGCCACCCAGACTCCCGTATTTGAATTCTTTTTTTTTTTAAGATTTTATTATTTATTTGACAGAGTGAGATAGAGAGAGAGATGGCACAGGAAGGTGGAGCAGCAGGCAGAGGGAGAGGTTGTGGGAGAGATGTGGGGCTTGATCCCAGAGTACTGGGATCATGACCTGAACCAAAGGCATCCACTTAACCAACAGAGCCACCCAAGTGAGCCACCCAAGTGCCTTGTATAATTTCTAATAAATACATGAATGAATGAAGTTCAAATGAGAATGTACATTTGAAAAGATTTTGAAAATGTATGTATGTGTATATGGACATGTGGAAGACAGTTTTACTAAAATCTTTTACTGATTTGCAAAATGTATTCTCTTTTTTGCTTTTAAGTAGAAAATCTTATATTGGCTTACAGGTAAAACTGAAATGGTTTTAAGTTGTAAGGTCTAGGTTAGTGAATGTATACTGGCTTATGAAATAGCAAATTTTTGAAATATTTTTAATTTTTAATAAATTTCCTTTGTTTTTATCATCTCTTTGTTATTAAAGTATAGGAAGAGGCTAATGGTTACTCTAAGTCTACTGTGGTTTGATTTAAGTGGGAATCAACAAATAGCAATAATCCATTGCTTGAACTTATGTTTTTAATATCCCCAAAATATGTTTTTAAATTCTTCAGGTTAACTAATTTTCTTTTCTTAATATTCTAGCTCTCTATCAATATCAGCTTACATCACTGAAGAGATAATTTTGAAGACGTGTTTTGCTGAAAAGACAACTGAGAAAAATTTCACGAATGGGATGAACACGCTTCAGTTAACTGACTACCTGCTGCAATTTGAATGTTAACAGTTACCCACCTGGTACAGTTAACCTAGTGATGTACCTATTCTCACAATACCCTTTTTCATTGTGCTTGTCTTGATTAAAGAATTCAAAGTGGAGTACCGCAAACTTGATATGGATAATAAAAAGAAAGACAAGGACAAATCAGATGATAGAATGGCACGACCTAGTGGTCGGTCGGGACACAACACTCGAGGAACTGGGTCTTCATCCTCTGGAGTTTTAATGGTTGGACCTAACTTTAGAGTTGGAAAAAAAATTGGATGTGGCAATTTTGGAGAATTACGATTAGGTAAGACTATTTTGTTTATTCCATTATGCTGGAAGCTTTTTTTTTTTTTTTTTAAACTGAACGTACTTTCTAATGAAAATGATACAGTTATTGTTTAGTTGTTTAGTTGTGATAATTTTAAAGAATATAAACGTTGGAAATTTCTTTTGTACTTGTGTTTTCATTTGTAAGGAGTTCCCTAGTATATGAACGTGTATTCATATATGTATATGTAGTATAGTCTATGAATAGTATGTGAATGTCTGTTTACTTGAGATCACCCATTTGGAATATGAGAAAAAAGAAAGTAAATTAAAAAGCCCCAACAAGGTGGGAGAAGAAAAAAGGACCCATAGGAGCCATTTGCAGTGTATTAAGAATGGTATTTAGGCTTTTTTCATATTTGAAAACATGCAGTAACTGACCCCTTTAGGAGGGTATGTATGGCTTAAAGCCAAGGTAATATACTGAAACTGCATAAAAATCAGTGAAATTGGGGAGCCTGGGTGGTCCAGTTGGTTAAGCATCCAACTCTTGGTTTCTGCTCAGGTTATAATTTCAGGGTTGTGAGATTGAACCCCCATATTGGGCTCCACATCCATTGCGGAGTGTGCTTAAGACTCCCTGTCCTACTCCCACTGCCCTTCCACCCTTCTCTCTCAAATAAATAAACCTAAAAAAAAAAAAAAATTCAGTGAAATTTACATTGTGATTCTGTCACCAACCCCTCTCTAACCATTTAACCAAGTATATTCCACGTTGGGGCTCTGAAATCTGGATTTTTTTTTTTTAAGAGACCCAGTGGGAGTGATGGGGCTAGGGAGAGAGAGAATCTTAAGCAGGTACCATGCCTAGCTTGAAGCCCTAGGTAGGTCTTGATCACATGTCCCTGAGATTATGACCTATGCTGAAATCAGTGTCCAACACTTAACTCACTGAGCTACCCAGGCACCTCAAGAAATCTATATTCTTAACAAGGGACACAGAGTACTGATTCAGTTTGTTTTTGTAATCAGGGTGGTTTGGTAAACATTGGTCTAATTAAACTTCCTAACTCTATATTTAAGGCAGTTGAAATTCCATGAGGGAAGGTTGCCTGCCAGATGTCACACAGCATTTTAATGACAGACTCGGGACCAAAATCTAGGCTTTTAACTGCTAGTAAAGTAGAAATATGGCTATCCTGAATGAAGAGAAATAAGAACAGGGCAGCATGGTTATATGGCTGTCAGTACTGAGGTTGCTCGAGGGCTCTTTGATCACTGGCCCACCAAGAGTGAAAACTTGCCATGTAAAAAGGTAAAGCTTAGCTTTACAATTTTCCTTAGATACAACCCCACTTATTAGAAATAAATCGAATTGTATGTTTATCTACTCAATTACTTCTTTTCATCTTGTAAAACACCCTAATTTGTAGTTAGTCCTTCATTTTAATACTATTTTGTGTTGTTAATGTGCATTAAGTCTTTTCATGAAGCAAGCCAATAAAAGGCAGTGATACACTTTGTAAAGAGCTGTGATTGATGTGCCTGGCAGACTCTTGCATTTGAGTAGGGACTCATATTTTTGAAAGGCTGAATGATTTACACTTCATTTTCTCAAGGATATTGAGTAAGATTTTTTTTTTTAAAGATTGTATGTATTTATTTGACAGATCACAAGTAGGCAGAGAGGCAAGCAGAGAGGGAGGAAGGGAAGCAGGCTCCCTGCCAAGCAGAGAGCCTGATGCGGGGCTCTGTCCCAGGACCCTGAGATCATGACCCGAGCTGAAGGCAGAGGCTTTAACCCACTGAGCCACGCAGGCGCTCCAAGTTAGATGTCTTGAAATTCTTAAACTGTTTCTGATTTTAGATTAGAAAAACGAGGTTATTTACCTGTGTAACTTTTAGCACCCTTCATCCTTCCAAACGTACTTCTTGTCTGTCATGTAGGAGGCATGATTTGGCACTGATAATACTGGAAAAATAAAAAATTGTCCCCTCTGTCATGGAAAATATAAGTCAGGGAACTACTTGGGGCCTCAGATTCCTCAACTTTAAAATGGAATTACTTCTACTTTGTAGTTTATTGTGGAGATGAAATTTAGATGATAATGTAAAGGACCAGCATTGTACCTGCATATTTTAGGAACACAATGATTGTTCTGCTTCCTTAAAAGATGGTATCAAGATATTTGTTCTGTTTTGAAATTATATTGATGACATGTTCTATGTATTTTTATTTAAATTTATATGTATAAATTAGCTCTACAGGTATATTTCATATATACGTATTTGTATTCTTATCTCTTTGTGGATAGATAGGACTGTAGGACTATAGTATATTGGCCATTTTTATTTAAGAGTGGTTTTATGTAATTAATTTCAAAATGACTACATATATATGTTTATAAATACATTTATGTGTATGTATACCTCTGTGCGTGTGTGTGTGTGCGTGTGTGTGTTTGTATACACACACAATGAAGCTAGCTGACCCTTTTCACTGGGGCAATATGAGAAACTATGTGTACCATATACTGAACCTGTATATGTTACATATAGTGAAAAAATAGCAAAATAATGCTGAATAATCAGGAATAGGATTAAAATGATTTGTTAGTCCAGCTGTCCATCCACCTGTCCATCCATCCATTTGTCATCCACCTGGCTCTGTATCTGTATCTAATCTATGGTTATTTATTGTATATTTGTATATATTTATTTAAATGTATGATCTGTACACTGTAATTTTGTTTTATGTTGTTTGTAATATAACATACTTATATAGCTGATTTAATAATTTTGTTCATTTTTATTGATAGGATACTAAAGAAGGCAGCATTTTACTCCTTTTTTAAGGGCCCCATATAATTTCTCTGTATTAAAAAGAAGTTGTTCAGAGCCACATTCTTTATATACCTGGGTAAACATGCTAATGTTAAAAGCTGGTTTGGATTCCAAAAGTGCTTGCTTTAAAACAATAGTAATAGACACATCTTGAAAATTTGATTCCTGACCCTGAAATGTTTGTATTAGTATTGGGTGAGAAAGAATATAAGGTATTCGTGTTATAGGTAAGTAACTTTTAACAAAGATGCTTTTGACATTTTGGGCTGGACAGTTCTGTTTTTTTGTAGAGGACTGTTCAAATACTTCATGTTGTTTAGAATGTCCTTCTTGGGCACTAAATAAAAGGTGTACCTGCACATACAACCCCAAATACCTTTCCCCTGCCAATTTCAAATGCCCAAGGTATTATGCACCATTGAAACTGCTCTCTTATGGGTAATTATTAAGAAAAAAAAAAGTTTGGCATAAAGCTGTCCAGATGCTTTGAGATTTTATTTTATTTTATTTTATTTTATGCTTTGAGATTTTAAAAAGAGTAGGTAAACATTGTAAATAATCTAAATTACACTTAAGTAATTGATAGTACATTGATATTAAAGATTTTATTTATTTGTCAGAGAGAGTGAGCACAAGTAGCACAAGTCCTGAGCTGCAGGCAGAGGGAGAAGCAGACTCCCTCCTTGAGGAAGGGGCCCCATGTGGGTCTCGATCCCAGGACCCTGGGCTCATGACCTGAGCCAAGTGCAGATGCTTAATTGACTGAGCCAGCCAGGCATCCCTGATTGTACATTTTTATTTATTTATTGTAAAATGATGAATTAATATTTTTTGGTTTTATTTTATTTTTATATGTATTGATGGTAAGATTTGCCTTCTTCCTATCTGTAGATCTGTGTCTAGCTTCGATAGCCATCTGAAACCCCTGGAAATATTGATAGGCACTGAATGAGAACAAACATAGCTAGGTAGAATACAGTGTTCTATTGTATGTATTTTTTTCGTTTTTCTTCTATTATGTTTTGACACCTTAAAAAAGTCTTTCTGCCTGGGGAGAGACTACTCCTGCTGGGGCTAGCCAATTCTTAGTGATAGCAAAGGACTCAAGCTGGGAGCATGCCTTTGATCTGCAGAATAACTGGTCCAGAGCTGTACCTCCTTTGTCTGGCCTGTATGTTCTAGAAGGCAGTCTTCATTAATCATCCCATGGCTAGGTATAAGATGAGAGAGCACCTTTATAGCCCAAAGACCCTAAATTATTTGCCACCAGAATTATCCAAACTAGTTAATCCTGAACTGTTGATCCTGCCTTGCCTTGGTTTTCTGCAGAAACTCCAATAAAGCCTTTGGCCTAAGCTCCCTTTCCTTTGTTTCTGTCTCCTACCACTTGACCAAAACGTGATACTTCTCCTGTGACTTCTTGTCTGTGAGGATAATAAACTTTGTTTTCCTGAGCCTCTTCTCTTGGCTCTCTTGGCTACCCCTGCCTGCATAAAAGTACACAGAACAAGGTTGTTACATATAGCTTTATGGGATACTATTTCTGAAATAAGTTATTGGAGCTTTTGACATAATGAAGTATGCCACAGGAGTTTCAATAACTTCTCTTACTGTTATTTCTTTTCTATATACTTGATAATTCTTCTTGTTTGATTGTTTTTATTTAAGAATTGTTTTATTGAAAATTCTGCAGGCCTTATGATAATATTTCAAATAAATAATGCAGATTTGAGTGCATTCATCATTTTTATGTTTATTGATTTTCTACTGCTACTAACTGAAGCATATTATGGAACTTAACTGAAAAATGTCATAATAAGGAACAGATTGTGATGCTCTAACAAAGAGATCCTGGAATACAGTGGTAGTAAGCAAAATAGGTTTTTGTTGTTTTTTGTAACACAAAGCAGAGGAAGAGCCCTCAGGCTGTCAGGGCACCTCTGTATCCTCAGTATATGGCTTCAGTCTCTGTATGTAAGGTGATTGCCCCTTTGGTTGCTCTCTCCCAGCCAGCCAGCCAGCCAGCCAGCAAGAAGAAGAAGAAAATGGGCCAGGAGAACACACATTCATTCTGGAAGTGAGGAGTGACAAACCTTCTGTCCGCTCATATCTGGAACTTAATCACATGGCCACACCAAGCTGGAAGAGAGGCTGGAAATGTCTCTGGCTGGACAGCCGCTTTAAAATTGAGTCATTCTGTTGTTAGAGAATGGAGCGCTTGGATATTGGTGGGCAACTAGTAATTCCTGCTATAAACATATACATAGTTTCTGTAGAACATAGGTTTCTATGTACCCAAGTATCCAAGTACCACCCAATTGGTAAATCCATCTTTTCAAGTTAAGTATAGCACAGAGCTCTACCGGGAATGTCCTTTGAAATGGGATTAAAACATCAGTTAATCGGAACCAGTCTGCTTGGAGCCTTGTCTTAACTGGATTACCTCTACACATACTACTCCTTCCCTCTCTCTCATACTATACACACAAAGACATACTTAGCGTGTCATTGTTTGTTCATGCATAAAACATTGATTAAAAGCCAACTGTGAGGCTCTGCCTGTTAGGTAGCACAGATGCATTGGTAGTATTGTTTCTTCATTGCTCATGTTTAAAAATATAATCCTCGGAGTTCAACAAAATCTTTAGTGTTCAAAAAAAAGATGACGCTTTAAGGATTTAGTGCTTTCTGCTCTGACCTAAAAGTAGACATTTGGTCTTATAAATGCCAGTAAAAAAAACAGTACTTGTGGAAGAATTTGGTATATTTTGGTTCTGTGTTCTTTGTATTTAACTTCACTTCTTGTCCCGTGGATATTTTCCCTTGGGTACCTGTGACTAAGCATCACATGCGTAGTTGTGAAAAGATGATAATGTCTTGAGGATATACAAGTTCTCTCTTTGAACTCAAAACAGAATTATTCCTTTGTGAGACATCAGTTCCTCAAGACGAATTCCTCACTGTATCATTAAATGATTTACTCTGTGCTTATTCGAGGAAGCCTGCAATTTCATACATACTGTATTCTGGAAGGTATAGACGAAGGCACTTCTAAATGTTGAACCAAGCGACTGAAAGTGTGTTACTTTTTTTTTGGTATTTTTTTTTTTTTTTTTTTTTTTAATGGGATCAGCCAATAACTTGAATGAATGTACACTCTTACTGAGTCCATCTCTGTTCCAGGTCTCATGGCTTTGGAGCCTTATGCTATTTATTTAGCATGGGTACAAATGCTTTTTAAAAAAAAAAAAAAAATCTTTTTTTGTCATTCATTTTTATTAAAATAAGGACAAAATTCAGAAGTGTGTTATCATATTTGTATGAACAAACACTGCTGTGGGTATCTGACACTGAAATTGTGCCTAGTTTTACTGCCACTCATTAGTTACTGTTGAAAAGGAAGTTAGGGGTATTATGGTAGAAAATCCCATGTGTGAACATTGCCTGTTCTCTGTTCAGCAGCCATGTGAGCAGGGCCGGTTACTGTCACAATTAAAAAAAAAAATAAAAGCTATCATTTTTCTGCATTTCTTATTATAGAAATAAGACACGCTTATGGAAACAGTGCTGGAAATTCAGAAATCACCTTCTGTTTTTTATTCTTTTTACTGTACTTGTGAAGGAACATTAATTTATCGAAGATATTAAATCTTTATTTTGGTTTGTTACTTGCCTGTTCTTTGTATATGGTAAATTTTTTTCAACATACAGAGGTTAACATGTTTTATGCTTTCCAGTCCGTATAAAATCTTAACTTTTTCTACCTTTTTAAAATGCTCAGAAAGACTCCTATATATTGGGTGATATTTTTTTCTTATTTTATAGTCTATATCTACGTTTTAAAATATTCAGAATTTAATGTGGTCATGAGCTAAGATGTTAAAAACCCTTGTTCCCCTCGAAGTAGTTAATTAGTTTGTCAAAGGCAATTATTGAATAATATGTTTCTTTCTTTGTTTCATTTTTAATATATTCCAGATTTTTTCTGTGTTAATGTATTTACTGGATTACATATGAGCTCTAATGAGAACACATTTTATAATAATGAAGGATTTAAAATGAGCCGGTGACTGGAAAATAAATTCTGTATTCCTCTTTTTATATAGATGTTCTGGTTTTGACATTTATTTTAGCATGTGTTTGACTATTGATTTACTTTCTGAGTTGTGTGCAGTGTTCTAGCAAAATAATAATCTTTCCATTTTTGTAAGTGGGCTAATGTATTTAATAGTATCACCTTCTACTCTGAATCCAGGTGAAATGCTAAATACGTCATTGAATCGATAAATGTAAGATTTCCTTGTCATTGAGGTTTTTGCTACATAGTTGGATGTGAAGACCTTAACTTTATTTAAAGATATTTTTGAGAGAGAAAGAGAGAGGGATCATGGTTGTGCATGCACAGGAGGGTGAGGGATAGGGAGACTCTCAAGGAGATGGCCCGCTGAGCAAGGAGCCCAGGATCACAGGACCCTCAAGAGTTGGATGCTTACCCAGCTAAGCCACCCCGGTGCCCCCCTTTGCTTTATGTAAATAGATTATGTGCTTTTTTTTTTCACCCAGAGTAGAGTTTTACATAATATATCTCTAAGAATTAATTATTGATAGAATCTGACATTTTTTCTTTCTTTTTCAAGGGAAAAATTTATATACAAATGAATATGTGGCAATTAAACTGGTAAGTTCATGTTTCTAATTTTCCTGTTTTGTCTTTGATGCCTAGTTTATATTTTACTTACTTTTCTGTTTTCATATCATTTGTAATTTGAATGTTTCCTGGGAAAGTGATATGCATAACTGAATTTTCTGTCATTAAGCTGCAGGCATAAGCACACCCCTCAAGTATGTGATAATGTATAGATGTCTGTGTTTCTATGCCACAAGAACACAGTCCCTTTATTTTGATAGCAATTTAGAATTTCATTTTCGAGTTTTGGCACAGTTTTTCATTTAAAGAACCTGACACATTGGCATTTTTAACTATTGAAAAACTAGAAAACAAAATTTCTCTTAATGAGTCAAGCATTTGGACAGAAGTGTCCTTAGTATTCAGGATTACATTCTTTGAAAATATATTTCCGGGTAGCTTCCAAAATCTCTCTTTCTACCGATCTTTTCTGTATGGTAATACTGGCTCTTGTTTGACCTTCAGGGATTCAGAAATTATTGATGTGAGTGGAGGATAGCAGGGAAAGCAGTGTCCCATGGGACCTTTCTATAGTTCTGACTGTGCCAACTATGACAGCTGTGAGGTAGCTCTTCTCTGGAGGAATTGGGATCTGGGAATTTTTATGAGACCCAACTTTCTTCAGGCACAACTTTTCTCTCTGGCTTGCCAGCCAGATTTCCCTGAGGTTAAGCACGGCTTAGGTTTTCCAGTCCTCTTGCCATTGTCAATCTTGCTTCTGCCAAAAGAACCACTGTTATTAGGGTAATGTGAGATTAATATATAAGCAGAGACTATCAGAAGAAGAGGCAGCAGAGAAATAGAAAAACTTTGGAGATGAGATAGAAAACTTGTACTACTTAATTTTAAGTGTCTCTGTGATTATAGACGAAGTTTGGCTGTAACAAAGCTGTTTATTTTCACTGGGAAGTAAAGATGCACAATAGGGTTCTGATTCCACCAGGAGAGACTGGCTGGCTGACATGTGCTTTGGTACTGGCTTTGGCCTTGATGAGTTCACCTTAGTGTTAAGGTCTCTCTTTGGCTTTATGGTAGCAAATCTGGTTAGGTCATCTGTTAAGCTTGTCACTGGCAACTAAAAGTGGATTTACATTAACCATCAGTTCACACCATCAGTCAAGCTCTCAGAGATATAAATATTTGGAAGAATTAACTTCTAATTTAAAATGAGTTATTTTACTATTACTAACACGCCCAGAATCCCCAAATCATTGTAAACATGTTTGCTTTCTGTAGGCCGATCTGCATAGAAAGCAAGTTAAAATGACAAGATTCTCTTCTGATCATGAAATCAGAACAAGAGACATGAGTTTGTATGAATCACAGAGGGAGGCTGAGGTTGCAGGCATTGGACAGTGTCTGAAAGGGCATTGCTGACTTTCATGTCTTTGGAATTCTTCCTTTTTCCATGTTCTAGGCCAGCAGCCTAGCATCTAGACATTGTGTGGTGTTGGGAGTGGGGGTGGCATGCAAGGACAGGAATGTGGCAACACCCATACTCGGTGTTACTGCTCTAGGAGCCTGCGGTGAGCAGCTCCCAGGAGCTGTGATGGTGAACTGATAACACTGTGGCGCATCAACCACGGTGTCAAAGCAGGAGCCACTCTTCTCGGCTCACCTGCCCTTGTCTGTTTCAGGCATTAATTGGTAACTCTTAGGGTCTTGTTATTCTCAGATTCGGGACTTGTTTACTCTGCTTGCTCCGCTGATGCCTTAGTAAACGTTTAGTATGTCATCTCTCAGTCTTACATATACACATGTGTGTACAACTCTTTTTAGTTTTATCTTTATTGTGTATCACTATCCCCTTAGTTATTATTTTCCTTTTATTTTTTGAACAATCTCCCTCTGCTCTGATTTGCCCCTTTTTATAAAGCACAATGATCAGTGCTACGTATAATAATTGTGGTTTCCTTGTGAAACTGGCAATTTTTTTGGATCTGTGTCTAATACTTTGAGGTTTAAGTATGGTACAGAGGCACCTTTGCCTTGAATTCACCCAAAAAATAGCTTGGTAGGACAGAAAAATAGCTTGGTAGGACAGAAGGCATTTCACATAAACTACTGGACCATAGTTTGGTACTTAGTTTATTAAATATTTTTATATACAAAATATGCATAATATTTCCTTATATATTTTCTTATTTATATATATTGTATCTGTTCTTAACATAGAATGTAATTTTGTTCAGGACCTGCCTTAAAAGCAATCACTTGAAAATGTTATGTCTGTCTACCTTCAGTGCTATCTGATTTCTATATTTTGGTTACAAACAGGGGCATTTTGATAATAGTGGTGTTCAGAGAGTAGATCTCAGTGACTACTTTCAGTTCTGTCTCTTAGAAAGGTTTTCACATTTACTTAATGTTATCCTAGTTCAGATTGGTAGTTTGTTTCTGGGTAATTTGTTAATCTGACCTCAACTGGTACCCTCATCTGTTGTTGTTTGCATTCATCTATTAACCTGGTGTTCATGAATAATGAAAATGTCAGCCTATTAGACTTTTGTTATATGGTGGTGTAATAAAATTTTACTTCTAGTAAAGTACTGGAATCAAGCTGAACTGACTCACCTAAATTAGATGGGAGTTTCTGTTTTTATCTAGGGAGTTTTAGTGAGTGAGTGAGTTGCGTATTTAATTTCACTGGTGATTGCATCTTTCATTACATTTTATGGTTACATACTTCTGTAGAGTTAAGTGAAGAATTTATAGGTATTATAGCACTCACTATATGGAAGGCACTGTTTTAAGTCATGTATGTAAATGTGTGTGTGTGTGTATATATATATATATATATATATATATATATATAAAATATAAATAATTATATGAATGTGTATATAATGATGAGGATAAAGTTTTATCCCTCTTTAGTAGAGGAGGAAACTGAGAAGTACAAAAAGGTTAAGTAATTTGCCAAAACCACTCAGCTAATACATAGCAAATTTAGGATTCAAACTCAGAACAGTGTAGTTTTAGTGTCTGTTCTTTTAACTATTCTGTCCTGCCTCTCGAGAGCTAAGCTCATTGTTTTCTCTCACAATAATAGTTTATGACTGTAATTGTTCCCCTGGGATTTTACTCATTTCTTATCTGTAGTCTTTGTCATGGGTTAGAGTTTTCATTATGATAGGTCTTAGTATAGATTTGTTTTTAGTTCTTTTGTTTGGGATCCATATTCCTCCTGAGTCTGTGGTTTGTTGTCTTTAATCGGTTCTCGAAGATTCATAGCAATTACTTCTTCAATTGTTGCTTCTGCTCACTTCTTTTCCTCCTGTCATCCTGGGACTCTTATCAAATGTCTATTAGACTTTCTCTGTGTATTGTCTAGGTATCGATCTTTTTTCCCCCTATGTTTTCCATTTTTCTTCTTTCATAATGCATTTATTCCATATAATTTCTTTAGAGGTATTCTACATCATTTTCTAGTTCTGTGGACATTCTCCCATATATCTTCCAGTTTCCAAATTCTCTCTTCTGTTGTGTTAACTTGTTGGCAGACTGAGTTTGCAAGTTCACTTATCAAAGTCTTAAAAAAAAATTTGAAGTTCTGTTAGTTTTGTTTAAATATTGTTACATTGTTATAATTTCCTACTGGATCTTATACAGATGGCCTGTTACTTTGTTAAATAGTTTCCTGCTTTCTGCAGATATTTTCACACATTTATTGTTTATTACTTATATCTAGAGTGTCTTTTGCTTTTGTTTATGTTGTTTCTCTGTGTGTGTGTGTAACTCTTAAAAACATTATGTTGAGTGAAAAAAGCCGGCCACACACATATAGAACATAGACTGTGTAATGCCATTTATATGAAATCCAACAACAGGTGAAACTCATCCAAAGGTGATAAAAGTCAACAAGTAACCACCTCTGAGGGAAGGATGATGGAAATGTTCTAAAGGTTTTTTGAGGTGGTGGTTGTTGGAGTATGTAGTTACCTAAACTCATGGGTGTAATACTTAATGAACTCTATGTTTTATTGTAAGCTATACCCTAGTTAAAAATTAAAAAAAACAATCTTCCTTCTGTCAAAATTTTCTTCTTTGTTCTTTCTCACTTGTCTGTGACTTCCCTTTAACCTAGAACATTTACATGAGAAATACACAGTTCAGAGGTCACTTCTTGGGAATGGGAGAAAAAGAGTAAGGGCCACCATTTTCCCTAGTCATGAATGTTTGGAGTATAATTTTCTTCAGGGTTAAAGAGTCAGACATATAGATTTCCTTATTGCTTCTGCTTCTTCCATTAGCCAGTTGACATTATGTACATTTATGGTATCAGTTGTTTTTACTTAAATGTAAAGTTGATTTTTATTTGGATATAACCTTAGAGAAAGATCCCTACTAGAATATTAAATTATGTAAGAGTTGACACCAAGATTTATGACATTTGGGATTGGGGCCTAGTGATGTTTTAATAATTTAAATATTTTTTTGTTATTTTTGTTTATTTTTTAATTAGGAGCCCATGAAATCCAGAGCACCACAGCTACATTTGGAATACAGATTCTACAAACAGTTAGGATCTGGAGGTAAAGTCGTATATTATTTTTTACATTTGTAATAAAATGAATTGTTATCATAACTCTTTGGTTTCAAAGAATAGTATTTTAAATTTGGTTAAAATGAATCATTTCTTAAGGCTATGCTTATAAGACATTTTTTCACTAGATTCTTAATGTTTTCATTTTATTTTTTTCAAGATTTTATTTATTTTTATGTCAGAGAGAGAGAGATTGAGAGGCAGGCAGAGGGAAAAGTAGGCTCTCCGCTGAGCAGGGAGCCTGATGGGGGACTTGATTCCAGGACCCTGGGATCATGACCTGAGCTGAAGGCAGTTTCTTAACCAATGGAACCACTCAGGCTTCCCTCCTTTTATTTTAGTTATGACAGTTTTTGGAGCTTACTGCATTGCTGCTAATATAAATAGAGAACATTGTGAAAAAAATTTAGTTTGAGAATACAAGATGCATATGACTTCTATAGCCTTAGCCTTTCTGGTGGTATTAATAGTTGTTGAAATGACTTATGACATAGTGGTAGGCTGAAAAATGGCCCCGTAAAAGATATCTATATCATAATTCTTGGAACTTGTAAATTTACCTTTGCAGGTGTGATGAAGTTAAAGATCTTGTGATGGGTAGATTATTCTGGATTATCTGGGTATCCCCTAAACACAGCCACAAATGTCCTTGTAGAAGAGGGGCAGAGGGATATTTTATATACACAGAAAGGAGAAGGCAGAATGGCTACAAACTCAGAGATTAGAGTGATAGAGCATAAGCAGGGAATGTTGGCAGTCACAAAAACCTGGCAGAGGCTTCTAGGATTCTCCCTTTGAACCTTCAGAAGAAACCTGCCCCTGCCAACACCTTGATTTAATCTAATGAGACTGATTTCAGATTTCTGGCCTCCAGATCTGTGACAAAATAAATTGCTGTTTTAAGCTACAAGTGTGCAGTAATTTCACTGGCTGTAGGAAGTTAATACAGGTTTTTTTTTTTTTTTTTTTAAAGTACAGGTGTATTTTTATGTAAACTCTAAAATTAGTGAGAATGGATATTTTTGGCCATTGGGGGAAAAAAAAACTAATGAGAAAATTTCTTATAGTATGTTGCATTGCCTTTATGTGGAAGCCTCTCACAACTATGCTTTTTGTTTACTTCTGTTCTGCTAACTGTAATGATTTTTTATGTATAGTTTCTTATCAGGCAGGGTATTTTGTTTCCCCAGGTTTAATAAAATGAAGTTTTTTCATGTGTCTTTTTGTAAGCACATGTTTACATTCTAATTCATAGAATTGAGCACTTAACGCATTATTAATTTGCACATTCTTTTTTTCCTAACAGCATATTTTCCAAATGAGTAGTCACTGTGGGGACAATAAATTGACATTTAGTATTAATGTTTTTATCACTGTAGGCTTCTTATAATGCACATCTAAGTCTGATACAGAGAGCCCTCCAGGAGTTACCAAAATTATCATTGACAACGGAGATTTAAAGGATAGGGGGAATAAAACCAATTATATGTGAAACCATACATGTTAGTTAGAAGTAGCAAGTGATAGAAAGCCCTAAGAAACTAAGGGGGGGGGAGTTTATTGGCTCATCTCCTGGAAATTCAGAGAAGGGACCTATTTATAAGACATTATTGTATCCAGGATTTCAAATACTGCCATGAGGGACATTCTTGAATTTGTTTTTGCGCTCTGCCTCTGTGTGTGTGTGTGTGTGTGTGTGTGTAAGCTTCATTTTCTGGTTGGCCCTTTTTATGAGATGGCAGAGGTGGTTACCAGTAGCTGAACTTAGCAATTATAATGTCATTTCTTCTCTTTTCTTTTCAAATATTTTATTTATTTGACAGAGAGAGAAAGAGAGAGGGAGAGAGTGAGCACAAGCAGGGCGAGTGGCAGAGGGAGAGAGAGAAGCAGGCTTCCTGCTGAGCAGGGAACCTGGTGTGGGGCTCCATCTCAGGACTTCAGAATCATGACCTGAGCCAAAGGCAGTGCTTAAATGAGTGAGCCACCCAGGCATCCCTATAATGTCATGTCTTTCCTGAAAATTCTTACGAAAGTTCCAGGACCAAATCTTACTGTATTATTTTATGTCCCATGACTTTCCTTGTTTTAATTGCTATGATTTTGATTGCCCAAACTTAGATCTTTTGCTCATCTCAGTAGCTACCTGAAACCCCGGGACTGAGAATGGGGTAAGGGGGTTGCCTGTTGGGAAACTGGGGTGTTAATCAGAAGGAAGATTGGATGCTGGGGAGATTTAAAGACAACAGATCGATCATTACTTACATAGTAAAGCTATCATTTAAAAAATTCGGGTTGAACACTTTAATTAGAGAAGAATGAATAAGTCAGTTTAGAATTTAGGGAGTCATTGAATTAAACACAAAGGTACACTTAATTTTATTATTGTATTCTTTGCCTTTTTTAACTTTAAAGATTATGTCAAAGTAATAATAGAAATGAAGCCTACATCTTTATCCTTGAATGCCATAGGGCTGCAAGTGACAGGCCCACCATGTAGAAGACACTCCATTATATATCAGGTGCTCCCCTGTGCTCCGTGGCATAGCATTTACGCAGATCGAAATATGAATGGTATTGCATGAAGCTTACAAGTGTGAATAGTTTTGAGTATTTTATGTGAATCATGTCAATTTAGGTTACTACATAGTTTTTTAAATCAATCATGAATTTTGAAAACATTTGTGAGTGCCCATGTGATCTTTGTAGAAAAACAAGACTTCAGTTGTTTGGGGAGGGACTGATGATTTTTAAAATAGTTTGATTTTGGGGATGCTGGCTGGCTCAGTCAGTAGAGCATGTGATTCTTGATCTCAGGGTCCTGAGTTCAAGCCCCACAGTCAGAATGGAGCCTGCTTAAAAAAAAAAAAAAAAGTTGGATTTTGGAATTGATACTTGAAAGGATTATATTTTCAGAGTACTCTTAGTCATAAACTAGCCATTCAAAGTAATTTAGCTTTAACTCTCTTAATGTACTTTAAGTTTTATTTAAGTAGCAGTTTGCTTGTTAGTGTTCCCTTTAAAAAAGGTATAATTAATCAATATTTACACTAACCCCTAAACTCAACCACGAGAAAACAGGCAGTCCACTTCAAAAGTGGGCAGAGGGCTTGAGTAGATGCAGATGGCATCTCCAAATATATGCAGATGGCCAATAAGCACCTGAAAGGATGCTCAGTGTTAGTAATCATTAGGGAAATGTAAATCAAAACTACAGAGATATACCACTTCATACCCATAGAATGGCTGTTTTCAGACAAATGAAAAACAGCAGCAACCAGTCAACAAGTGTGGTATGAATGTGGAAAAATAAAAATCTTTGTGCATTGCTGAGGGGACGGTAAAATGGTACAGGTGCAGATGTTTTGGAAAACAGTTCCTCCAAAAAAAAAAAAATTAAACCTATAATTACCATTTGATGCAGCAATCCCACTTATTATCTGTACCAAAGATTGCCTGCTAACAGATATCTATACAGCTATGTTCAGAGCAGCATGATTTGCAGTAAAAGGTGGAAACAGCCTAAGTGTCCATCAGTGGTTGAACGGATAAACAATGTGATCTATACATACAATGAAATATTCAGTTTTTTTCCTTAAGATTTTATTTATTTATTTATTTAGAGAGCACGAGAAAGGGGAGGGTCAGAGGGAGAAACAAACTCTCTGCTGAGCGGGGAGCCAGATGTGGGGCTTGATCCTGGGACTCCAGACGCTTAACTGACTGAGCCACCCAGGCACCCTGAAATATTACTCAGTCTTAAAAAAGAAGGGAAGTTTGGACTCATGGTACAATATAGGTGAGCCTTAGGGACATTTTGCTAACTAAAATAAGCCTGTCACAGTAGGACAAATACTATGTGATTCCACTTATTTGAGGTACCGAGAATAGTCAGATTCACAGAGACAGGCAGCAGAATGGTGGTTGCCAGGGCCTGAGGGTATAGGGAAATGGGAAAATATTATTTCATGGGTATGGAGTTTCAGTATGAAGTGATGAAAGCGTTCTGGAGCTGAATTGTGGTGACGGGTGCACAGCAGTGTGAATATTTGCCTCGTGCCACTGATCTGCACGCTGACAGATGATTAAAATAACACATTTTCTATCATGTATGCCTGACCACAGTAAAAACAAAAATTAAGAGATGGATTTATTTTGGGGTGCCTGGGTGGCTCAGTCATAAGCGTCTGACTTTGGCTCAGGTCATGATCTCAGAGTTCTGGGATCAAGTCCTGCCTTGGGCTTCTTGCTCAGCGGGAGTCTGCTTCTCCCTCTCCCTCTGCCTGCCGCTCTGCCAACTTGTGCTCTATCAAGTAAATAAATTAAAAAAAAATATTTTAAAAACAGATTTGAAAAGATTTAGAATTATTTATTGAGCTGTCTCTGAAAACATACATAATTTCTCTAGTTCTGCCTGTGTGGGTTTTGAACCTCCAGTAAATCCTTATGTCTCTCATTCTCTTTCTCTAACTGCCCAGAGAATATCCCTGTTTTCTCTCTCATTTGTTCATTGAATCTGTTCTTTACAGACAGTGGGACTGTACAGCTTTAGGACAGTGGGACTGTACAGCTTTAGTGCATAGATGAGGGATTGCCTCTCTCTTACTACTTAGCTTTCCATAGGATTATAATATTGTGTTTGATACCATGATCACTTTCTGTGATGGTGAAGATGTGATATATTGAATAGTCTTGTTTTGTCATATCCAGTCAGCATTTACTGAGTCAAAGAAGATCTAGTTTTGGGAGTCATCAGCACATAGGTGGTTTTTAAGACGAAGGGAATGGCTGAGATCCCCCAGGGGAGAGTAGAGTGTGACTTGAGAAGAGGAACAGAGATAAAACCACACTGACCTCGGCGTTGGGCACGAATGACTTTGTTGGTAACAGGAATCACGACAGCAGTAGTTACACAAGTGAAGGGATGTTTTGTGAGGAAAAATAAACAAGAAGTTCTCAGGTAGACCATTGTAGGGTTGATAGAGTTGCTCAAAAGTAAGGCATTGGCTCCCTTTAGCTTCCTCCTCCTGTTTTCGTATGTGGCTTTCATCTTAAGATCTTGAATTTTTTGAAACTGGAGGAGGGAGAAAAAGATGAAATTGGTGTCTAAATAAGGATAACTTCCAATTCTTTTTTTTTTTTTTTTAAGATTTTATTTATTTATTTGACAGAGATCACAAGTAGGCAGAGAGGCAGGCAGAGAGAGAGGGTGGCGGGGAAGCAGGCTCCCTGCCGAGCAGAGAGCCCCATGTGAGGCTCTATCCCAGGACCCTGGAATCATGACCTGAGCCGAAGGCAGAGGCTTTAACCCACTGAGCCACCCAGGTGCTCCATAACTTCCAATTCTTTACCTCTTGCCTCCATTCTTAAAATTTAGTTATCCATTTTTGTCCCTAGTGGAATGAGAAATTCTGTATACTTAGAATTTCGCTCCCTCCCTTCTTTTCTCCTCACTTTTCCAGTGATTTTTCTCTCTTCTCAAAGGCCCCTTTGCTCTTTTGGATTATCTTTTGATTTTGGCCGGTTAGGATGAACACAGAGTTCTGTCTTACCATTTAGCATAAAATTTCTTTGTCTTTCTGGGAATCCACTTTCTGGTTGCTCTCAATTTACTGTTCCTTGAAAAGATCTTTGTATTTTCATCTGTATATATTCTCCTTTGGGAATGTCTTTCTTTCTCAACAATTTGTTTCTTTAGGCCCTAGCTAAATATCACCTCTCTTGCAATGCATTTCCTGACATTGTTTTCCACTCTCTACAAAAATGCTTCTTCTTTGACCTGACATTAGTTTGAATATATATTTGCTTTTCATGTATCATACTATATTTCATTATTGTTTGCTTATGTTTTTCCCCTTCACTAACAGTTGAACTCTTTGAGGCAAATAAAATGATATATTTGCCTTTTTAATCCTTAAAACTGAGTAGAATGCTTGACAATTGTAGTTCCTTGGTAGATGATTGAACTGATAAATTCTTAAATGAGAGGGACTGTTTTCTCTTACTAGATGTGAAGTTGTGATATAGAATTCCCAGAATTTCTTGTAGTGTTTTTTTTAAACTTCTGTGATTGGTTTTGAAAGTTTGATATATCAGTATTATAAAGATTGTTATAGTATTATAATTTTAAGTTATTTCATTTCTGACACAGAAGCATAGCCATACCATTTCAAAAATTTTATTTGTTTTAACTTATTTCATTTGTGTATTGTTCTCTAATTAGGCAAATTTAATTCCTCATTTTAGGAATCTGGAAGTAGAAGGAAAAAAAAACAATGATAAGTATTTTTTAAAATAATGGAAATGATAAACCTAGAAGATAGCCAGATAGTTATCTAATTAACTGAACTGTATAGTTCAGCCATCTAAAAATAATAACTTTCTAGAGAAGATAGGGTTTAATTATTAGAATAATATGGTTTTTTATTTACTTGAGTTGTTGATACTTGATGAGAGTGCAGGGACTATGTTTTGAAATTTATGGGGTAATTTTCTCTGAGGATCAGTGATTCTGAGTATTGTTTCTTTTTTTTTTTTTTTTTTTTTTTAAAGATTTTATTTATTTATTTGACAGACAGAGATCACAAGCAGGCAGAGAGGCAGGCAGAGAGAGAGGAGGAAGCAGGCTCCCTGATGAGCAGAGAGCCCGATGCGGGGCTCGATCCCAGGACCCTGAGATCATGACCTGAGCCGAAGGCAGTGGCTTAACCCACTGAGCCACCCAGGCGCCCCTGAGTATTGTTTCTTTATGTTAATTCTTCACATCAAATGGTTTTCAAAGGCCCCTCTGTTGGGGGCAATTATTTATTCCTCAGAATCTCTTTATTAGCTGATAATCTTTCTCGCAGAGATTAAAACAACCTTTCTTTGTCATAAATTATTGCTTACCAAAGGAAGTAGAATAATCTTTTTTCCGTTATAAATTACTGTTGTTGGAAAACTGCAACTATAGAAGTGATACTAAACACCCTGTTTGAGACCATGCATATGTTAAATCATTGTTTCTAAGTCAGTGCCTTGGCTTTTTGATGTGCTCTGAACTATGTAGTTCTAAACAATAATTTGATAATAGCAGCAGTGGCTCTTTCAGAAATCCTACCTATCCATAGTATTGTCTTTCAGGGGCTGTTAAAAGAGCTCCTCTCCCTGCCTTGTACTGACCCCTCTGCCTTCTTGGTTTGTGTCTTGTTAAAAAGTCAGGATTTAGTTGTTGCCTCTGTGTTTTGCACTGGTTTACAGACGCCTCCATTTTCACATCTTTTCAAGGCAGTTTCGGTCTGTTTGCTAGCTGAATGTGTGTTGGTGATTCCATAATGTATGGAAATTTGATTGTACTATTTACTAAAAGAAAGATTGTAACAGTACAAAGCTTTTAAACCTGGCTATATCCATTTGTTAATATCTGAAGTTTCATTTATTCATAGAGAAGCCTGATTAGAGTTTTTCTGTGTTGAAGAAATTTAAGAAATTCTACTCTTTCCGTGTATCTTTCCGTGTATCTACTCTTTCCGTCTATTTGAGAAAACAGAGAAAATACTGTAAAAACTATTAATGTGAAGTGAATATACTAATTAGGATGTCACCTATTGTATTTTGATATTAACAAACACAATAAAGAATATTGTATGGGTGAGCCAGTGGTTAATGTAGACTTAATCTCAGCTTAGATAACCAACAGTTGATGTAGCAGCTTCTGAGAGTTCCCTTTTCTCTCTTAGCTGAATTGCTTTTAGAAGTCCTCGCAAGTATACATAATATTCCTCATTCCTTATGGAGGCCTCTCTATATGGGAATTTCTGTCACTTAAGGAATGTTGAACTCTTAATACATAAGTATATTGCTACTTTTGATAGAAGTGTACAAAGTTCTTGTGTTCAGGCCCTTATAGTTGATGGAAAATGTGTACATTTAAAGAATGCTGTACATTATCAATATAAGAAGGAAGGGTTAACTGTTAGTGGTTTTAGTTTGGTTTATATGGTGCAGATACTAGAATAGTTGTATGTGATGTGGTAATTATAGTATTTTTAATGAGAAATTAATCACATAAGAATCTTAAATTTAAAAAATACTTTGAATAGAGTAGGACTAAATGGTTATGGATTTAATTTTCTAAAATGCAGCATCATTTTTAAATTTCTCTATGTAATAGTAAAAAGATTGAAAGTTTAAGGCCATTAAAAACAGTATGATTTCATATTTTGTTTTAATTTTTGATTTAAATATCAAGTATCCCATTGTGAGAAAAACATTTGCAAACTAGAAGGTTGGGGGTAAAAATGATACAGAGAATTTATTTTTTTCCTTAATTAATTAGGCCCAGAGAATAATAACTAAATAATGAATAATAGAACTTTACATAATGAATATAATTTTATTTGATATTCATACAATATTCTTTATTCATGTAATATTCAATATTCAATATAATGAACAATACTTATTTGTAGGTGTTATTTATTTTTTTTTTTTTTTTAAATTTTTTTTTATTTTTTTTTCAGCATAACAGTATTCATTATTTTTGCACCACACCCAGTGCTCCATGCAATCCGTGCCCTCTACAATACCCACCACCTGGTGCCCTCAACCTCCCACCCCCCACCCCTTCAAAATTCTCAGATCGTTTTTCAGAGTCCATAGTCTCTCATGGTTCACCTCCCCTTCCAATTTCCCTCAACTCCCTTCTCCTCTCCATCTCCCCTTGTCCTCCATGCTATTTGTTATGCTCCACAAATAAGTGAAACCATATGATAATTGACTCTCTCTGCTTGACTTATTTCAATCAGCATAATCTCTTCCAGTCCCGTCCATGTTGCTACAAAACTTGGGGATTCATCCTTTCTTTCCTTTTTTTTTTTTTTTTTTTACAGCTTTATAAACATATATTTTTATCCCCAGGGGTACAGGTCTGCGAATCGCCAGGTTTACACACTTCACAACACTCACCATAGCACATACCCTCCCTGATATCCATAACCCCACCCCCTCTCCCAACCCCCTCCCCCCATCAACCCTCAGTTTGTTTTGTGAGATTAAGAGTCACTTATGGTTTGTTTCCCTCCCAATCCCATCTTGTTTCATTTACTCTTCTCCTACCCCCTCGACCCCCCATGTTGCATCTCCTCTCCCTCATATCAGGGAGATCATATGATAGTTGTCTTTCTCCGATTGACTTATTTCGCTAAGCATGATACCCTCTAGTTCCATCCACGTCGTCGCAAATGGGAAGATTTCATTTCTTTTGATGGCTGCATAGTATTCCATTGTGTATATATACCACATCTTCTTTATCCATTCGTCTGTAGATGGACATCTAGGTTCTTTCCATAGTTTGGCTATTGTAGACATTGCTGCTATAAACATTCGGGTGCATGTGCCCCTTCGGATCACTATGTTTGTATCTTTAGGGTAAATACCCAGCAGTGCAATTGCAGGGTCATAGGGTAGTTCTATTTTCAACATTTTGAGGAACCTCCATGCTGTTTTCCAGAGTGGTTGCACCAGCTTGCATTCCCACCAACAGTGTAGGAGGGTTCCCCTTTCTCCGCATCCTCGCCAGCATCTGTCATTTCCTGACTTGTTAATTTTAGCCATTCTGACTGGTGTGAGGTGATATCTCATGGTGGTTTTGATTTGTATTTCCCTGATGCCGAGTGATATGGAGCACTTTTTCATGTGTCTGTTGGCCATCTGGATGTCTTCTTTGCAGAAATGTCTGTTCATGTCCTCTGCCCATTTCTTGATTGGATTATTTGTTCTTTGGGTGTCGAGTTTGCTAAGTTCTTTATAGATTTTGGACACTAGCCCTTTATCTGATATGTCATTTGCAAATATCTTCTCCCATTCTGTCAGTTGTCTTTTGGTTTTTTTAACTGTTTCCTTTGCTGTGCAAAAGCTTTTGATCTTGATAAAATCCCAAAAGTTCATTTTTGCCCTTGCTTCCCTTGCCTTTGGTGATGTTCCTAGGAAGATGTTGCTGCGGCTGACGTCGAAGAGGTTGCTGCCTGTGTTCTCCTCGAGGATTTTGATGGATTCCTTTCTCACATTGAGATCCTTCATCCATTTTGAGTCTATTTTCGTGTGTGGTGTAAGGAAATGATCCAATTTCATTTTTCTGCATGTGGCTGTCCAATTTTCCCAACACCATTTATTGAAGAGGCTGTCTTTGTTCCATTGGACATTCTTTCCTGCTTTGTCGAAGATGAGTTGACCATAGAGTTGAGGGTCCATTTCTGGGCTCTCTATTCTGTTCCATTGATCTATGTGTCTGTTTTTGTGCCAGTACCATGCTGTCTTGATGATGACAGCTTTGTAATAGAGCTTGAAGTCCGGAATTGTGATGCCACCAACTTTGGCTTTCTTTTTCAATATTCCTTTGGCTATTCGAGGTCTTTTCTGGTTCCATATAAATTTTAGGATTATTTGTTCCATTTCTTTGAAAAAAATGGATGGTACTTTGATAGGAATTGCATTAAATGTGTAGATTGCTTTAGGTAGCATAGACATTTTCACAATATTTATTCTTCCAATCCAGGAGCATGGAACATTTTTCCATTTCTTTGTGTCTTCCTCAATTTCTTTCATGAGTACTTTATAGTTTTCTGAGTATAGATTCTTAGTCTCTTTGGTTAGGTTTATTCCTAGGTATCTTATAGTTTTGGGTGCAATTGTAAATGGGATGGACTCCTTAATTTCTCTTTCTTCTGTCTTGTTGTTGGTGTAGAGAAATGCAACTGATTTCTGTGCATTGATTTTATATCCTGACACTTTACTGAATTCCTGTACAAGTTCTAGCAGTTTTGGAGTGGAGTCTTTTGGGTTTTCCACATAGAGTATCATATCATCTGCGAAGAGTGATAGTTTGACTTCTTCTTTGCCGATTTGGATGCCTTTAATTTCCTTTTGTTGTCTGATTGCTGAGGCTAGGACTTCTAGTACTATGTTGAATAGCAGTGGTGATAACGGACATCCCTGCCGTGTTCCTGACCTTAGCGGAAAAGCTTTCAGTTTTTCTCCATTGAGAATGATATTTGCGGTGGGTTTTTCATAGATGGCTTTGATAATATTGAGGTATGTGCCCTCTATCCCTACACTTTGAAGAGTTTTGATCAGGAAGGGATGCTGTACTTTGTCAAATGCTTTTTCAGCATCTATGGAGAGTATCATATGGTTCTTGTTCTTTCTTTTATTAATGTGTTGCATCACATTGATTGATTTGCGGATGTTGAACCAGCCTTGCAGCCCTGGAATAAATCCCACTTGGTCGTGGTGAATAATCCTTTTAATGTACTGTTGAATCCTATTGGGTAGTATTTTGGCGAGAATTTTTGCATCTGTGTTCATCAAGGATATTGGTCTGTAGTTCTCTTTTTTGTTGGGATCCTTGTCTGGTTTTGGGATCAAGGTGATGCTGGCCTCATAAAATGAGTTTGGAAGTTTTCCTTCTATTGCTATTTTTTGGAACAGTTTCAGGAGAATAGGAATTAGTTCTTCTTTAAATGTTTGGTAGAATTCCCCCGGGAAGCCGTCTGGCCCTGGGCTTTTGTTTGTTTGGAGATTTTTGATGACTGTTTCAATCTCCTTACTGGTTATGGGTCTGTTCAGGCTTTCTATTTCTTCCTGGTTCAGTTGTGGTAGTTTATATGTCTCTAGGAATGCATCCATTTCTTCCAGATTGTCAAATTTGTTGGCGTAGAGTTGCTCATAGTATGTTCTTATAATTGTCTGTATTTCTTTGGTGTTCGTTGTGATCTCTCCTCTTTCATTCATGATTTTATTTATTTGGGTCCTCTCTCTTTTCTTTTTGATAAGTCTGGCCAGGGGTTTATCAATCTTATTAATTCTTTCAAAGAACCAGCTCCTAGTTTCGTTGATTTGTTCTATTGTTTTTTTGGTTTCTATTTCATTGATTTCTGCTCTGATCTTTATGATTTCTCTTCTCCTGCTGGGTTTAGGGTTTCTTTCTTGTTCTTTCTCCAGCTCCTTTAGGTGTAGGGTTAGGTTGTGTACCTGAGACCTTTCTTGTTTCTTGAGAAAGGCTTGTACCGCTATATATTTTCCTCTCAGGACTGCCTTTGTTGTGTCCCACAGATTCTGAACTGTTGTGTTTTCATTATCATTTGTTTCCATAAATTTTTTCAATTCTTCTTTGATTTCCTGGTTGACCCATTCATTCTTTAGAAGGATGCTGTTTAGTCTCCATGTATTTGGGTTCTTTCCAAATTTCCTCTTGTTATTGAGTTCTAGCTTTAGAGCATTGTGGTCTGAAAATATGCAGGGAATGATCCCAATCTTTTGATACCGGTTGAGACTTGATTTAGGACCAAGAATGTGATCTATTCTCGAGAATGTTCCATGTGCACTAGAGAAGAATGTGTATTCTGTTGCTTTGGGATGAAATGTTCTGAATATATCTGTGATGTCCATCTGGTCCAGTGTGTCATTTAAGGCCTTGATTTCCTTGTTGATCTTTTGCTTGGATGATCTGTCCATTTCAGTGAGGGGAGTGTTAAAATCCCCTACTATTATTGTATTCTTGTCGATGTGTTTCTTTGATTTTGTTATTAATTGGCTTATATAGTTGGCTGCTCCCATGTTAGGGGCATAGATATTTAAAATTGTTAGATCTTCTTGTTGGATAGTTCCTTTGAGTATGATATAGTGTCCTTCCTCATCTCTTATTATAGTCTTTGGCTTAAAATCTAATTGATCTGATATAAGGATTGCCACTCCTGCTTTCTTCTGATGTCCATTAGCATGGTAAATTCTTTTCCACCCCCTCACTTTAAACCTGGAGGTGTCTTCGGGTTTAAGATGAGTTTCTTGTAGGCAACATATAGATGGTTTTTGTTTTTTTATCCATTCTGATACCCTGTGTCTTTTGATTGGGGCATTTAGCCCATTAACATTCAGGGTAAGTATTGAGAGATATGAATTTAGTGCCATTATATTGCCTGTAAGGTGACTGTTATTGTATATTGTCTCTCTTTCTGATCTACTACTTTTAGGGTCTCTCTTTGCTTAGAGGACCCCTTTCAATATTTCCTGTAGAGCTGGTTTGGTATTTGCAAATTCTTTCAGTTTTTGTTTGTCCTGGAAGCTTTTAATCTCTCCTTCTATTTTCAATGATAGCCTAGCTGGATATAGTATTCTTGGCTGCATGTTTTTCTCATTTAGTACTCTGAATATATCATGCCAGCTCTTTCTGGCCTGCCAGGTCTCTGTGGATAAGTCTGCTGCCAATCTAATATTTTTACCATTGTACGTTACAGACTTCTTTTCCCGGGCTGCTTTCAGGATCTTTTCTTTGTCACTAAGACTTGTAAATTTTACTATTAGGTGACGGGGTGTGGACCTATTCTTATTGATTTTGAGGGGGGTTCTCTGAACCTCCTGGATTTTGATGCTTGTTCCCTTTGCCATATTGGGGAAATTCTCTCCAATAATTCTCTCCAATATACCTTCTGCTCCCCTCTCTGTTTCCTCTTCTTCTGGAATCCCAATTATTCTAATGTTGTTTCGTCTTATGGTGTCACTTATCTCTCGAATTCTCCCCTCGTGGTCCAGTAGCTGTTTGTCCCTCTTTTGCTCAGCTTCTTTATTCTCTGTCATTTGGTCTTCTATATCGCTAATTCTTTCTTCTGCCTCATTTATCCTAGCAGTGAGAGCCTCCATTTTTGATTGCACCTCATTAATAGCTTTTTTTATTTCAACTTGGTTAGATTTTAGTTCTTTTATTTCTCCAGAAAGGGCTTTTATATCTCCTGAGAGGGTTGCTTTAATATCTTCCATGCCTTTTTCAAGCCCGGCTAGAACCTTGAGAATCATCATTCTGAACTCTATATCTGACATATTACCAATGTCTGTATTGATTAGGTCCCTAGCCTTTGGTACTGCCTCTTGTTCTTTTTTTTGTTGTGAATTTTTCCGCCTTGTCATTTTGTCCAGATAAGAGTTTATGAAGGAGCAAGTAAAATACTAAAAGGGTGGCAACAACCCCAGGAAAATATGCTTTAGCCAAATCAGAAGAGATTCCGAATTGTGAGGGGGGAGAAAGGGGATAAAAAGGAGTTCAGAAAGAATGAAAAAAAAAAAAAAGAAACTATTAAAAAAAAAGAAAGCCGATAAAGAAAAAATATAAAAAGAGGAAAAAAATATATATATATTTGATAAACTATTTAAAAAACGTTAAAAAAAAACGGTAAGAGTTAAAAAAAAATTCAGCAGAAGAAGAGAAAAAGAAAAAAAAAATTGAAAAAGAAAAAAAAATTAAATTATCTGCAAGGCTAAAAAATCATGGGGAGAAAGCCATGAGTTCCGTGCTTTGCTTTCTTCTCCTCTGGAATTCCGCCGCTCTCTTTGGTAGGTGAACTTGGTCCTGGCTGGGTTTCCCGTTGATCTTCTGGGGGAGGGGCCTGTTGTCGTGATTCTCAAGCGTCTTTGCCCCAGGCGGAGTTGCACCGCCCTTACCCGGGGCCGCGCTGAGTAATCCGCTCGGGTTCGCTTTCGGGAGCTTTTGTTCCCTGAGCGCTTTCCGTAGAGTTCCGGAGGACGGGAATGAAGATGGCGGCCTCCCGGTCTCCGGCCCGGAGGAGCCGAGAGCCCGGGGCCCCACTCCTCAGTGCGCCCTCAGAGAACAGCGCCCAATGTCTCCCGCCACCCTGGCCTCCGGCCGCGCTCCGAGCTGACCGAGCCTGCGACCGGTTCAAGGCAACCCCGAGCTGAGAGTCACTCCTCGGCTCTGTCTCTGTAGCCGGCTTCCCCGTTCTAATACCGGTAAGCTCTGCGACACTCAGACACCCCCGATCCTTCTGCGACCCCGCGGGAGCTGAGGCCACGCTGACCCCGCCTGGGCTTCCAGTTAAGCCTCTGGAGCGATGTCCCTCAGCGGAACAACAGACTTTTAAAAGTCCTGATTTTGCTCCGTTGCTCCGCCGCTCGCCGGGAGCCGGCCCCTCCCCCCGCGGTCTATCTTCCCGTCGCTTTGGATTCACTTCTCCGCCAGTCCTACCTTGCAGAAAGTGGTTGATTTTCTGTTTCTGGAATTGCTGTTCTTCTTCTCTTCAATCTCCCGTTGGATTTGTAGGTGTTTGCAATCTTTAGATAAGCTATTTAGCTGATCTCCCGCTACCCGAAGTAGTCTCAGCCTGCTACTTCTCCGCCATCTTGACTCCTCCCTCTGTTGTTATTTTTTTTAATGTTCTCTGAAATTTAGAATAATTTCAGTGTGTAAATAGAATTATCACAGAAAGGACTGTTTTTTGTTTTTCATTTTTTCTTTTTACAGTGAGGTGGCTTTATTTTATTTGGGGTTATGGTAGAATTTTATTACTAAGTGTGGGTGCTGGATGTAATGGAACCACTGTTGACCAAGTCTGGATCTCAGTGCACCTGCTTGTTCACATTAGAGCTTGCTGTACAGCTGGGTCAGCAATTCTCAAACTTTTGGTTATCAGGATCCTTTTTTACCCTTCAAACTTTCTGAAGATCCCAGAGACCATTTGTTGTGATTAATAGCTATTGATATTTTACCTTATGAGAACTCAAAACAGAAATATAAATATGTTGCTGTATTAATTCATTTTTAAATATCACTGACATTTTACAATTACAACTTGCCATATTTTCCAAATCAAAAATATCTGAGAAAAGTGTCCTTATTTTACAAATTTGTACAGTTCTTTAATGTGTGGCTTACTAAAAAACACCTAGATTCTCCTTTTCTTCTTCTTCGTTCAGTCCACGGCCATATCACATGTCATGTAACCTCTGAAAAATTCGACTTTTCGCTTGTGAGAGGAGAGTGAAAAAGGTAAATGACATCTTAGTGTTTTTACAAAAATAATTTTGATGTCATTGACCTCCTGAAAGGATCTCGTGGGCCACCCCTACCCCCCAACTGTGTATCTCCAGAGCACATGTTGAGAACTGTTGAGCTGAGAGTGAAAGCATTTATGGTAAAGGTTAAGAGCACCTTAAAGTAAAACTTCCTTGGAAAAGAACATACCCTGCGTGATAATTCTGTATAGTATTTCTAGTCAGATTTTAAGTTTTCTTAAGCACATCTGTGGAGTTCAAATTTCCTAATCAGAATGTTAATGGTTTTGTTCTAATCCTTCCCATAAGAATAATACCAGACCTGAAAAATGGAAAGAAACATCATGATATTATTTCTTTTAATGATAATGTTTAATTGTCACCCAACTCTAAGGAACTGAAGTACTTCCACACCTGGCATAAAGTACTAAGCAGTCTTTAAGAGTGTTTGTTAGACCTGCTGATACTGTTCTGTGACTTAAATTAATGAATGTTTTATCACTTAAATGGAAAGCTGAAATAGAAAATGAAGACACTTTGAAGCCATTAAAGTAAGGGGGTTTTTGAGAAAACTGAAACAGTTTTTGTCCCTGTGCTGATCTTTCTCGTGGCATTCATTATTAATACTCAAAGGTATGTTATGTAAATAGCTTGATTGAATGTGCATGTTAGGTTCACGGTAACTCTCCTGGCTCATATGAAGTAGAGCAGAGCAGATGTACTCTCCTAAAATCAATTTTAGGAGACTAAGGGTGAGATTGTATTTTCAAATAATGTATGAATTTTGTATTTTTGCCCACTCTTCAGCTTTTCTTGGGAATAGATACACTTGTCTTGAAGATGAGGGGTGCTAATAAGCAGTCCTGAAAATTAGTGATATTGGAAATGGTCAGAACTAACTTCCATAAATTCACATGGATGGCTCTTTATAGTAGTCTCACAAAGAATTTTAGAACAAGTCAAACTGGGTGCAGTGTGCGTTTATAGTTGAAACTTCACTGGATGTAATACCAAGTACAAAGCTTGCTCCTGCCTCTTAGTTGATTTGCCCTCCTGCAATTAAGTAGCCAGGTACTGTGATCAAGAGGCATGGGTAATGATGTAACACTTCATTACTCTTCCTTCTAAGCCTTCTTTCTGCCTTTCTCTTCTCTCTCGCCTTCTTTTCCTTCATCTCTCCTTCCATAAATCCTCTGCCTGGTGGTCTTGCCTCTCATATTCATACTGGCTGGGGTGGTTTTGTTTTGTTGCTGCTTGGGGTACTCCCCAGCTCCTATTCGTTGGTCGCAACGTTTCCTGACTCCTAACAACTTAATTTTGTTTGCTCAGAAAACTGCCCAGACTTGTCCTGGGAAATGAAATTCTAGTTTGACCTTTACAGTGTTTGCTTTATGTTCTTGATCTTTTAGGAAAATTTATAACTCTTGATTTTTTACTTCAGTGACATGAAATTGGTATTGAAATACGTTCTTAATACTTACCTAAGAAGTTTGTACACTCATTGATTCATAGAACAGCATGTATCTTGAAGAGTCATTTAGAGTTATTTTTTCTTTTTTTCCCTCAGAAATTTATGCTGAGTCATATTTTAAGGTAAAATTATGTTGCATGATAAAGCTGAAGTATTTTCGTTCAAATTGTAGATTAAGTGTTAAATTTACTCAATAAAATGTAATGCTGTTTATGGAATTTAGCCATCATGAGTAAGGTAGAGCTATGTAATTTTGAGACACTTTGAAGCCATTTAAGGGAGTTTTTGAGAAAACAAAGTTCTTGTCTCTTTGCTGGTTTTTCTTATGATGTTATTACACCCAAAGGTATATTATGTAAATAACTTGATTGAATGTGCATGTTAGGTTCATGGTATTTCTCCTGGCAACGAGTTGGCTTGTATGAAATAGAGCGAAGCAGATTTACTTACGTGTGCCTTGCCTCATCTATGGGAAATTGTGTGTTAATAATTAAAAAAAATCATGTCATGCTTGATAGCGATAGTTTGATAAGAGGAGATTTGAAAGTCGGGTAAAAATTGAACTTGGCAACTTGGATGGTAGAACTGGAGTAGAAATTTTTTGAAATGTAGCTTTAGAAGAGCTCAAAATAAGGCAGAGTAAATCAGAACCTTTGAATAGGTCTGTTTCTTGTGTTAGTGGGGTACGCTGGGAGGGCTGGGGAAGCCACACACATTATAAGGCCACAGAGTCAGAATGGTATACTTAGCTTTCTTTTAGAAGCTCTGGAATGAAGCTAAGAGTTAATAAGAGTAGAGGTACCCTTGCATAATCTTCAGTATTTGGGAGAATGTTTAAGAAATACTTGCTCAGGGAATTAATACATGGATTAAATAAACGGAGTCTAAATCATTTTCCAGTTCAAGATATTCTTTGTGGTCCCAGAAGAATCTTTTAAAAATGAGTATTTTATTCCTTATTGTAAAAATAGCATGGGGTTGTTCATAGCAATTTGGAAAAGTTTAAAAAGTATAAATATGGGAATAGAAATCACCTACACTTTCAGTAATCTGTTAGCTTTTTGGTTTTTCCTTCCAGTCTCCTTTCGTATTTGTGTTTAATGACTCATTAGAAACATTTTATTTTAAAAGTAATGTATGGTTGTTGTAAACGACAAAATTGATCACTTCAGACTTATAGATGTAAAAACCAGAATTTTGTCCTTCACAATTTATCTCCATAGGTAGTTAAAGGCTATTTTAAGTTCCACAGTGTGGGATGACAGAGTTGGTTTAGTCTGGAGTTGATGAATGTTTAGGTGGTTCCCATTTGGTTTCTTTTTCTTTAATTTTCTTTTCCTTCTTTCTTTCTCTTCTTTCTTTCTTTCTTTCTTTCTCTTCTTTCTTTCTTTCTTTCTTTCTTTCTTTCTTTCTTTCTTTCTTTCTTTCTTCTTTCACTGTTACCAACAACACAGCTTCAGTATTGTTGTATGCATGTTTTTGTTTATTTTGGAAAGGTTAGGGCAGTCGTCCTCCACGCCCCCCTGCCCAGAATGTCCCAGTTCATTTTTCTCTAACAAGATTTTAACTCACAGCCTTGTTAGTCTAGGCTAATTAATTAACTTTTAAATTATAAATATCCTTTTGACACTACACTAAAACTTGACCAGTGGTAGTTTCTTCAAGTTGCAGTATAGAGTTAGAAGCCACATGGAAAAACCTTTTCCTATTCTCTCTTACATTAAAACCCACTGTACTTTAGATCATTTACCTTTGCATGGTTTTATAAACACATACATTGGTCACTTGGAAAATACTGGTTTACGGAATTAGATTTTCAATTATTGTCATATTCACTACCTAAAATTAAGTCATAATAGTTAATGTCACCACAGTTTCATCAGAAAAGGTATTCTGTTTTTCTTCTTTTTAGTATTGGGAAGCTTTCAAAGGTCATCCTGGCAGATATGAATTTAGCCAAAATCTGATTTTCATGTGAAAGCTTGAATTTTATTATTGGTAACAAATAGGAACAAGTAAATTATTTCACTTTTTCTTAAAGTAACAGACTATCTTTGTTCATTTTTTGAGAACACCTTTTATTTATTTTTTTCTTTTGCTTCATTGTACTGTTGAATAAAAGAGGTAAAAGTGGACATCCTCGTCTTGATCACAGCCATAAGTGGAAAACATTCATTCTTTCACCATTAAGTATGATGTTGGTTATGAGTTTCTCATAGAGGCCCTTTACCAGGTTGAAGGAGTCACCTTCAATTCCAGATTTGCTGAGAGTTAATGTCACATGCTTTTTTAGTATCTATTAAGATGATGTGATGGTTTTTCATATTTATTCTGTTACTGTGGTGAGTTGCATTGGTGGATATTTGGATGTTTACCTAAAGTTGCATTCCTGGGTTAAATTATCCTTGATCATGGTGTCTTGTCCTCCCTAATCCATAGTGTCCCACTATGTGCATAAGGATATAGTGGATGTTCTGTAAGCATTCATTGAATTACTTAAGATGGTGAGATTTCTGAAACGATTTCCTGTTTTTGGAAACCTTTGAAAACATTTGAATAAATAAGTCATTTATTATTTTTTTTAAAAAGATTTTATTTATTTATTTGTCAGAGAGACAGTGTACTTTCATGTGCACAGCAGAGGAAGGAAAGGGAGAAGCAGATTTTCTGCTGAGCAGGGAACCCGATGGGGGCTCCACCCCAGAACCCAGGGATCATGACCTGAGCTGAAGGCAGACTCTTAACTGACTGAGCCACCCAGGCATCCCTAAGTCAGTCATTTAATCAACCAAAGTATATTGCTACCTTATTGAGAGGTCATTTCACAACAACTTTAATTATTAGGAATACAGATGGTGACTCAGAAAGAAGTCAGAAAGCCCCTTGACAGTCCTTTCATGGAAGAACCTCAGAACCTGTTTATTTTACCTTCCATATATAGTTCTAACAAGCTTGATTGATCTGGTTTGCTTTCGTCCTACAGATCAGAAGCAATAAGCTAAAGAGTAGAAGTGAGTTATTAGAGATTGCTTAATTAACAGCATGAAAATTAACTTTCAGGGATAGAGTGGGGGGATAAAAGGCATTGTGGAAATAATTTTAAAAACTTAGTAGCTGAGAAGTTTTAATGTCTTAATTGCATCTCCAGGCTCTTAATAGCATAATAAAAGCAGTATTAAAGAATAAACTCTAGTGAGCTTCTCATTCACTATTTCTGAACTTTTTTTTTCCTGCTTTTACACATGTGAGGGGTAAATCTGACACATGAATGCAAGACAGACTCTGATAAGAGTGGCTTACACTAAAATAGTGATACTCTGTGATGATGAGAAGTGTTAAGTGTGTGTGTGTGTGGGGTGTGCTGATATACACACATGGAGGGGTTGGTCAGGAATCTTTCTGGGAAGGGATGTCATGTATGCAGTTTGAACTTATCCCCCTTCCCCCACCCCCACCATGATTTATTATCTTGTCTTCCTGTCCCCAGATGGCCTGCTGGCTCACTCAGTCACATTTGAGAAAAACTGGTCTTATCCAAACTACTAATGTTATGGAGAAGCAAACTGAAATATATTTAAAAAAGAAGAGGACACTTTAAAAAAGAATAGGGAAGTTACATCTTGAGAGAGTCTTTTCCCTTCTGAAATTACTAGAATCAAACTAGTAAGCAGAAAAAAAAAATCACTTGTGAGTAAAAGTGAGACATTGAAGATGGGAGAAGTTTGCTTTGTACAAATGAATAAATAAATGTATTTTAAGATAAATTGATCACTGATGATATGTTCGTTTATTGTGAAACTTTTAGTTCAAAAAAATCAAGTACAGATGATTTCTGTGCATTTAGACTTCATATTTGGAGTTTGTATTGTTTTACATTCTCATATAATAAATTACCTAGTATTTAGTGGCATAGAGCACGAGACCCTTATCTCTCATTTTCCTTGGGCCAGGACTCTGGGGATGGCTGAACTGGGTCCTCTGTTGAGGGTTTTGCCAGGGTGAAATCAAGGTGTAAGCCTGGACAAGAGTCTGGCCTGAGGCTCAGAGTCCTTTTCCAAGCTCACTGGTTATTTCCAGAGTTCAGTTCCTTGTGGCTATGGGATTCAGTTCCTAGAGCCTGCCCACCATTCCAGGGCACATGGCGCCTTCTATGACAGGACAGTTTGTATCTTAAAAACCAACAGGAGAGCTTCTCTGCTGCTTTGAATATCTTTGACCTTTAGACCCTCTTTTTTAAAGGACTCAACCTGATTAGATCAGGCCCACTGATGGGGCCTTGATGTCATCACCTTTGTCACATAACGTAACCTACCCGCAAGAGTGAAATTGGGGGTTTTACCTGCACTCATAGGGAAGGAAGTGTACTGTGTGTGTGTATACCTGAGGATGGGAATCTGGGAGGGTGATGCTAGCATTATGCTTCCCTCAGACTTATTTAAGAGAGCAGTGACTACTTGCTTTAAAAAAAAAAAAAAAAAAAAATTGGATCTTTCCTGTGCGGCAAGTGTTTCTCTAGGCCATGGAAATATGAGGCTAAAAGACCCCGTTCCTGTCTCTGGTGCGGTGTTGGAGACCAACACGGAGGCACTGTCTGTGATGTCGTTCAGTAATGCAGCTACAGGACAGGTGTGACCAGGCTGCCTGTGGAACATGCAGAAGGTACAGGGAGGGAGAAGGTTGGCTCAGAAAAAGTTCATTACGTGTAGGCAAAAAGCGCAAATACTGCTGCACATCTTAAAAATACAAAATTATTTCTTAAATTGCTTATTAATTTCCTAGGAAGAGAAGTTTGACATTTAAGATGAGGAAGTGATTAAAATCATTTTTCTTTCTCCCAGATGGTATACCTCAAGTTTACTATTTTGGCCCTTGTGGTAAATACAACGCCATGGTGCTCGAACTGCTGGGACCTAGTTTGGAAGATTTGTTTGATTTATGTGACAGGACGTTTTCTCTTAAGACCGTTCTCATGATCGCCATCCAGCTGGTAAGTCAAGCAGGAGGTTCTGAAGCTGTTTGGACGGTTTGTATGGTTCTTTTGGTCACACATTTGTATTGCAAGTTTCAGGCTTTGGGACGTTACCTTTACAGAACATTTGAGCTAATGAAGTTTCTACTTATCATCTCACTGTCTTTTTAGGATGCATGGAACTTAAAATAACTGAGCCAACTGTATTTTATTTGGATGAAAGAATTAATACCTTACTGCTTTAAGTCAGAACGTTCTCAAGTTTGAGAGTTGTTTCTAGCTCTGTTTTCATAGAGAAGATGAATGCATAGAAAAGAGAACTCGCAGAAATGTGGATTTATAATGTTAGTAGTAATAAATTCTAATGGCCCAGGAAAAGAAGAAACAGTGAGGGAGTCTTATAAAATATTTAAATTTCAGAGAACCTGAGGGGAAACCACTCAGAGGATGATTTAAGGCAGTTTTGAAATCTCTGCCAGTAGTATGTTGCAAAATCTGCGAGTTGTTTTTCTCCATTGACTCATTAATTCCACTTCTACAAATATAGCTGGTGGAACTGTTCACATATCCTTAAGCTTTTTGTGCAAGGATGTTTTTCATAATGAGGGAAACAACCCAAGTGTAGAGAAATTACAGGATTAGTTCAGTAAATTATTAATAGATATAAAATAATAAGTAGCTATTAAAAAGTACATATTAAAAAAAGGTCTTATAACCTGGAAAATGCTCAACGTATATCATTACTGAAAAGTATGGGTCATAGAAATATTGTATATTAGGATCCAGAATTTGTTAACAAATGAAAATGGCCTAAGTGACTGTATGTTTACATTGTGTTGTCAACTATTATTACTGCTAAACGAAGCAATTTTGTTTTCTTGTTTGTAATGTCCTACGTTGTGACATTTTGTACAATGAACCTTATTTGAAAATGTGTAAAAGAATTGGTGAAAACGTGCTGTATTATCGTTAAAGTGATCTTCCAAGATTTTCTGGTTTCAGGATCTTTTAAAACGTTTAATACCTAAGGAAAGACACAAATACATTGTAAAAAAGAAAAAGAAAGATATCCTAAAGGGTACTGTGTTATTTTTATTTAATGGTTTAGATCTCAGTTTCTTTAATACAACTGTAACAGTTGCTCGCTGATTGAATTGATAAGGAAGAACAAATGGCAACTTTATGAATACATGTTTTTGCAAGTATCAGTTCAAGACTTGGTATTAGTAACGCTTTTGATTATCTGAGGTGGGATCATCTGTAAGTGCTGGCTGAATCCGGCTCACCAGTATGAAAGGAATTCATGAAATTCAAATACTTAGATTTGTAACTAACCAATACAGTGAAAGCAAAGACTTTTGGTCCTAATTGGATATATTTTTGAGAAACTATAGACTGATATTATATTACTTTTAAAGGGTTGAAACAGATATCCCTACATTCATTCTTTTTTTTAATATGACAACTTGAAATGTTCAACTTTGATACAGTTAGGCAGATGCGTAAGATTATTTTTATTTTCTGATAGGTCTCTTCTTTATGTTGTTTTCATTGTGAGAATTTTGTTTTGTCTCTATCATGCTTTTTTATGCTAGTGACAGCCTGAAATAAAACTTTCTTTCTTCCTTTTCTCTTTTTTTTTTTTTTTTGGTGTGTGAATCAAGATCTCTCGCATGGAGTATGTCCACTCAAAGAACTTGATATACAGAGATGTAAAGCCTGAGAACTTCTTAATAGGACGACCAGGAAACAAAACCCAGCAAGTTATTCATATTATAGATTTTGGTTTGGCAAAGGAATATATTGATCCAGAGACAAAGAAACACATACCATACAGAGAACACAAGAGCCTTACAGGAACAGCTAGATATATGAGCATAAACACACATTTAGGAAAAGGTATGTGTACCTTTCATAAGTACAGAAATTTGAATTAGTAACTATCCTAAGAGTGTGAGTTTTTATTTGTTATTATGGTTCAATTTTGGGGGGATTACAGTTGCTTCTATTGTAATTTCTTTATCACATCTGACTAGAGTTTTCTTTGATTTATATTTAATAAAATTCTTTTAAAGTAAGTTGCTCTAGAGTAAATGAATGACAGATCCTTACATTCACTCTTTTTTTAATATGACAACTTGAAATATTCAACTTTGATACAGTTAGGCAGATGCATAAGATTAGTTTTATTAAAGAATATGAGAGAATACTTAATTTTAACTGCATTTAATGTGTGTGTGAAGATTTTTGATTGAGACTTTGGCTTTCTATACAGCCAGCCAAGGAGATGGCATCCTGCCCAATACATTGAATGCTGAGAGTACATAGCGTAGTGGTTCTGTTTATAGTATAGAAATTGTATGACTTGAAACAAATTATTTAACTTTTTAAAGAGGGTTCCTTATAAAATAATATCAACTTCACAGAGTTTCTTACAGCCCCCCCCCCCCGTCAAGGATTCATTCCAGGAACATGTATTTCATTGATTTGTCACATCTCTCTAGTCTCTTTGTCTGGAACACTCCTTCACCTTTCTTTTTGGTTCATGACCTTCATATTTTTGTGGAGTATCTATAGGATATTTTATAGAATGTCTTCAATTTGAGTCTGTCTCATAATTTCTTCATGATTATATTTGAGTGTGCATCTGTAGCACAAAATCACAAGTGAAGTGTTGTCAGTGTGTCATGTCAGGTGGTATATGATGTCAGTTGGTTGCATGTAGTTTTCATCCCTTGCTTAGTGTAGTGTCTGCTCAGTTATACTTAACAAGTTTCCTATTTTCCCTTTGCCATTCAAAAGTATTTTGTAAGTGAATTTGTGAGATTATGTAAATACAAATATGTTGCTCCTCATCAAATTTTACCCACTAGATTTAGTTACCATCCATTGATGATTTTCTAATTCATCAGTCCTTATGTATTTATTGATAATCTAATGTAAGCAGAAGCTTTTTCTCTTTTTCCCATTTATTGACTAAAGTAAGGAAGGACTCATGGATTCTTACTGAAAGTAGTATAGTTCACTGCTGTCATTATTTATTTCGATACTCATGTTGTCCCAGATTTGGCCATTGGTTGCCCAGTCCAGCTGGCTGCTCTGTCCTTTGGCTTATCCTCATGATTCTTTGATAACTTTACGTTCTGGAGCTACAATTTGTTCCAGATTCATCTTGTAGTTTCTCTGCTCTAACCCAGAAACAGACATTTCTTCAAGTTTCCCTGGGTTCTTTTATTGAATAATGTTATACAGAAAGCAAGATCTGGGCACTGGGTGTACTCATTGCTACTGGTGTGTTATTCTAAGCCCCTTCTGCATATGTGTATGTGAAATACATGTCCACACATACATATATTAATACTTATCTACTAAGAATCCTGAGTTGATTATACTTTTAAATTTCATTCTAAGACCACAAAGTAGTACCTCCATTTCCATATGTGTAATTCCTTTGTCTTTTCTCTCTATATGTCTTCCTTTGCCAATAATGAGAACTATGGCTACCATTACTCTATTTTACTCATAGTTATAAGCCTCAGATTCTCAGAATGTTGTTTCAGAATTGGTAACTAATAGCAGTATGTAAAGCAAGCTTACTAGAATTGACAGTATTTGTAATTCTTATTTTATTGAAAAGTTAATTTTTTTAAAAATTTTATTTTTTAAAGATTTTATTTATTTATTTGACAGAGATCACAAGTAGGCAGAGAAGCAGGCAGAGAAGCAGGCAGAGAGAGATAGGAGGAAGCAGGCTCTCCGCCGAGCAGAGAGCCCTTTGCGGGGCTCGATCCCAGGACCCTGGGATCATGACCTGAGCCGAAGGCAGAGGCTTTAACCCACTGAGCCACCCAGGCGCCCCGAAAAGTTCATTTTTTAAAATAAAATTTACATTGAGTAAAGTTTACAGCATTTGAATATATCATGTGTGATTTTTGACATATGTACACATGTGGGTAGCCCACAACCCTGTCAGGAGTTACATTATTATCATTCCTTAGACTTCATTTGTGCTCTCTCCCCCACTTTCTCCAAAACTAGCCATTGTTGTGATTTCTGTCACCATAGATTAGTTTTGCTGGTTCTGTTACTTCATATAAATGGGATCATCTGGCTTCTTTTGCTCACTATGAGATTAATGTTTGTTTTTCAAGTATCAGTAACTTTTTTTAGAGGTTTCTTTTTGAGGTTCAGTAGTATTCCATTGCACAAATATACCACACAAATGGTTTATTTATTCTAATGTTGATGAACATTTTGATTATTAAGTGTTTTACTATAAGGAATTTTAAAAAATCTTTCAGTGGGTGTATGTTTTGAGTTCTTTTGGGTAAATACTTGAAATTGGAATTGCTGTTGGGTCCTATGGTAGATATCGTTTAACTTTATCAAAAACTGCCCATCAGTACCCCAAAGCATTCATACCATTTCCTGTTTCCACCAGTAACGAATGAGGGTTCAGTTTGTTTAAGTCTTGACAATATTTGGAGTTGTCCTTCTTTTTCATTCTAGCTGTTATAGTGGATATGTGGTGGTGGTTTGTTTCTCCATGACTAATGATTCTGAGCTCTGTTACTTGTGCTTATTGACCATTTGCGTATCTTCTTTTGTGACTTGTGTGTCATTTAATTGTTGATTTATAGGAATTCTTTATATATTCTGGATATAAATTCTTTCCCAGATATATGTCCTGTGAATAGATTCTTCTAGTCTGTGGCTTACCTACTCATTTTCTTAGTGATGTCAGTAGTTAGCAAAAGTTGTAAATATTTGTGAAATCAGTTATTTATCCGGTTTTTTGTTTCATGATCATTACTTTTTGAATCCTGAGAAATCTTTGTCCCCAGGAGATGAAGACATTTTATGTTTTCTTCTACAGTCTACAGTTAATTTTCATATGGTGTGAATTAGGGGTTGAGGTTCTTTTTATGATACCCTATTCTTTCCCATTGGGTTACCTCTTTGCCTTTCTAAAAAAAGTCAGTTCTAGGTTATGTTTGTAGTAGTTTATTCTGAAGTCTCAAACCGTGGTCAGTTTTCATATCAGAGAAAGTCAGACTTTATTTTCTGCCTTTAGAGTCCATCCCTGACATCTCACTCAAAAAGAAAAATAGAAACATAAACCAATCAGCACTTACCCATCATCCCTGCTTAAATGTACCTTGTGGTATACAGTCACTTTTTCTTCAAGACCTTAGCAGTAACATGACTCAGGCTTCAACTCCTGGTCATAGCTTCTTCTCTGACCATTCTTTGGAGACTTACCTGCTCTCTATGGCATTCCCTGCTTCTTCCTCTCAGTTGGAACTAATAGCACTTGCTTACTGAAAGTGTGTTCCCTGACAGGCTCCTGATAGGAAGAGCTGTGGTATTTTTTTCTCTTCAGCTGTCGGAAATCCCTGAAAAATATAAATCTGCCTTACTTTAAGAAAAGTAAGTTTCAAATATCTAAAATTAGTTGCATTCAGGTAGTGTTTTTGGGGGGAGTGCCTTTTGATAGCAAACTTTCATGACAGATTTAAAATAAGATTGCATAGATACACAACTTTCTGGATTGTGTCTTCTGTTAAAATCAGGCGCACCTGTATTTAGACGAACAGTGTCCGTGAGAGATTTTCATTTCATGGTAGTTGTTAACAGACTATTGCATAACAACTAACAAAGGTTCACCACCATTTTATTGTGAGATATGAAGTCACAACTTCCTTATGGCCTGATGTTTTTTTTATCCAAACAATGGCACATGTAACAGCATTCTATTTGTAGAAATGACAAAGCAAACCTGATATGTTTGTCCCTGTTAGGAAAAGCCTTCAGAGCTTGGGAAATGGCATTTAACTATTACAGTAACCTTTTTACTCCTTTTTCAGCAAGAAAACAAATAAAATATTTCTTTGGCAAGTATTGCAAAGAACAAAGGCTTTAATCCTTACTTTCTCCTATTTACAAAAGCCCTGCTTCTTAATTTTTATGTAGTACTTGGGAAGTAGATGGGCAGAGAAAATTTGTTTCCCAGATTACATGATTTCCTGTTTTTTAAGAAATTAAGAGTAAGCTTAAGTCACGTGAGTTTAAGTGCTGAAGAGTTAAAGCATTTTTATAAGTGAGATGGCTGTGAACATGGGCTTTTTAGTGATGTTTTGAGTTTAAAGCACCAGCTTTGTGTGGAGTCAGGAACAGATAGAAAAGAAAAAGTAGTGAAAATGGAATCTTCTAGTAGTGATTTTAATTTGCTTATATATTTTTTTCCTTTTGGCTTTGCCTGGACTTTGGTGATTACTCTTTTAAGAGGAATTAAAGCCTTCTTATTCATTCTTTACTCTTGTGCATTCAAGGACTTTGTACACACATGAGCATTTCAAAAGAGAGAATTTGTTCAGACAGACCTTTGTGCACGTTTATAAGTATTTTTCCTTTGTGGAGATTAGTGCACTGTATCAGATTTAAAAAGGAAAAAGCTGGAATAGTGTAAAATCACAGTGTGGGGTTTAACCTCTTTATTCCTGTGAGAGATATATATATAGATATATATGTATATCTATATATATCTTCACTGCATGATTAATGTTAAGTAGGCAGATTTCTTTATTCACTGTGTACCTTCTTATACCTTCTTGAGTCACTGTTCAAGATGAAATCTTATAAAAGCTGTGTGTGACACGTGGATTTCTATGGTCTGCTCTAGTGGAAGCCTTCTTTTATATTGAAATGTTATTTTAAAATTGTGTCTGCTTGAGTGTCTTATTTTTAATACTTTTTCAAGACTTTTTTTTTGTTTTGGTCAACTCCGTTGAACCTCATTTTAAAGATTTTATTTATTTATTTGACAGAGAGAGATCACAAGTAGGCAGAGAGGCAGGCAGAGAGAGAAGAGGAAGCAGGCTCCCCAGCGAGCAGAGAGCCCAATGCGGGGCTTGATCCCAGGACTCTGGGATCATGACCCGAGCCAGAGGCAGAGGCTTCAACCCACTGAGCCACCCAGGTGCCCCTGAACCTCATTTTATAATCTTCCTTTGGATCACTCATTTTTCCTTTCATGACAAAACTGGTCTTGTTGAAGTCATTTGAAGTAAATACTCTGCATTTCTCTTTACTAAGTAATAGTAGAATTGTTTTTTTTTTTAATTAATATTGAATATTCATGAACTAAGGGATTAGGATTTGAAGAATAAACTGCCAGTTGTTTTGTAAATGTTAATAAAAAAATCTGTGTTGCATAGAAGAATAATATTTCAAGCCTCTAAGTGGTAAGCTCTGTGAAGGGATCATAGAATTTATGATTTTACAAAAATGTCTTCTTTCTGTGCTGTCATCTGATGGTGTGTGATTCATATAATTTCTATGTTAATTGCCCAAATTCTCGAGGACTGCTCTTAGGCTCCCAGACAGCTTCTTAGCAGTTGAAAAACATGTATTTACATTTTATAATTACGTTTTAACAGTTTAAAAATGAATTGCACAATTCATCGCTTTCTTAAACAAAATACGATGAACATAATTTACATTTTCTGGATGACTCAGCTTTGTAAATTTTGTGTGATTACTACTATATGGTGATACCCTCAAGTTCAGTTAGAGAATGTTAGGATGTATACTTTGATTTAAATAAGTTAAGAGAAAATGCATTTAAATAGCAGTGCTTTTTTTAAATGTAATTTTTTAGAGCATTTTTTTTTTTAAGAAGAGTTTTTGATTCACAGCAAAATTAGGTAGAAGGTACAGAGATTTCCCTTATACTCCCTGCCCTGACACAGGCAGCACCCCTCCCGCCCCCACCCCCGCCTGTCAACATCCCTCACCAGAGTAGTACATTAGGTACAAATGATGAGCCTACCCTGACACATCATTATCCTCTGTGGAGTCCGTAGTTTACTCTTGGTCTTGCACATTCTATGGGTTTGGATACATTTATAATGACGTGCATGAACCATTGTAGTATTATACAGGAGAGTTTCACTTCCCTAGGCATCCTCTATGACCCACCTATTCATCCCTCGCTTCCCACCTCCCACCCTCCAAACTCCTGGCAATCACATCTTTTTTGTTGTCTCCATAGTTTTGCCTTTCCTAAATACCATATAATTTGAAATAAGCAATATGTAACCCTTTTAGACTGACTTCTTTTACTTGGTTATATGCATTTAAGGTTTCTCCATGGTTTTCCATGACTTGATAGCTTATTTATTTTTAATGCTGAGCACCATTCCGTTGTCTGGATGTAGCACAGTTTATTCACCAGTTCACCTGCTGCAGGGCATCTTGGTTGCCTCCAGGTTTTGGCAGTTATGAATAAAGCTGCTGTAAACATCCATGTGCAGGTTTTTGTGGGACCTAAGTTTTCATCTCCTTTGGGTAAATACCAAGGACAGTGCTAGATTGTATGTTAAAAGTATGTTGTAAGAAGCCCTGAGACCCCAGCAGCATGTCTGAAAGTTCAGCTTAAATTCTGATACTGTCTACTTGGAGATAGCATCAGATCCCAAGATTAAGGATTACATCCTACAAGACCACTCACCAACCCCCTGCTTCAGATAACACTTGCAAACTCTAGGGTGTTACCTGTGCTTCTGACTGATCATGGACAGATTAGAGGCTCCAGCTACCTCCTCCTTAGGTTCAAGTTTCTTTGCTAGAGTGGTTTTGTAGACTCAGGGAAGCACTTACTTAGGTTTACGATTTTATTACAGGACATGATAAAGGATACAAATCAACAGTCAGATGTAGGATAGGAGCCCAAACAAAGGAACTTCTGTCCTTGTGCAGCTTGGGCCCTGGCTTGGTGACACATGTAGGTGTTCTGGATCCCCAAGTGTGGAAGCTCTCCCAAAAGGGCCAGAAAGCTGTCCTCTTAGGTTTTTATGGGGACTTCATTACATAGTCATGATTGACTAATGCATTGGCCATTGGCTAGTTTAACCTCCAACCTCTTTTCCCTCCCTGAAGGTTGGGGGCTGGGACTGAAAGTCCCAACCCTCTAATCATGAGGTTGATCTCCCTGGCAATCAGCCCGTGATCTAGGGTGGGTTCAAGATTCACCTTCATTAGTTACCAAACACCCATTTCACCTTTATGGCTCTGAAGTGTTTTCACAAAATGTGGCTAAAGACCTAATGTATCTTGAGATATATATTCTGGTCATCTGAATGACCAAATATATATTTCTTTTCTTTTCTTTCTTTCTTTTTTTTTTTTTTTTAAAGATTTTATTTATTTATTTGATAGAGAGATCACAGGTAGGCAGAGAGGCAGGCAGAGAGAGAGGAGGAAGCAAGCTCCCTGCTGAGCAGAGAGCCTGATGTGGGGCTTGATCCCAGGACCCCGAGATCATGACCTGAGCCGAAGGCAGAGTCTTTAACCCACTGAGCCACCCAGGTGCCCCCAAATATGTATTTCTTATAAATCATTATGTGGCAGTAGTGTTATCTCATTGTTTTAATTTGTGTTTCCTGATGACGTAGGGTGTGTATCATCTTTTCTTACGTGTCGATTGCTGTAGGTTTATAGTCTGAGAGTAGTTATTTTGTTATTTTTTAAAAGGCTTTTATTGGTATTTAAATGTCTCATAGTGTACTATTTGTTATCATGTGTAGTACTGTTGCTGGCAGTACTTCACTCTTCTCTTTTTTTGGTTTGCTTCTCCTGATAAATTTATTGGATTTTAAATCTAAATTAAGAGAACTGGATTTCAAGAGCATTTCTTTAGTAATCAGGTGAATGCATGTGCTGGGTTCCATTGCTCTGAAAACTTTTTTTTTTTTTTTTCTTTATGCATTCTGGTTATTGCAACATTGGGTAACTGGATTGGTAGCTGTTGCTGCACATTGTCTTTCATAATTGTGCCTTTTCTTTTGCTAAATAGGTTGTGTTTTCATTTAACAAAAAACATCTTAATTATGTAATTTTGGAACATGTAAACAAGCTCAGTGAATTTTGAAGAAGAAGAGTTTTTTTGTGGGGGGTGCTGTTAGGGAAAAATAATTTTCAACATTTTAGAAGGAAATATAAAGTCAAACCTTTGCTTGTAATAATTTTTTGTTGTTGTTGTTTGTATATAAAGAATGATTTAAATTTTCTTCACTGAGAGGTTTTTTTTGATTTTTTATGAGCTCTCTTGTCTTGCCTGTATTTAGTGTTAACTAACATGTCTTTTGGTCTCATTGTTTTTCATTTTTGTAGGAAAATGCAGTAATGAGGATTTTTTTGCAAATACTTATGTATATATTAGAAAGTTTTCTGCTTCTAAGCATTTGATCTATTTTTTCTTTGACAGAGGTAAATTTGAGTTAATAAGGAAGGGATATTTTTCTGTTGCTGAAAATTAAATTGAAATTAAGTCAAAATAGAAATAGTTCTAAACAGGTGAGGAATAAAAGTAGTTTAAAAAGAGGAAAATAATGTTCAGTTAAAGAGTAGGACTTTTAAGTAGAAAAGCATTGCAGAAGATGTACAGTAAATGTTTGATTAATTGATTGGTTCTACTTTGCCTTTGCTTTCTGAAATGAAAAAAGTACAGATTTGGTTTAGAATTCTGCCTTTCTCTTTTAGGTGCATAGTTTTAGGCTTGTCTCTTAGCCTTTCTGAGCCTTTATTTTCTTATTTGGGATTACTGCTGCTTTAAGTGTAGGTAGAATTTTAAACAGTCATCAGTATCACACATTCACCCATACCAGGCCCTTAATATGTGCTGATTCTATGTATTTTATGTGATACATATATTCTTAAATAGCAAAATTTTAATTGACTCTTTACATAACTTTTAAACTTATTGGAAAACTTACTTTAGAAGATTCTTTAATGATACCTGTTGTAAAGTAAATCATCACTTTCTCATTTCTTAGTTTCTCATAGTAAGGGGTCCTATAATGAGGATTCTTGGCTTCCAGGGAAACATCCATTTTCAAACAGGCCTTTGTAGTTAAGTGCTTTATAAAATGTGAACAGGGCCTAATAAGGGCCAGATTACCTTTGGGAAATTATTTTTACCCCCATGAAACAGATCTGTTAAAGACCTGAGGAGGTATTCTTTAGTTACTACTGTGTTTGACTTCTGTTACTCACTACATGGTGAAATTTACTTCCAGATTTGTCAGTTGATGAAAGAACACAAAGAAAAGAATTATGAGGGTAAGGAACATTTCAGGCTGAGTTACAGAAGTGGTTTATTTTATTAGGTTGTATTTATGACTTGAATTTTTAAATACTGTGTAGGTTTTGAGACTAATACTGCTTTCTGAGACTATCATATAGGCAAGATTACCTTATGATCAGGGCTTGTTGGCACTCTGGTAACTAAGGCCCTACACCTTGAATTTAAAGGGAAATTGCCTTTTATACTGTGTTCCTCTCCTTAACAAAGAATGCTACTTGGGAGAGGTCAGTATTTGCAAATCATTCAGTCTTTTAAAATTATCTCTACAGTATTTCATATGCTGCTTATTTCATATGTATTTCATATGGTACTGCTTTTTAAATCTGTTTTCCAGTTGTTGATTGCTTTCATAGAAATGCAATTTATTTTTTATATATTGAACTTGTATCCTGTAACCTTGCTAAAACTCATGTACTAGTTCTAATAGGTTCTTTTTTTGTAGATTACTTTGGATTTTCCACCTATATTGTCATATGGCCTGCAGAAAAAACTAGTTTCACTTCTTTATTTCCAATCTGAATACCTTTTAATTTTTTTCTTGATTTTTTTTTTTTTTTTTTTTTTTTTTTTTTTTTTTTTTTTTTTTGGTACTAGCAAGGCTTCTGGTATAAACACTGAATAGATAATGTGAAAGTGAACATTCTTGTTTTGTTCTTGATTGTAGGAGTAAGAATTATGGTCATGTAAGAATTATGTTACAGATTTTTCATAGAAGTCCCTTGTCAGAATGAATTTTTTTCCTATTGCTTATTTAATGAGTTTTAAAAAATATATCATAAATGCATGTTATGTTTTATTAGGTACTTTTTCTATATCTTTTGAGGTGATCATATGATTTATATATTTTATTGACATGGTGAATTACATAGTTGGTTTTTGAAAGTTAAACCAACCTTAAATTCATGGGATGAACTAGTCATTGTGTATTAACTTTTGAAGGATTTTGTGACTGTGTTGATGAGAGACATTTCCTGTATTTTCCTTTGCTTGTAAAATGCCTTTGACTGGTAACATCATTAATGAAAAGAGTTTGGAAAGATGCCCTTCTGCTTCCTGAAGGAGTTTTGTGTAGAGCTAGTATTATTCCGTAACTGTTTAATAGAATTCAGCAGTGATGCCATCTGGGCCTTTGGTTATATTTTGGGAAGATTTTAGATTATAAATTAAATTTCTTTAATTGGCATAGAACTGTTCACATTTTTGTAATTTATCTTTTAAGACATTTGTTCATTTCTTTGAGTTGTTGAATTTACTAGCATAATGTTTGTTCATAATACTCTTTTACCATTCTTTTGAAGTCTGTAGGATCTGTCCTGGTGCCCCCTGGTTGCTCCTGATGCTAGTAATTTGTGTTTTCTGTCTGCCAGCCTAGTGATACAGTTTTATTGGGTTTTTCATGTAACCAGCTTTTGATTTTGTGGTTTTCTCAATTGATTGTCTTTTTTGTCATCATTGGTTTCCTCATTTATCTTTACTTTTCCCTTTCGTCTTATATTTGGTGGTATTGACCTAGACATAGATAAATGGGTCACATTACAGAGTCCTGAAATGGACCCCTACACAGATCTCAGTTGGTTTTTGAGAAGGGTTCAAAGTTAAATCAAGGGTGGAGAGCATAGTATTTAAAGAAACTATATGATAATAACAAGGTATTGGTATTGAAGAAAATGAGTTTAAACCCTTATCCCACATGGAGCAAAAAGAAAAACTATCTCAAATGAATCCTAGATTTAAATTTAAGAACCCAAACAGTAGAATTTCTTGAAGAAAAAGTAGAAAATCTTTGCAACCTTAGACTAGTCAGAGATTTTCAGATAGGACATTAGAAAGCATAAGCAAACAAAACCCTGTTAAGTTGGGCTTCATCAAAATGTGAACTTCTGTTCTTTGAAAGATGCTGTTAAGAAAACAAAGCAAGCTACATGTTTGCAAAACTTACATCTGACAATTACTTACATCCAGAATACACAAACAACCCTTACAACTTTATAGCAAGACACATAGTACAGTTTTAAAAAATGAGTAAAACATCACAAAATGATGTTTGAATAAGCAGTAGCACAGTTGAAACAGTGTTCAAAAATACTAGTCACTGCTGAAATTAAAATTAAATCACAGTGAGCTAACACCTCACAGCCACTAGCAGGGCTGAAGTATAAAAGAGTGACCATGCTAAATGTGGAATGGGCAATACACCAACCAGTACATGAGTTTTAGCAAGATTGCCGGATACAAGTTCAATATATAATTGAATTCTCAGATGTTGCTGGTGGAGATATAAAATGACACAATCCCTTTGGAAAACAGTGTAGAAGTATCTTAAAAAGTAAAATCTACAGTTTCCATATGAAGTAGTAATCCTCCTCCTAAAACTTTACACAGGAGAAATGGAAACATATGTTCACACAAAGACTTGTACAAGAATGTTCGTAAAAGCTTTATTCACAATAGCCCCAAACTGGAAGTTACTCATGACCCAGCAACTGGTGAATATATAAGTATATTGTAGTATACTACTCAGGAATAAAAAGTAATGAACTACCAATGCACACAACAACATAAAAAGATTATGTTGAGTGAAAGAATTTGGACCCAAGGGTCCATGTTATACGACACTTTTCATATGAAACTGTATAAAAAAAATCAGATTTAATGTAGCCTGACAGAAAGCAGATAAGTGGTTGTTTTGAGGCCAGGGGAGGGGAGGATAGCTGGCAAGGGGCATAAGGGAACTTTTTGGAGTGTTGGAAATAGTTGTTGATTGTGGTAGTACTTACGTGTACATTGTTAACATTTTTCAAACCATACCCTTACAAAGGATGTATTTTATTATGTGTAAAGTATACTTCAATGAAAAGAGTTTCTTTTTTTAGTGTTTATCAACTTTAGTGCTGTATTTCAGAATCATCTGCTAAGCTTTTTAAAATGTGTGTTCTTTTAGCTCATGTCATACTCAAGGAATCAGTCACTCATTTGAGGCATTTAAAAGTTTCAGAGGTGATTCTGACTCTCAGTGGGAGTTCAGAAATATGTATATTTTTTTCTTTGCATGACTCTTTATTCTTGAGGGTCCCAGGATCTAATATGGTCAAGTTGTATATATAAAATATATTCCTCATCTTTCTCATGTTATTCACATCCCTACTTTTTTTTTAAATGGCTTTAAAAAGACCTTGAGTCTATTTTATTTATTTTGAAAGTTTTCTGCTTTTAATAGCATATGTGTACATTGTTATGATAGAAAATTGAAGCAGAAGAGAAAAATTTGCCATTATGCTGCAGTTTGAGTATATGAAATGAGAAGGTAGAATGTCCTGTCTAATCCTCCAATCTCATAACCCTAATTACTAACAATGTGATGCATTTTCTTTTGGATATCTTTGTTTCCTTGTAGGAAAGGGACACATATCTAGTATGATGTGTTTTCAAATGTTCATTTTTCTATTTAAGTAGTCTGTGTTCAGTGCCTGCTCTGTGGCTGCGTTATACTTGGTCCTGAGGATAATGAGCCAAGTGACATCTGCTGTCCTGTAATCTGCCGTCTGGTGGGAGGATAGATAAAGACTAGATAATAACTACACACACACACACACACACACACACTGTAGCAAGTGTTACAGAAGACAGTTGTGGAATGAGATTAAATAGTAGAAATTAAAACCATTCCCGTCCTGTTCATGCTAGTTCAGAGCCATGCTTTGAAAAGTTTGCTTTTTCAGAAGCATTCAGTACTGCTTAGGTAGTATGATGATGACTCATTTGGATAAAACATCTTACACATTTATAATTAAAGTACTATTTTTTCCTCTTATTGTTAGAGTTTTTGTATTATTTTAAAATAGTAAGGAATCTTAAACATTTAACTTCAGTGACAAAAAAATTGGAAAAAAATTTCACTTAGCAAATATAAGTACCTTTTTGAGTCCTCCTCTGTGATTGTCACTCAGTTAGATGCTGTGCAACATTTTGTTACTAAAACAGCAGTAGTAATTTGAAAATGGCAGTTTGTTCTAGCAGCTTTTTTTTTTTGGTGGTGGCAGAGGGGTTATTAATGTTGGGGTAGGTCAAATACAAGTGTTTTAAAGAATATATTACATAAAATCTAATTGCATTTAATATTAATGGAGAGTATATAGGATGGATGTTTTGTGCTCATATAAGCTCAGGAGATTCAGAGTTAAATGAAGTGAATAATTTTTATCTCTGGGGTTTTTCTTTAACCTTTAATATGTTATATCCTGGGTCTTCAAGATGGAGCTCTGGTACACAGTGACTCTGTATTTGATCATGGAACCCTTTCTGACTTGCTTTATACTTCTGTGGATAGATATCTAAAGAGAGCAATGAGTGCCCAGTGGGATCTTAAAAAAAACCAACCAAACAAAAAGACCCCCAAAAGTCTAGTGGCATATTTTAAAGATGCACAATAATTTTAATGTTAAAAACATTGTTTAACTGGACATGATTTGTTGCTTGTAAGTGCTAGATAGTTTAAGTTTATATACTGAACTTTGGGAATTAATGTATATGTAACAAAAGAGTCAGTTCTCCATTCTTGAATCCTTAACTGGTAGAGGAAAGTGAAATTGATGTTTCTCTTGTATTTCAGAACAAAGTAGAAGAGATGACTTAGAAGCTTTAGGTCATATGTTCATGTATTTTCTGAGAGGCAGTCTTCCTTGGCAAGGTTTAAAGGTAATTATTTTTGTGTTTCCTTTCGAATTTTATAAATTGTTAATATGTCAGGGGTCTGTCTTCCAAGTAGTTAATTTTAACATCACCAGCTTCTCAGGACTTTTTTCCTTTCTGTTTTAGGCTGACACATTAAAAGAGAGGTATCAGAAAATTGGAGATACAAAACGAGCCACACCAATAGAAGTGTTATGTGAAAATTTTCCAGGTAATGAGTAACATGTGCTTATACACAGAAAACCACAGCAGTTAACTTCCATTGCTCAAGTTTGTAATGACTGGTTTTCATGCTTAGAAGAAACGAGTTCAAAGTATGATTTAAAAGATGTCAGCCTTTGATGTATAGACCACAGGGACAGTTTGTATATTTGCTCTGTTAAGATGGAATTAATAGAAGAAAATCCTATTTTTTGATAGTGTTGAGAGTGATATCAGCTAAAATATCCATGACATACTTCTAATAAGTTAAAATACTTGCTGAGCAATGCCGCTGTAAAGTTTTGGTGCGTACTGTTAGTCACTTGAGTCTCATTGTCAGACTCAAAGGAGGTGTGTGATACATGATTTAGTTTTCAAAGTACATTAAGATCTTACAAACCTTAGTACTGGCAAGCTAATGTTACATTGGGGAGCTTTATAAAAATAGTTTTACTTCCATGCAGAGTTTTGGCAACTCAGATTAAGCCAACAAAAATTTTCTTGATTCCTAAATCAGTTAAGGAGTAAGAATAATGTGTTGCTAATGTTGGTAAGTAAAAAGTGAACCAATCTGGAAGGTCCAAGACTGAGATCATGCCTCACTTCAATATTCACGTGTCCTCCTGTCCAATGCTGGCATCAGTGCTGGAGTATTAGCAAGCAGTGTGATCTCAGGGAGCCCTCCGAGTTTGCTTTCGTTATTCGGGGACAACAAACTTTAATTGCATATTTTTCGTCTTTGCTCTAACATCTAGAACCAGAAATTAAAAAAGATTTTGGTTCACACTAGCAGTGTAGGTATAGGCAGACTGGCTCTGTGTTATTATGAAGCGTATACAGATTTCTGCCGGATAGAATGGGGGTGTCAGAGTCACTTAGCCAGGTAATTAGCTAGAATGTAGAATAGTGAGAGTCACCCTGTGAGGAAGGTCATTGGGTGCCATTCTCATTGCCCGTTGGGCTATGCACGATTCTGTTCTCACTGGCCACTGTCAGTGAATTGAATCAGAAAAACACCCGAGAGTAACCTTCCATCTCTCACTACAGTGATTTTCTGTGTCCTGATGGTAAAACCCTGTTTTACTGATTCCTCACCATTTTGTCTATTGATTTTTATGGCTTTTTCTTTATTTTCCTTTGGGAAAGTAGGCTCTTTAAGAAAAATACTTACCTCTAATACATTTGGGAATTACAGTGGCACAGAGAAATTTATATATTATCAAATAATTGTTGTATGACCAGAAATTAAATGAAAAATTAAACTCTGCTGCGGTTTTATTTCAGAGATCGCTTAGCTTTGTTTGGTTAGCATTCCACTCATGGCCCAAGTTAGGAATTTGAATCCTCTGTTGGTCAGTTAGTTGAATGTGCCTGATGGTAGAAGAAATCCATCATGCTAGTGTGGATGCTTTCATATATAAATCAATTCCCATCAGTATTTTAAAGGAATTTTTGAGTTTATGAGTAGAGTGTGGTGCTTGTGTTTAAGTAATTATGTGTTAAGTTACTAATTCAATTTTTAGTACTATCCAAGTTTTTTACTCAAAATAACAATGTAAAATAATTTTAGCTTTTCCAATGAAATGAAGCAGAGGAATTTGTTAAGTAAAACCTCCTTTGACCTTTGACCCTATATTTTTCTTCCCTTCTCTTCTCCTTTTTAATTTCATTGTGATTAAATTCCTTAAATTTTAAATTTTAGTAGAATTTTGTTACTTTTTCATATTTTTGTAACACTGTTTTTTGACATTTAAATAATTTTATTATTAATGAATATATAGGAAAGTATAATCAGAATAATTTTTATTCCTTTCTAGAAGAAATGGCAACATATCTTCGTTATGTAAGAAGGCTAGATTTTTTTGAAAAACCAGACTATGACTACCTAAGAAAGCTTTTTACTGACTTGTTTGATCGAAAAGGATATATGTTTGATTATGAGTATGACTGGATTGGTAAACAATTGGTGAGTACTCTGTGCTATATAATGAAAGATTATTTGTAGTAACTTTTTCCCCACAGTACAGCTTCTTCAGTGAAAAGAGTTGAGTACAAATAACTTTTTTAGAAGATTTTATTTATTTATTTAACAGAGAGAGAGAGAGAGAGATCACAAGTAGGCAGAGAGGCAGGCAGGGGGAGTGGTGGGGGGAAGCAGGCTCCCCGCTGAGCAGAGAGCCGGATGTGGGGCTCCATCCCAGGACTCTGAGATCAAGACCTGAGCCGAAGGCAGAGGCTTAACCCACTGAGCCACCCAGGCACCCACAAATAATTTTTTTAAAGGATTCATTTTATTTCATCTTCCTGGGCATTTTAGGCAGCATAAAACTAAAATTATTCTTTGAATTTTATAGAAACCCCATATCTGGACTCCTTGCTTTTTAAAGTAATGAGTTACTTTCAACTTTTCATTCCTGATTTATTTCTTACTGTCGAGTGTAAATTTTTTTTTTTTTTTTTGGATAATATCCTGTTATTTTGAAAGATCAGTTTGTCTTGTGTTTTGTTTATTTCAGCCATTTCTCAAAATATTTGTAATTCTAAATTATAGGTTTTAATTATACTAGCAGTTTTATTTAGCTTAAATCTTAAGTAGACTGGTACTTAAAAATTAGAGCACGTTTTGGGTTTTCAAAACTGTTCTAAGTTTTTGTAACTTAAAAAAAATTAGTCTTAACTGTAACTGTAGGATTGGTACTCATCACTTAAAGGGACACATCATGAAATTTTTTCTTTGAAGGGACAACTTTTAAAATGTTTATTCTCACTAGTTTTTGTTTTGTTTTGTTTTGTTTTTTTGATAAGTAAGAATGTCTTACAAAACTTTAATCGTGGCTTGCTGTTGGCCAATTTTTGTCCATATTTGGAACTACCAAACTCTCAGATTCAGGTATTTTTGAACAATTGGCTTATTTAAGTGTTTAATCTACATTTTTCTTAGATCCAAAGTTGAACTCACTATGTAAGTCTCACCTGGGTCAAAATATTGACGACAAACCATTTTATTACCTTATTTTGAAAATAATTTTCTTATTTTCTTAAAATGATTTGTTCTGTTTATGCTTTGACTTTGAAAATGGGAGACATACATGAATACACTTTTATTCTTCTGATATAAAAAAGTAACCTGAAAGTAAAGACAGCATTAGAAAGCCTTTAAACGTTTTTGAAAATAGTGCAAAAAGTAGCTATGTTCTCTTGGTTTAACTTCTTATTTTTAGTGACGTATTTCGAGAATGATCCCATTTTGTAAGGCTTTACTTTAGGTGTCTTTTATTATTTCTTTGATTCCACGAAGCAACTCAATAATTATGAGTAAGACTTCTGCAATAGTCTTACTGTTGATGCTCATTCTGTATTGTAGCCAACTCCAGTGGGTGCGGTTCAGCAAGATCCTGCTCTGTCATCAAACAGAGAAGCACATCAGCACAGAGATAAAATGCAACAATCCAAAAACCAGGTTTGCTGCTCTTTCAGATATGAAATATCTTGATTTGCTTCTGCATTACCTTTTGACAGCGTAAAAATAAATTTGTTTTTTTACCATGCCCAGATGATAGCCTTATAGGTGTGCCCATGTGGATGTGTGTATGTGAGCACATATCCACACATATAGATACATATTGAAGGATTGAAATACATCTTTTTTCCTTCAGTAGATGAAGATGATATACACATGCATAATAAGGATTGAAAATGCACAGATTTGCAGCAAATGAACTGTTTCCCCTCAGGTTCACTCTTCACTAGTTTAAAATCACATGAAATGTTTAATGATAAATTTTTAATTAGTGGTGTAAATTAGTATAACAGCAATATTTGATACTCTATGAGAGTGGAAGTGTTTGAATATCTTGTTGGAGTAAATTATGATAGCAATTGATCTTTCTAACTGCAGTCTAAATTAGCTCAGTAAATTATTTGTTGAGTTTCTCCTATTTGAAAGCTATTATTCTGCATATTGCAGAAATGCACAAGGAAGGAAAACAACATAACCTATAGGAAATTATTTTGTAATGAGTGGTTAAGAGCTCGCTCATTCTCTGGAATCAGACACACCTGGGTATAACTTGATCTTGGAAAAGTTACTCCATCTTTCAAAGCCTTAGTTCTCTCATCTGTGAAACAGAAAAATGCTTAATTCCTATAAGCATTCAGTAAATCTCAGGTCTCATGGCTGGTGTTACTGTTAGGATTATTACAGTAAACTCACAAGTAACTGTATTACCAAACAGTGTAACCTCTGTCACATGGAACATATTAGTAAACTGCCATGAAGGTCATTGGAGTATGGGGATCTGTAAAGATTGTATGCAGAAGGTGGCTTTTGAGATGAGCCTGAAGAATGAATGGAGTTTTTTAAAGGTGGATGAAAGAAAAAGGGCATTTGGGGGAGAGTGAACAGTGTAAAATAGGAAGGAGAAGTTTAAAAATGTAGTTTGTTTGAGGAATAGTGAGCATTTTAGTTTGCATTGAGCAGAGACTAGGTTCCAGGCAAGCCTAGCAGATAAATAGAGAGTGAAGAGTTTGTATTTCTTGGATAAGGTAATTGAAAGCTATTGAAATTTTTGAGTGGTGTTCTTGCTTTTCTCTTTTTTGTAAAAAGAAGCTTGATTTAATCCATCTTTGACATAAAACATTTTGCTAATTGGGAGTTAAATGGTGTCTTTGGAATTTTCAGTTTTAACTCTTTCTGGGGAAGGATAATGTGCTAACTTTTCTTACTCTTACATCTTTTATCCCACTGGAATTCAAGTGAGTTAATAAACGAGATAAAAATCAAAGGAAAGAACACAACACAATAAAAATCATAGCAAAATAAAATGCTCCATTTAGGGGATGTTTAACAATATTATGCTTTAAAGTACAGCCAATTAAAACAGAGTAGTTTTAGAATTTTGCCTTAGAAAAATTGGGACAATAAAGGATCTTAAATACAAATTTCTTCAGATATAAATTAGTATCAGTTGATAGTTTGAATACTCTGGAAAGATCCGCATATAGAAAGAAATGGCTCCAAGTGAAGACTTGGAGTTTGTGTTTTATAAATCAGAATTAATTTCTCAATTGGATGATGATCAATAATTCATGTTCTTTGGAGATGTCCTCTTGAGCTGTTAGGTATTGTAATAAGTGAAACTCTTCTCTTAATTTTGAGTTCAGTTATAATTCAGATGTCTTCAAGTTGAACTTCCTGTGTGTTTTGACTTGTCTACCTAGCTAGATGGTGAGCTAAGTTAAGGCGGGAACCATGTTTTATTTACGTAGTCCTTGTTGCACTAAATGTAGGGAGTCGATTTTTGTTTTTCATTGTGTGTTTTTTTCAGGAAACCTTGTAGGGCAGCTTATGTATTAAATCTGAGACCTGGATATGTGCATATCCAGGTCATAATAGAAAAGTTGTATATCTTAACTTTTCGTAAACATCATTGAAGCAGTAAACATTTCAGGTGTGTGAGAAACTCAAAATTGACGATCGCAAAAGAACATTTAGTTAAATGACTGATATGTTGCAGTATCCCCAGTTAAACAGTTTTTACTATACAGCTGGTGGCTGAAGTTCAGAATCTCCTGGCATTTCAGAGAAGGAGTTAGATGCATGTAACTTGTTTCTGAAGAGAGGCTGGAGAGCTGTTCCTGTCTTCTTAAAGAGGTCCATGACCCTTACGTGTTACCTGTTGTTCTAGGCAGTATTTAGGTGTTCGTCTCCATTTTAGCATCATTTTCATCCTTTCATCCTCTTCAGATTTAATCTCTTCGAATTTACCTTAGTTTAAGCTACACAGCTGCTAAATTCTGGTTTTGAACACGGAGGGTTTAACAAAAAGACCTAGAACTGTTGTGAGTGCTTTGATGATAGACCTCATGCCTCTTCAGACTTCTGGTGTAATTTTGCATTGTACAGTTTAATTTGGGAGGCTTAGTGCCAGAACATTTATTCACTGTGCCTATTTGGACTTAACATCTCTTCTCCCATAGGCCTGCTCTGGCTACTGATGGGCTCAGGCTCCCGAGGGGCCAATATACTTGGCACTTTGTGGCAAGTTTTTTTTGGCAAGTTTTTCATGACTTAGGTTGAAAAAGAAAGAAAAGAGCACCAAAGACTATAAACATACGTCATTGTTTTAATGAGCTACTAGTTAGTACTACTGGCAGAGCAGTTGGCTCTTGAGTTAGAATCCCTGCTGTACTTCTTGCAGTGTCTTTGACCTTAGTCAAGTGTTTAAAATCTCAGTCTCTTTATCATTGGAGTGAGGATGATACTGTCTATCTCATAGTGGGATAACACATGCAAAGCAGCTAATGCAGAACCGAATATGTAAAAGAATCTTAAATATTGTATTCCTTCCCGATCTTTTTATTAGTGCTGTCCACAAAAACTGACCCCTGTTAAGCAGCTACTGCTAATTCTGCCGGTAGATTATTTTTTGTGGTTATTGTCATGCCAGTTTGCCAAGTCATGTAAAAGCATCAAGAATTATCAGCCTATCATAGGAATGGGTTCCTTAATTTGAACCAGATAAAAAGAGGTTAGGGAAGCAAAGGGATTCATATAAAGTAGGATTATCACTTAATAAAAAAAAAATCCTTGTCATATCCTCATAGTGTTCTATATAACACTTGTCACTTCTTAAAGAACTCTTCTGTTTTCTCATATTAACCTCTCAATCAGAAACACGGTACTAAGCAAGAGAGGAAAGTTTTCTAGGATCTAAGTACAGCTGTTTAAAGACTTTTTTTTTAAAAACCTTTGCTAGAAGTAGTTCCTCATCAGAAAACCAAGGGGGACATCTACCGTAAGATAATATAGTGGATGGCATTTTAGTACTTTGGTGATTTATTTGGAATGCTTTCCTGGGCACTTCATTTTTACCTCCCTGGTTCTTTGTTAACTTCATTTATAAAATTGGAGGCTGGATCATATCATATCTAAAGCCCTTTCACTTCTCAATTCTATGGTTCTGTTTTATTTCTGTGGTTGATCATTACCTATGGTATCCATGTGACGAAAACCTCTCCACATCCAGTATGCAAAGTTAACTGCACCTGTGACTCAGAATAGCAAGGATATTTTAAATTTCCTTTATACGTTTGTTTTCTATATTATAAGGATGAGATGTTTAACATATTGGGTTTTTCTTCTTCCATGCATGCCACATGCATTAAATAAATGGCAGTCGGCAGACCACAGGGCAGCTTGGGACTCCCAGCAGGCAAATCCCCACCATTTGAGAGCTCACCTTGCAGCAGACAGACATGGTGGCTCGGTACAGGTATTTTCTGATTTTTGCATGAGTGATTATTTCCCAGATTTATACAACTAACCCTTTTTTGGAACTCATGGCATGACTTCATATCCTACTGAAAAACTTGTTGCTGAACTCTCCATAATTCTCTTCCTTTGTATTTAACCAAAAAGCAAAATTAACATGGTCTGGAAAGACCACCAGGGATACTACGATTTTGCCTTTGTTCATTTTTGCAAGTACACAGAACAATATTAAAGTAAGTCATACAACAGGTTAGAGAAATAAACTGTATTACTTGAAATACATGTTAAACTTGATTTTTCAGTAATAAGATCAGACTTTTTTTTTTTTAAATGTCGTAAGCAGTAGAACACTTTTATAACTTTGCCTTTTCATTGATTTTTTTTTTCCTTCTTTATACTTTAATCAGTTGAATAGATAGGACATTTTTTATCTTTAGTACTCAGAATATACTTTCTGATTAATTGGTCAAATGAACATGACCCCAGCTGTTACAATGGTATATTTTGTTTCTAGAAAATCAGATGGAGAAAATAATTTCAAGAAGAAGTATTTATTAAATACTCCCCTCAATTTTCTGGATATTTCTAAAAATTTAAAGCCGTCCTTTATTTTTTTGAAGTGTTCATTCCCCCCCCCCACTTCTCTGTACCCTTAGAATACCTTATCTTACCCTCCCATGCCCCCTCAATTTTCATCTTTTATGTGAATTGTAGAAAGGGGAAGGTTACCAAGTCTTTTATTTCTTTTAAAATGCTAGCTTAAGGTAATTTAAATGCCGGTTCAAAGTAATTGAGATAATAAATGTTATCTCCATCCATTTCAATTTAGAACTTCCTTTAAAAATTTTGATTTTTTTCTCCACATATTTCCACTTGAATAATTTTCCATTATGCTTTACCAAATTTGCATTTTTCTTAGTGAATATGTATATATAGTCCATTGGATCTCTGCTCTGGATTTTATTCTTTCTTGATTTGAATTCTAAAAGTCAGTTCTTGATTAAATCTTGTAAGTTCTTATGTTTTTCTCACCATTAAGTTTTAGAGGTAATTTAAGTATGTAACCAAATATTTTTATAGAACTTTGTAGTCTGTGGACCTTTCAGTCCTGTGTAACAGAGGTATTTGAAGAGAACTTAGAGGCAAGGGTGCCTGAATTGTAAACATTTTTTATGACTCCAATTCATATCCTTGGAAAAAGTTAATAGAACAAATTATATTTGGTTCCATAACACAAACTGGATGGTATGTGTGTCTGTACACGTTTACACGTTTCTAAGTGTTTGTATGTTACAACAGCAGGTGTCTGGCTCAGTGTTTAGGGATATCTGCAACAGTTATGAAAGTATGAGAAAGCTTTCCGGCCACTTCTGCACCATTACCACAAATGTGTTATTTTCTTAGTTTCTTCTTACCCTGTGGGATTCCCCGAGGTGGTTCATGGGATCTCCAGACTATCAAGGGGTGATTATTGACTCATCAGTCTAGTACTGTATGTTCTGTTTTTTCATATGTTCCTCGAGAGACATTTCCACTCTATTCCTTTCTCACCATCTCTTTAAAGCTTCTCTGCCTATGGAGACTACACCTGGCTTCCTCCTAATATTCAGGATGTGATCAGTTTTACTTACTAGAATTTTAGTAATACATAAGTAAAGCAAAGAATTTTACACTATTTCTATCGACTTCCTGAATATATTTTACACCATTAACTAACCTGACATGATGGACATTAAGCAAGCTTAACTCCTGTGAAAAATGTACCGGCAGCCTAAGTAGGCTCATGCCTGAATCTTGTTCTGTCCTAAAATACTGACTTCATTTATGCTTAGTAACTTACGCATGTAAAAAGTTTGAAAAGTTACAATATGCCACTTGTATAGTTGGGCTAATAAAATTGTAATTTAAAACTAGTAATATGAAGAGGAAAGAAAAGTGCCTAAAATCTAAGCTAATGTGATCATTATAATAAATGAATACTACATTTGATTCTGAACAAAGGAAGTGAAACAATGTGTTCAGTCATTCTCATTCTGATAAAGGGAAGAGAGAAAGAGAAAAATCTTTTTATTAATACAAAAGTGTGAGACTAATTTGCCTTGAGATTCTTTCCACGACGATCATTACACTCCCTGTTGGACAATTTCCAGTGTTGACTTTGTAGGAGATGCAGAAACTTTATATGGCAATTAAAAAACTAGCCTTCAGCAAATACTAAGGTCCTGTCATCAGATAGTTTCTTAGAAAAGGCATTACCATAATAAGTTGATAGCTATCTGGTAAGAAATAAATATGGTGCAGATTTAGGATATTTGGAAACAGAATCAGGAGTTAGCCCAAATAAGCCCATTGGGGCCCATGGCATTCATCCCTCATCTCTCACTGCAGTGTTTTCCTGGAGCTCAGAATGGCTCTCAGTGCAGCCCCACAAAGCATTCTGGGCTGCTTCCAGTTGACCTACAAGATGAAACCTCTTGCTATTTTGACTTACAAAAGCATCCTAGGATATTCGTTATTTCAGGTGTGCTTTTAATAGGAACTGAATGGTGGAGTCTAAATTTGAACTCCTTGTTTTTCCAGAATTACAATATGTATTTTTTTTTTAAGATTTTATTTATTTATTTGACAGAGAGAGACACAGTGAGAGAGGGAACACAAGCAGCAGGAATGGGAGAGGGAGAAGCAGACTTCCCGCCGAGCAGGGAGCCCAATGCAGGGCTTGAACCCGGGACCCTGGGATCATGACCTGAGCTGAAAGCAGACGCTTAACGACTGAGCCACTCAGGCACTCCCAGAAGTACAATATGTTATTACAGGTCACACATCTGGTTTGCCAGGTTAATTTCATTGCGTTTAAGAGTGCAAGCCCTAGAGTCAAATTCAAGTTTAAAATCTATGCCATAGATTATTCATCAGTAAAATGGAAACTTTTTTTTTCAGATTTTTAAAGATTATTTATTTATTTGAGATGGAGAGGGAGAAAGAGCAGTGAGTGCGAGAATACGAGGGACAGAGGGAAAAGCAGGCTTTCTGCTGAGCAGGGAAGCTGTTGCGGAGCTCGATCACAGGACCCTGGGCTCATGACCTGAGCTGAAGGCAGACACCTAACGGACCGAGCTACCCAGATGCTCCAGCAAATGGAAATATAATAATACTTCTACCTCATGGTTTTGTCGTGAGAATAGCATAGAAGGTGGGCCTTTTGAAATACTAAATACTAGAATAATCTATTGCTTTTTCAGATTAAGAAACTTGATTAATCTCCGGGAAGTGAAGTCTAGTGGTACAGCCCAAAGGAAGTATTGCCAAATTGGAATTTATCCAATTTTATTCTATATCTTTAGTGTAATCATGTTAATCCACTGACCTGAAGGATCCAGCTACATGTTTGATAAACTTTTCCCACAGAAGAGATTAAAAATTATATTCAAATACCTGAAGACTAAATTTGAATTTGTTCTTGGCTTATATGTGTTTTGGAAAAGCACCTGGGCAATCAGGCATATTCCTCTCTGCTCCTTGGTAATAAAATTACCTTTAGCATCCTTGGTAATAAATACGGCTAAGAATCTTAGACCTAGCACTTTCAGTTTCTGGGCCAGTCGTTATTTAGCAGATATATATATATGTGTTTCCAGGAGGTACTAGGCATTGTACTGGAGTCTTTGAATAGAAGGAAGAATAACAAAGATAGGGTGCCTTTCCCATGGAGCGTCCAGCCAATGGGGAAAGTCAGTGAAACAGGCAGAGTGGTAAGCGGAGAACGTATAGTGTGCTATGAGAACATATAGAGAAGCACCTAACTTGGATTTCATGGGTTAAGATTTCCTGGAAAAAGCAAAAACCTTTCTGTATTCTGTTTTTCACCTGTTTCTAAAGTAGAGCTTCAGTAGGAGGAGTTAGCAGATGGAAAGGGTCTAGAGAGGACCGTCCCAGACAAGAAGGCAGCACACGTAAGGTGGCGGAGGAGAGAGAGAGAGACGTTTTGAGCAATTGGCTGCAGTCCAGTCACGCCAGTGTGTATATTGAGAAAGAGGACCGAGAGGTAGGCAGGAGGCAAGTCATGAAGAACCTAATAGGTCTTGTTATTACGTTTGGACTTCATTTGAGGATGTTGGGTAGCCGTAACGAGAATTAGATAAGGAAGGTAACTCTATTAGTGTGTTTTCTAGGGATGACTTTTATTGGAGCCTAGACTGAAGGGAAAACAAGTCTAAGGCAGGGACACAGCTCTCAGAATTCTAGCTGAGGGAAAGTGATAGGTAGCCGAAATGAAATGAGAGGATTTGCAAGATAATTAGAAGGCAGATTTTAGTTTGGTGTCAGGGCTGAGGGGGAAGGTCATGTCACTTATCTGCCTTTTTGATGTGTCTCTGCCTTGCAAACCAGAATCTCCAAAATGAGGTTTTACAACTGACGGCAGGTAGTGTTCATCTCGAATCCCACGGACACTGTGCCTTTGCTGGAGCATGGCTCCTTTGAGCTCAAGGTCGACTGGAACCCCGGTCCTGGAAAGTAGAGAGGCAGTTTTGAGCACAGGGAGGAAGACAGATGTCGAGGGCACTACTGAAGACTGCTTCACGTGCACTGGTATAGTGCCAGTCGTTGGGGAATCTTGGCTGGTCGTACAGCCTTTGGTTGTGGTTAAAGGAACACTGTTGCATCTGAGCCCCTGAAAGGGAAAAGGGCTGACTCCACACAGTGCTGCTGTGCCTGCAAGGGAAGGGTAAACGTTACCTGTTGTGCTGGGCACGCAGGGATTTTCATCAGCCTCACTTGACACATACCCATGCGGGTGAGGACAGCAGAAAAGAATGGGACGAATGCATTTCGGAATGATCAGGAGACGAGTGTAGTGACAAGTTGGGAATAGCAGGTGCCATGCCTCAGCCCTTCCTCCATTGTGCTCGTCGTCATTAATGCTTCTCTTTCTAAAACATGGCCAGTCACCACTTTACTCTGCTCTCTCACATCTTGCAGAGCACACAGGTACTAACAAAGGGGGGGGCGCGGATTGAGTGATGAGTACAGTCATGTCTTTTGTCCCGTTTTCCAGGGTGCTGAGGTCTGTGAGGGAGCATTTGTTTGAGGAGAGGGGTTGGGTGCCCTTAGCAGATGAGTAGTGTCCGGCTCCGCTCCGTCTGCTTAGCTTAGGGAAGTGTCTTATCCAGGGGTCACTGGGGAAATTCACCATTACAGGTTTATTTTCATACCCTTTTATAGTAACCTTTACAGCAACGTCTCAAAGACTGGAGTACTCAGTATAGTGTTCTGTTTAGTACTTTATAAGTGAAAATTAGATCAAAAATCCATTTTGGTTTCTCTTTGCTGAAAGTCAGTGAGAATCTCACTGTACCTTCCAGTTGTCAGTTGGAGTATCAGGAAGATCAGTTATAACTCTAGCTCGCTCTGGTTTTTTTTTTTTTTTTTTAAATTTTAAAAGGTTTTATTTATTTGACAAAGAGATAGAGAGTACAAGGAGGCAGAGAGGCAGGCAGAGGGAGAGGGAGAAGCAGGTTTCCCACTGAGCAGGGAGCCCGATGTGGGGCTTGATCCCAGGACCCTGGGATCATGGCCTGAGCCAAAGGCAGCCGCTTAACTGACTGAGCCGCCCAGGTTCCCCTGGGTTTTAGAATATGTAAGAAAGTTGGTTTCTTGTAATACATGGGAACCCTAGCACAGGTCCAGAAGACTCTTCGGGAATTACTCTTACCTATATCTCATTTGTTAGTGTGCTTTCTTATAGATGGCTCTTAGAAAAAGCTTAGGGCATAAGTAAGATAGATAACATTTTAGTATTTCTAGTGTATTTATTGGATAGAAGGAGATCTGGTTAACTAACATAGTGAGCCTCTACTGTGTACTTGGTGTAGTATGCTTTCAATAATTCATGTGGAAATGAGGAAGGTGGTACTCTAATTTGTATGAATTCATTGTATGTGGAAAGTAAATTAATTGGCCTTATAAAATCATTGACTACAAAGATACCATGTGTTATCTTTGTACTCAGAAGTCTTTGCGAATGACTTCTTTTGGAATTAGACATGGCTGGCAGCCATCAAGTGAGCCATCATTTCTCTCCCATCATTAGCTGCAGGTTCAAGGCCTCCTACTCTTAAACTCTGGTACACTAAAACTAACACCGCATCTGGATGCCTTTTTATTTGTTTTTTTCTTTGTAACATCTTAAAAACTGTACTAAGTTTCTTGTCAAAGTGGGAATATCGGAGAAAATTTCTTTAAGAAAAATAAGAACAAAAACCCTGTAAAACACCTGAATTTTTTAATTTAAATGTCAAACCTCAAAGCAGCTGTAATTTTTTTTAAATTATGTTAGTCACTCTACAGTACATCATTAGTTTTTGATGTAGTGTTCCATGATTCATTTTTTTGCATATAACACCCAGTGCTCCATGCAGTCTGTGCCCTCCTTTAATACCCATCACCAGGCAGACTGTTCCCTCTACTCCCTCCCTTCTAAAACCCTCTGTTTGTTTCCCAGAATCCATAGTCTCTTGTGGTTCATCTCCCATTCCGATCTCTCCCCTCTTCATTTTTCCCTTCCTTCTCCTAATGTCCTCCATGCTATTCCTTATGTTCCACAAATAAGTGAAACCATATGATAATTGACTTTCTCTGTTTGACTTATTTCACTCAGCATAATCTCCTCCAGTCCCAGCCATGTTGATGAAAAGGTTGGGTAGTCATCCTTTCTGATGGCTGAGTAATATTCCATTGTGTATATGGACCACATCTTCCTTATCCATTCGTCTGTTGAAGGGCATCTCGGCTCTCTACAGTTTGGCTGTTGTGGACATTGAGCAGCCGTCCATTTTGGATACTGTCATTAGAAAAATTAGCTGATGCACACCAATATTTTGGAGACTCCTATGTTCTACTTCAAGTTATAATTCTAGAGATGTTACCTAAATGGAATCATTCTTTAGAATTTGGTTTATAAAAATAATTTGTATACATTTGTTTGATTGATTTAGGTTTCTAGGAATGTAATGACATGTGCTATTTATAATATTTTGTCTTTGTTTTTTCTTTGTAAAATCCCTTTCCTAAAAGATACTAGTTTTCTTAAGTGGAAACAATTTTAATGCCCTGATACACTCTCGTGTCACCAGTATTAGGTAGGCCACTTTTACAGGAGAACGCTTTTACCACATCGATTCTATTCTTAGCCTTTACTCAAGAGAGTTAGGGAATCTGGGAAACCAAAGAGAAATTACATTAAAAAAATACATAAATGAAGATATTATTTCATTCTAGTCTGGTTCTGATCAATGAGGCCAAATGAGATTTGAAACATTTTACTAAAATAAAGCTTATTAAAGTCAGGTGTGACTTTATGTGAACTGAAATAAGTCAGATTGTATAATTACCGTGTTCATACGGTTGCTCTTGCTGGAAGTTTAGAACACCTGGGTTTTGAATTTTCAATTATGCCGCTGAACATAAGGGGAGGCATGTTCAAGGAGCTGCCTGTAGTTTGAGATGGGGTCCCTCCAGCTCTCTTTGGCCACTGAACTCGAAGGAGGAAAAGAAACCTGTGAATATCATGTTGAGGGAAGAGCAATGGAAATTGTTGCATGAGCTGTTTATCTTCTGCATGCAAAGCATTCTGCTAATTACAGATAGTGGCGAATACAAAAGTATAAGATAAGAATCCTGCTTTGTAGCTCCTTTCCAAAACAGTGGAGGAGTGCTGACATTTTAAAAATTAAGAATAAAGAACCAAATTAAGTTTGATAATTAGAACCAATAATGATTGTTAAATGTTTTCAGAAAGAGGGAGAAATAAAGAGAAAAAATTGACATGGAACTCAGTAGAATGGCAGAAAGGAGGAAGCAGAGCAGCAGACTGAGACCCAGGGGTATTTCTCTTGTTGGCCTGATTGCTCTGACAAGGATCAAGGCCGTTTTGTGTGTTTTCAGCTGTGGGCACATTTGCAGTGTTTATTTCTAAGTACTTGTTCATGGGGTACAGATAACTCAGCCTCTATAATCCTACATTCGTCTAGATTTGTTGGTTGACTTCTAGTGACTTTTCTTGGAGTTGTGGGGTGAGAGGCCTGTTTCTGTGCACTGGAATATCAGGCCCACAAGGGCCAGGGTGTTTTTCTTGTGGTTTTCTAGGTTCCCAGGACAGTGCCTGGCACATTGTGGCCTCTCAGTAAGAATGTCAGAATTAGTTAAGTTTCAGTAAAATGGGGTTCTGTAGATGGACCTGTTAAGTCTAGTAGTCAGCTGTCAGTCTGCTCTCCAGGCTTTTGATATATTAGCATTTTTTTTTTTTTTTCCCTTATGATGAGCTCAGATAGGGAAAGCAGCAGAGCTGATTGTTACGTTTTGAGCCTGGAGGTCTGGGAACATGGTAGGGTTTACTAGGAATTGGAACCATAGATAGGAGGAGTAACACATTTGAGAGGAGTATGAGGAATTCGGTTTTGGAAGTAGTGAGTTTGAGGTACCACATGTGGCCTAGGTGGGCATGTGGGTGAGCGGTGGGGTTCAGCAAGTCCTTTATGTAGAGGTTGTAGCCGAAACCCTGAATGTGGGCAAAACTGGCTGAGGAACAAGGGCGACAATTCCTGGAGCGCTTAGAATAGCCCAGTCACTGCCCTTTACACACTGATTTCTGTTTCTTCCTCTCAGTCTTGTTCAACAGGTACTACCGTTTGCCATTTCCTAGTTGAGAACGCCGAGGTTTAGCGCGATGCGGTATCTTTCCTGGGTCACATGGTGGGTGAGCGTTAGAGCTAGGCTTTGTTTCCAGACCCGTCTCCTCCAGAGTATCAGCTGGTGCTAAGTGATACAGAAATGTACAGGAAAATGAGGAGAAAGCAAAGGCCACCAAATATATTTTTCTAGGACATGTTGGTAACCTGCAAGAGTATGCTTACTTAGAGTTCCGATGTAGCGACAGAGTACAGATTGCAAGGGATTAAGGAATAAATGAGTGGAAAATTTTATAAAAATGCAGGTGATAAGTTAAGACTGTTGTTTTGAGAAGTTGAGGGGAAAGCAAGAAATAGGACAGTGAGGTGACTTTATTGGACAAAGAGGATTTGGGAGAATGTGGGAATTTTGCTATGATTTTTATTTTGTTTTAGGACTTCACTCATGCATGCATTCATTTATTTCAACAAATATTTATTGATTGCCTGTTTTCTGCCAGGGTTAGTAGGGAGAGACGGTGGGGGAATAGTACAAAGTCCTTGCTGTCATGGAGCAGGAGTAGGCGAGAGTGGGTGTCAAGAAACACAGTCCAGAAAACTATCTGGATAAATGCCATACAAAGAGTTAACAGTAGAGTATAACATGCCATAGGATGTCCTGTATGGAAGTCTCAGATTGTATGATGGAAAAGGACTGCTTTTGAGATGTTCTCTGAGAATCTAAAAGAGAAGAATATAGCCAGTCAGCGGGAAGAGAGTTAGTTCAGGCATCGGGAATAGGTAATGCCAAGATTTTACGGTGGGAATAAGTTTGACATACTGGGTGGAGGCTAGTGATCATCAGAGAAGGTAGTATGGGATTGGAGGGGTGGGCAGAATCCAGATATTGTGGGGCTTTGTAAATTGGGGCAAGAATATGGATCTTTAAGTGAAATGGGAAGTTGATACTTGGAGAGATTTGAGCAGGTTAATTATACATGGTCTAATTTCTGTCTTAAAATGAGCGCTCTGGTTGTTGTGTGGACAATACATTCATGGAGGGCGGGGGCCGGTGAAAGCAGAAGACCAGTTTACAGTTTGTTGCTCTTATTCACACAAGAGATCATGGTGGCTTGAACTAAAGTCCTGGTAATAATAGAAGTGGGAGAACTGATTAGATTGGGGATGAGTTTTGGGGGTGGAATTTAACCAGCCCCGCTGACAGACGAGATGTGGGGTTTCAGTCAAAGAGAGGAATCACTGTGATTCCAGGATCTGAGCGTGAACAAATGGGTAGACAAATGAGCAGTATGCGAGGGAGATATAAGGTTGGTTACACACCGAAATCCGTCGGAAGGAGCAGGATTGAAGTTTGCATGGGAGATAATTCGTGACCTAGTAAGGTGCCAGTGCAAGATGGGCACACCTTGGGGAGCTGATTTGACACCAAAGTGTAGGAGTTAGTCTTACACAGCAGAGGGAAAGAGACAAGACAGAAATTTCAAGATGAAAAGGAAGTTGAAAGGCAAATATTGGATGACCTTGAATTTTAATAAAATATTAGACCTGTTACTATATTCAGTTACAAACAGCTCAACTACATACTAATTGTTTTATGTTCTGCATATTAACTTTCTAAATTAACCTTAATTTTACCTTAATATTTATCATTGTATATAACCTGTTACTTTGTGTATATATATATATATATATATATATATATGTTTTCTTCTTTTTGGCAGGTTGTAAGCTCTACAAATGGAGAGTTGAACACAGATGACCCTACTGCAGGACGTTCCAATGCACCCATTACAGCCCCTACGGAAGTAGAAGTGATGGATGAAACCAAGTATGTACTTGCTTGACTTTTTTAGTAGCTTTTTGTGCTTCAGTTGTGCATGTTTGAGATTTATAGTCATGTACAGTTATCCCAGGAAGTTTTTTCAGGGAATTGGTGCATGCAAAACAAGTGATGTTTTCAGTCGACCACTTTGTATAAAGTAGCGCTGTGTTTTAGTAAATATTTTGTAATACAAAAATAATTATTTAAAAACTGGGCTCAATTTCTTAGAAGTAACAGTGCAGTTTTGGCTTTTTGTTTATAGGAGTATCGATGCATGAAAATTATTTTGGTAGGGTAGATGCTCAGTTTTTTTGGTAAGAATAATGAATTTTGGGACACTAAAAAAGAAAATTAAAAAAATAAAAAGTATGCATTGTTTATCTGGAAAAAAAATAAATATTAATTTTATATGCTGCATGCATTCTTATTAGTTTTAAAGTAGTTTTTCTGTGAATGTAAATGATAATGCTTCTTGGGAAAAAAAGTAAGCATAAAAACAATGTGATTTTTCATTGTGGGCTACATCTGATGATTTCTCTCTCTCTCTTTCTCTCCCTCCCTTTCCCTCTCTCTCTCTCTCCTTTTTTGTTTTTTGTTTTTGTTTTTGTGTATAGCTGCCAGAAAGTGTTGAACATGTGGTGAGTTTTCAAGTGTAGGCAGGCAGAAATAGCTCCCTTGACTGTAATTTCGAAGATTTAGCATCATTTTGCGCTTAAAAAAAAAAAACAACCAAAAACTTTCAACCTAGAAATTACAGTTGGTCGAAGTTGTTCAAAAATATTTGGTGTCATTTACATTAGGTCTGAAAAGCAAGAAATAATTGAGGAGCTCTTTTGCCTGCTGCACCTTTTTTCTTTTTGTTCATCTGACACAGATGTGGGGGCACCTTTTAAGTGAGTCGCTGGTAACGCCCACTCTGCTTGTGCTCGTGCGTTTGTTCTGTAACCCAGAGGCTTCGTTTGCTATTCGAAATAGAAAGGTTTTTGAGTTTTAAGCTCTCTTTTTCCCTGTTGGAAAGATGATTAAATACACACAGCAGGTCCTTCACCCCCACCCACCCCGATAGTATCACTGAGAGAGTATTTCATTGATTACTTGCATCGCAATTGAGTGCACGTGGGGTACGTACGCTGATAAACTCAGGATTAACGGTAGTGAGAGAGCGCTACGGAAGTCCTCACCTAAGAAGGTCCTGCTCATTGCAGATACTGTGTCAAAAAGATTCCCCTTAAGTCGAGTCAGTGTTGGATTTAAGCTTCTCTGTGGTATCTGCCTCGAGTTGAAATGCCACGTTCCATAAGTTCCTCTCAGTTTCAGGACAAATCTTGAGTGAGCCTGGGAGTGAACAGAGAAAGTTGCTTTGCTTATTAGCACACTTTGGAACATTCTACTCCTATCCAAAAGAAACTTTACATAAATTCCAAAATAATGCTCATTTGCGGGCCCGTAAGATGCGGAGACTTTTGTTGGGGAGATTTCTCTTTAAAGAGCAGTGGTCAAATATCCATTTTTATCACTTTGTGGAATTTATTGACAGCGTGACCTAGTGGATTTGAGGATGTAATCAATCAGCTCTGTACTCGGGCATTTTTACAGTGAGAGCAAATACCACCGCTGATGTCTGCTTGTGCAGTCGTATGCGGAGTTCCCAGAGTGATGTGGCCGAGCAGGGCACGCACGTCCTGTGTACCCAGCGTGGGTCGAAGAACCCTGCTTCCTCCATTTAGAGTTACCTTCTTCAAGCTTGTTTCTTTCTCTATAAACTGAGGCTCATAATATCCGCTCCGCAGGTCATTGAGGAAATTAACTGATAAAGTACTGCACGTGGCAGGTGCTTGGGAGCTAGTCCCACCTTGTTTGTCTCTTCGCTGCCAATGACCTCTCCAGTCTTTGTTCTCCTCAGCCTTGTCCTTCCAGCAGGTGTCCCCTGTTTTTACATCCATACCCCTACTCTTTGCTGAGACTGGCTCTTCTGTGTCCATTTTGTCCTGGACACCTGCTTTGAGCCAACTCCATTCCCTTTTCCCATTTTTTCGGACCCCCACTTATGCCACCTGGATTTCAGCAATAGTCTGAACCTGTCCCAACCCTTCAGTAGATGGCACACCATAGGGAAGGTGGCGGTGTCTTAGTACTCGTTCATAATTTGCATATGGTAACTACCATGGAAAGGTAGAAAAAAACATGTGAGATCTTCTAAGGAGCAAGATGACTGACAGACAGGCTGATCAGGGAATGCTTTGTGGAGGTGGCTTTGCAGAATGGCATACTGATTTATTTAGTTGGGATGGTGTGGGTGTTTGTGGGTTTGGGTTTCTCATCATAGGTGTTGGAAGATGAGAAAAAAGCACGTGTGGTGGGAATGCTGTTCCTGAAGGAGAGGTCCTCCATAGCCTGGAGCCTCGAGTCCAGATTCCTTGGTGCGGCCCATGGCCCTTCGTGCCTCTTGTAGTCCAACCCCTGCCTCTCTTGCCCTGCCCCGTTTTCTGTTCCGAACCCTATACTCCCTGGGTTCCTTAAGTCTGCCGTTGGTATGTTATCCTCCTTAGCTCTGTCCCACTTTGTGAAACTTTTTGAATTTCTTGTATGCAAGGCCTTTTTCATCTTCAGATCCCGGGTACCCAAAACAGTAGGCCTCAGTGACTTACTACTAAATGGTTACGACTGAATCATTTGGTGTATCTATACAGTGGAGTATTACTCAACAGTGTAAAATGATGAGGTGGAAAACATGCTAAGTGAAAGAAGCCCCGCACAAAAGGCCATGTGCTCTATGATTCCGTTGATATGAAATATCCAGGATAGGCCACCACAGGGAGAAGATCCAGTTATTGCCTAGGGCAGGGGAGAGGAGGGTGGGAGAAGCTGTTAGTAGATTAGGTTCTCTGGTTTCTTTTGGGGGGTGATGGAAGTGGTTCCAGGTTTGGTAGTGGTGAGGGATGTAAATGTATTAAAAACCACTGAATTGTATACTTTAAAAGCATTAATTTTCTGATAACTTTAATTCTCTTTTAATAGAGCTGGGTTTGTTTGTTTGTTTGTTTTTTAACATGGATAGCAACCCGTAATTTCGGTAAAGCCCAATTCCAGATGGGTTACAGAAATCCTCCCACCTTCCCTGCCTCGTCACTGGTTAAAAACTTCCAGCACATCGCATTTGCTTTCCCTTTTATCAGGGTGACTCTCACATTCCTGCAAGTTTGTTAGTGCATTCCTCATACCTTCTTAGTCTGTGGTGAGGGGCTGTGAGTGTGGTTTTCTCCTAAATTGCATCTTATGCTTGCTTCTCTTCTCTCTCCCACCTTTTTATAGTTTTCTAAGAACCTGACAAGAATTCCCTTTCAAAATGGGTTTCCAACTCCCTCTCTTTCTTCTTACCTGTAATTGGAGGAGGCCCCTTTCACCCCACCCCATTAATTATAATGTATTTCACATTGGACATTTTAGAGGCTCAGGCTTCCTAGAATAGTACCTTATAGGGCTTGATATATAATTTCCAAGTGATGGAAAATGTTCTCTTGTCCTGTGTATAAAATGGCTCATTCATTAGTAATGAGATTTTGCTCTCCTCACTGTGCCTAAGAATTTTTTTCAAGACAGGTGACACAAGGGGTATCACCCTCATTATTCCTTCCAGGAATTTAGGAAAACAAAGCTTCCTTTGGTTTAGTTACAGAGTTTTAAGGTAGTTTGTAATTATCTTTTTTCACCTTTATTTCTCTTTGTGTCCCCTTTCCACCATTTACTGAACAGTTACTGATTACGAAGTCAAGGCCCCTGCACTCTCTTAGAAAAGACAGAAAGTACACAAGTAACTTTCACGTAGTGACCCCCAGTCCTGGCTTCAAGTCACAAGCATTTGGGGAGTTTCAAAAATACGCTAACACTTGGGCTGAGCTCCGTCAGTTTCCAATTAAATCGTTCTGTGGTTGGGGTCTGGTTGACAGTATTTTTTTTTTTTTTTAAGATTTTATTTACTTCTAAAAAGATAGAGCATGAGTGGGGGTGGGGTAAGCAGAGGGGGAAGCAGACTCCTCACTGGAAGCCTGCCGTGGGGCTCGATCCCAGGACCTGGAGATCCTGACCCAGCCAAAGGCAGATGCTTAACTGACTGGGCCACTTAGGCGCCCCTGGTTGACAGTAATTTTAAAAAGCTTGTAAGCTGATTCTGAGGAGCAACCAGGATTGAGAGTCATTGGTCTAAAACCAGCTATTAAAGGATTAGTTCATAGGATACAGTGTGACTGGATTTAAGAGATTGGAACATGGAAGATCAGAGACATCTTCACGGCTCAGGGTACATTTGCCCTGGTTCTCCAAGGTGAGCAGGCTTGGCTAAAGAGTTGGGTGCAGGAGTCCGAGAGAAGTGGCTGAACAACATGGGAGCAGGGACAGAGTGAGGCAGGTCTGAGAAGTGATCCACTTGTATACTGTGTGTGTGTGCGTGCGTGCGCGCATACACAAGAATGCATCCCCCTGGGAGCTGAGATAGTCTAAGTGCCCGATCGCAAAGGGCTTTAGTAGGCAGGTGAACAACAGCAACAATAAAGACATGATCCTTCTCAACACAAGCAAGCAAGCTGTGGGTTTTAAGCCAAGAAGTGGTATAATCAGATTGAGCCTTGAGATAGTTAGTTTGGCAGCACTTTTGTGGCCTGTGTCATTTCCTGGGGTTCATTAGATGACATGAAATCAATTCATCCTCCCTCCTTCTCTCCCTTCTATAGTACTGACTCCCTAGAAAGGCAGCCTGATGCAAGATGAGACTAAGAGGAGAGGGAAATAGATCAGAACCAAATTATAAGAGCCGTGTGGACCTAATGCCCTAGACTGCGGCGAACAGTGGAGAGATTTAAAAGGTGGAGGGCAAGGCCATCTCTCTGTGGGGGTGAGTTGGGATGGCGCATTGGAGAGAGGAGGACACTTAGCCTGGGTGTCTGTTAAGAGGCTCTTAGCAGTGAGGGAGGCAAGACTTTCTGAAGTAAGCCAGCATGAGAGGATGGGACAACTTTGAATGTCATTTCAGACTAGAGAGACTAATGGCATGTGGATTGAGAGGAAGAAATTGAAGATGAGGCTGGATGTGCAGGTTTCCAGTTGGATTAGTTATGGGACGGTCTTGGGCCTCTGTCTGAACTCTTCTTGCTTGACTGATAAGTTACGGGGTTTTTATACCAAGATGTCCAGAGATACAAAGTTACATTTGCATGTATAGACTTGAAGGGGGCAAATCCTTTGTCAAAGAATTAAAGACAGATGTCTTAAAAGCTGTTTTTTGTATGCCCAGTAACCTAGATAAGGAGAAGCAAGGCTCTGGAGTCCCAGGTGGGTAGGGCCCAGCACCTGTTGAACAGTCTCTCTACTGAAGGTGGAGCCAGTGAGTCATTAGAGAAAGGACACATAGGAACTTCCGCCAGATGGAGACACGTGTGTCAGTTTGAGGTATGCGAGAAGGAGGTCTAAGACAGGCATCCAGGAAGACAGTCAAATCTCTTAGAAAAGCCTCGGCCCTTCTGTATGTTTTTGACATAGTTGAGGACTTTGATCCATTATGATTTCCTGTTTAGCACCTAAACAGTATTTACAGCAACAGCCCTCAAGTTCACCAGAAACAGGATTTACTATTTATTTGGAAAGAATTTAGGAGCAGAGCTGTGGTGGACACCTGGGTGGCTCAGTCAGTTAAGTGTTTGCCTTTGGCTCAGGTCATGATGCAAACTGATTTTCTCTAGGGATGCTTCCACAGGCACTCAGATCTGCATTTTGTGAGATTTCCCTAGGGCTTGTGGGCTCGAGGTAAGAACTCCAGCTTTAGAACATGGGGTATAATGTAGTAAGAACCTTTTGACTAGGTTCTTATTCTAGGAGTTGCACTTAAGAAGCAAATCATCCATTTATTCAGTATATATTAAATGAGTCCCAACTGTGTGCCCGTTTGTGGGATGGATCTGTGCAAAAGTCCTTACGAAGCTTACTTTTTATGTGGAGGAGATAATCAGTAAATAAATAAGATAAATTCATATTAGTCTGAGGACTGAGAGGAGCGTAAAAGGGTCATGTGACACAATGGCCATGTGGAAGCAGCCTTGCTTTAGATGGAGGACAGTTGGTATGATTTCTGAATCACAGGCTGTAAATCACCTGCTTTGGTAACGAGTTTTAAGAAACCAGCCACAATTTTCTTCTTTTGATAACTATAGTCTATTTTGAGAGCATCTCTCCTTTATGTGGATGCATTTGTATTGCTTAGAGCAATGCTGCCCTCTGGTGGTTGTCCATTTAATAGCATGCCAGCTTCTCTGTCAAATCTGTTTCAAGGGTGTATGTACTCTTTATTTGGTGGGTTTATTTTTAACAAATAGATGTCTTTTTTAAGGTGGCCTTTTAATTAAAAGGCTTCTATACTCATGGTTCATTTGAAAGTTTTATTTAGTCTCAGGTAAATGCTTAGACTGCTTTTCTGTGTTAAATAATACAGAATTGAAGGAAAGATGACCTAAGAAATAGGACAGACTACCTGTCTTGAGTTGGAAAGCAGATTGATGATACTAGAAAAATAAATCAGACAAGGTGAATTGCTAACATAAGTGTGGAAAATCTGGAACTTGTTGATCAAAACATGGATTACATTAAATTCCCTGTTCCAAAAGGCTTATTAAAACACTTAAAAAAAAATATTTTATTTATTTATTTGACAGACAGAGATCATGAGTAGGCAGAGAGAGAGAGAGGAGGAAGCAGGCTCCCCAATGAGCAGAGAGCCCGATGCGGGGCTCGATCTCAGGACCCTGGGATCATGACCTAAGCTGAAGGCAGAAGCTTTAACCCACTGAGCCACCCAGGCGCCCCTGAAACACTTTTTAATAAACACTTATTAAAACACCTTTTCAGCAGAAAAATTTAGAAGATTGTAGTTTCGAATTTGAAGACACAAATACAGTAGTTGGAAACAGTGAACATTATTAATAGAATTTTGTATTAAATAACAAATTTCCATTGAAATGTGGTCATATTCTTAAACTTAATATTCTAAATATTTGGCCTGTTTCTTCTAAATACCAATTAAATTTTTTTTTTTTTTACAATGTGAACATTTTATGACTATCCTTTTATTGAAAGGTTTCCTTTTTTTTTTTTTTTTTTTAAAGATCTTACCTATTTATTTGACAGAGAGATCACAAGCAGGCAGAGAGGCAGGCAGAGAGAGAGGAGGAAGCAGGCTCCCTGCCGAGCAGAGAGCCCGATGCGGGGCTCGATCCCAGGACTCTGAGATCATGACCTGAGCCGAAGGCAGCAGCCCAACCCACTGAGCCACCCAGGCGCCCCAAGGTTTCCTTTTTTTTGAACGATGGTCTTCATCTCTTAAAATCTGAGTTAAATAATATTTTGTTTCACTGTTTCAGAAAATTTATATAACAGATTTGAGAAAGTACTTAGGTAACTGACAGTTACAAGTAAATTTGACTTGTTTTTATAAATCCAGAAAAAGCTATTGTACCCAGAGGCTTCTTTCACAGAAGTAGTTCTCTTCAAGGCCCTTGATTGAATAATTTGTTTCGGGTTGTTCTGGTGATCACCATAGTAAGAGTAAAAATCATAACGATTGATAACTGCACAGATTTCCAGTTGCATCTGTGGCAGCTGACATATAAAGGCTTGACTTATTCACACTCCATGGTCTAATCATTCTGTGCTGTTTGAATGGGGTTAAAAAATCCAGTCATGTAATTTGGTTTCGAATGCCCCACAGTGATTTCATAGTCATAGCATAAATCACAGTAAATGGTCTGAAATTACTTTGGACTGACGATAATGTGGGTGGAGAGATTATGTAATTTAGATGGACAGGCTGGGTTTCTGTTTACATTTCTTTCACAGAAAGACATAAAAGGTGTCTAACAGTTATTTCATCTTCCACAGTCTTTTGCTGGAGAGGACACTTGAAGCTAGCGTGGTCTCCTTTATGCTTAGCTTGAAATTACTCATTTAATATCCTTCTTTGCAGGCGGGCTGGTAAGAATTAGAGGAACATTGTTAGAAGGTCACTTTCTGTACAAGCTTTGAATTGGCTGCATTTTGTTGATTGAATCCCCACGTATATAGATATTTCTTTAATTACAGACAGGATTTACATATTTACATACGCACACACACTAGACTTTGATGGAATAGAGGAGAGAGCCTCTGTGTGTTGCTTGTCTTCGTCACATTTTGAGAGAGGGACTTTCCCTTAAGTGTGGAAGGGGAGAAGAGCCAGACCTGTATTTGAAGGAATGCTGGACTTTTAGAATAGATGTATGCATGTGTATATATTTTGGTGTGAGTTTCTGCTCAGTGATTCTCCTCTACCTGTGAGTTGGTACCAGCCTCACCATCGCTCCCCACGTGCTGCGTGTGTTTCATCTTTTCATGACTAGGAGAACTTAACATGGAAAAAATCAGGTCTCTCAGGCATCATCTCTAGATTTTTTTTTTTAACTTAAGAATGAAACTCCGTATGCTTTCCCCTCATAGACTGCAGAATTAAATCACCTTGATTATGCTATTTTTAATGTTAAGCGCAGCTTTTACTTTAATTAACTTAGGATCGGTTTGACCTTGACCCTTAAAGAATTAAAAAGTGCCTGTCTTGACATGTTAGTTAATGCCTTTTCTCTCTTCCAGTTCGTCAAATGTGGTGGAGAAGGTTTGTTGAAGAGAGTCTGTTTGGGCTTTCTCTTTTTCTTCTTAGAATCTCATTCTTGGCGAAAACCGGATCCTCAGTATTAGGATCATTATTGCTTTTCTGACAGTGACTTTAATAATCATATACAAATATCAGGAATAAAGGGAGAGAACGCGTAAGATGAATTTTATAAAGCACGCCCCTGCCAGAGGTTAATAAGTATTCAGAGTAAAAGATGGTGGGTCAGTGAGCATTCAGAATTCTCTAGTTCCTCAGTGAGTCTTGATGCAGAGCCTTTCCAATTTAGTGGCTTCTTGTAATGTTGCCTATAGACTGTCTGCCTATCTTCTAAAAGGCACGCTGGTTCCGCAGTAGTAATAACTCTGCCTTAGGTTCACTAATATATTTGCTTCCCTGGCATGTTCATCGTGTATCTTGCATTAGTCTGTTGCTTTTTACGATCATTGAAATTAATACGCTAAACTCAGCCTTTACTCTGTGATCCTCTAGTACCTTTATAATACAAGAAGTGTTTCCCTCCGTCTGCAGGTGCTGCTGTTTTTTCAAACGAAGGAAAAGGAAAACCATACAGCGTCACAAATGACTCTGGACACAGACAGATCATGGGGAGTTACTTACGTGTTCATCTGCTGTCTTGTGATTAAAATCATCTCTGTAGTGACCACATACATTTTCGAGGACTCACTCTTAGAAACAAAATGTCATACTTTCATACTTCATTTTGTGGTTGTCTTACATTCATATTTTTTTCTAATTTAACTTTTATGGAAGCTTTAAAGTTTTGTCCAAACATGAGTGCTTTGCCCATCAATGAATGGAATGGACCAAGGAGGTGGTACTGACGGATACCGTTCTGAGGACATTTTCCAGAAGCTCTCCTCCTATTGTAGAAAGCAGTACAGTGTCTTCAGTGTCAAACAGTCACATGCCTAATCTGGTTTTTTTTATAACTTCTGTAAGAGCATAATCAAGCAGGAGTTTTCTCCCCAATGGAATAATGCAACAGAGAAGACACAGTCGCCCAAATATGTAAAAGAAGTTATTTTGTGAGAAGTTCATTTCTTGTGTGACATCTGCATTGATTTCAGTATTACTGATGGTACTGCTATTCATGAGTCATACTGACATTCTCTCTGTGAAATCATGGTACAGTCACTGCCCAGAGGTACTGAGGGAAAAGCTCTATGGGTTCAGCAGATGGTAGCGGTTGAACGAATCACGCTAGGTAGGAGCTCTGCTTTTGTGGCCCCACGACGCCAAGTACAGTGTTGCTCAAGTGGCAGAAGCGCTTTTTTAAAAAAGAAAAAAAAAAAAAAGCAAAATATTTGTATAATGTAACTTTATGCTTCCAGATAATAATGTATGTTAGACAGCAAGAAATGAATACTTTGAGAAATGAAATATGTTGGAGTTTTTTTTGTTTTTGTTTTAAATACACTAAGGAGAAGAAATCAATGTGAATCTCATTGCAATGTGTAAGGTTGAAGTCTGAGGAGATCCCACTGAAACCTACTGCTGAATGATTACATTCTCCCTAAGCAGAAAATTTTGGATGTGCCATGCAGTGGTGTCTGTCTATTAATTATTTGCTTTTTGATTAAAAAAAAATAAGAAGAAAAAGAAAAGACCCCCAGCAATAAAAACTGGGTCACTCTCTTGCTCTCTGTGCACATTAGTCTCTTGTATTCAACTTTGCTGGTTCTCTGGAATTTTCCTACTTTTTAGTGTAATTTTGATGATTGAAAACTATTTTGGAAAGGATGGGTCAGGTGCTTTGCCTCCATAGTCTTTTGAAGTGCCTGGATATGAACAAAGTAACAGTTCTGTAAAGAAAAAGGAAACCCATGCCACTCTTTAAGTCTAGTTTGTTTGAAGCCATAAAGACACAGGTATTCTTTGGTCTCTTTCTACAAGCCAGATTCTTCAAGAAGAGTTAAGACAAAAAGACTGGCTAGAAAGAGAACGAGTTTTTCCAAATCTCGCATTCACCTGTCATTGATAAGATTGTTATTTGCTCTTTCCACGCAGCCCTTTCTTTGTCCTTAAATGCATGCCTTCCGGCGTGCTTATTTATTTTTGTTGTCTCAAGGTAACATTTGAAATGTGTAATTAAAGGAAATAAATTACATTTTTGACTTCATTATTGCATTTGCAGGGATTTAATTGTACTTTGTAACTTATTTTTCTTATTAGCCAAAAGTTCAGCGTGTTGCTTTTTGATGAATTAGGCGCCCATATGAATACTGCAAATCAGGACATTATCACCGTTGCTCTGAATCGTCTCAATGGCCTTTTCAAGTTCTTGATTTTAAAGGCCCACGCTCAGCATAGAAGACATTTGCTGTATAATTTGGTCAGCAGTTTCCATTCTGTTTGTATACTGTCACAATGTCTTAAACGACAGGAGTTACGTACTGAGTTTTCATTTTTTGTTTGCCTTGAGCAAGGTAGATGGATGTTTTGGCCATTATAATGTGAAACCACTTTTTTTCTTTACAGTATTTGACCAAATTTGTGTGTCTATGATATTTGTAAATACATGCGATATCTGTATTTCTTATCATAAGCCTATTTAGTTTTATTCTCAGTAGGGTTTTTGGACTGTACAGTGTTTATATGATCTGAACTCCTTATACATAAGAAGGTGTGTATATTAATCCAATTATGGACTTAAAATATTTTAAAAGTATAAATACCCTTATTTGCTGCAAAGACCAGTGTGTAGACATTTGCTTTTTAGCAATATTTTTAAGTGCTCCATTTTAATGCCAAGGAATAAGTCTTTTGGCAACACAAACTGGTCAGTAATAGGTAACGCAGGTATGTTCAGGTTAAGCCAACAATGTTTTGCATTTTTATGCTTCTTTTCTGTCAACACTAATGAAGTCAACATTGCCTGAATGTCTGAATAATGAAACACATCCCTGTTTAAAAGTATGTAACTGAAAAAGAAATAAAAAATAAAGTAGTTTTTTTAAACTCGCTTTTCCCCCCTTCCTCTGATCACGGGTGAAGTGATGCTACTCGTATTAACCTGAGACAGGAACTTCAAAAATGCGGTTCATTGAATTTTGTGTACGTGAGAAGCCGAGCTAAAGGGATACGCTTTTGTGTTTTGTGTTTCTGTTGGGATTTTGTTCTCTGGGAGCCCCGTCGCAAAGAGTACGTACCAGGAAGTAGCTGGGCTTTCTTTAATCACAGTTCAAGAAAAAGCCTTTTATATTTCCCTGAACCATTTAATAGAGCACTTAATTAAATCTAATGCCACGAATAAAGCCAGGAAAAGAAGCAGGATCATTTTATTCCTCGTAAAAAATGAAGTCATACTTGGGTGTGCACAGAGATGGAACACGATTAATCCACTTTTCAGTGAACGACTTTATCATCGCAGACGGAGGGATCTATCTGGGACAGCCTCTCACAGCTGATCCTGTGCCAGGAACTAGCAGAGGAGTTTTCCAAAATGGTGCTAAAAGTGCTGTGCTCGCGGAGAGACGCCCCAGGTAAGATACGGCAAAGCAGCACACGCTCAGCACTAGCATTCAGAGACCATAGATCTGGAGAGGAAATGTAACGGTCAAAAGGCCCAATGTAGAAAAAGCTGATTTAAGAGGGGGATTCCATGGGAAGGACGCAGTCGCTGCATCCGCCAGTGTGCTGTGCGTTGTGAGTGGCTCCCGCGGTGGGGATGTCTGTCATCACATCCTGCTGAGAAGTCCGGTGGAAGCACCACAGCTTCCCACATGCTTGATGCTGGTGTAGAGTCGGGATTGCCCTGTGTCTCTGTTTTGCACCCCTCCCGGGCTGTTTTCATCGCCAGGGACACTTCTTCTGTGTGACAGAGAAGTGGCCACCCAGCAGCTTCAGATGTCTGGCATCTTCATAACCTCAGCCAAGACAGCAGTTCCTCTCGGCAGTCCTAACAAAACCCCAAGATGGACACTGGTTGCTTCCTCGGTTAACAAGCCCATGCCGAGCCAATTACTGCGGCCAAGGGAAGGCTGTTTGCCCACCTTCAGAGGACACACTGGCCTGAGAGGTGAGGTGCAGGGGGTTTTAGCCAAGAGGAAGCAAGGGCCTTAGTACCAGAAGTCAGAGCGAACCAGCACCACTGAGGCAAAACTCACAGGCAGCCACTGTCCTGATGAGAAAAACGGGAGAGGCGAAAGGCAAACCTAACGATTTTAAATTCGGAAACGTTCTTGTTACCGGACTTCTACTAATCTGAATATGTTCTTAGAAATGATGCATAGTAAGTAAAAAGATTTGAAAAAATGTTCTAGACTCCGGTAAAGACGGCGGTCCCCAGTATCTTTGGCGTGCTTTTGTTTTTGTCGAGCGTGAAAGGTGCTGGTGATAGAGCTGGATTAGTAGAGTAAAAAGCTGCTTTTTCCCTGCAGGGTTACAAGTAAGTGGAGTTACAGAGCTTTGTGGATGTTCAGGATAACTAGTTTCTTCTCTGCCTAAATCTTATATAGACTGACATGTTATTTTCTTAGGAAATTGACTTAATGAGAATACATGATCATAACCAAGGAAAGAAGTAGGTATCATCTGGTAGTATTACTGGGATATGAAAATGCTTTTGCTAGAAAGACCAGTTGTTCAGAGGAAGGTTCATTGTATTGCAATTGTATTTAAATGTAAAAACACACCTGTACTCGTCTGCAGCGAGAGTTGGCAAACTTTTTGTGGGCCAAGAGGCAAAATTGAGACTCATAAACACTTGTGTAACTAGAAAGAAAACAGATTTCCACTAATTTTTTATTAATGGAATCCAAATTATATATTAATGCCTGAGTACAATTTAAAAAAAAATCTAAGTCTAGTAATGGTAAGAATTGAATTATTTTGAGGGAATACTATTTCACTTACCTGGGGTTTGAAATCAATGGCAAATATTCGTCTGTTAAATACTAATTGGTAATGTGACTTTCCATATTTCCTCTGAAAATTTCTTCCCGCAGATAGACACTATCAAATACTGTTACCAGTTCTCACATGTATGATTTTCATTGAGTGTATTTATCACTTGCAAGGTACTTACAGAACTTCATTAGATTCCCCTCTTGATATTTGGCCTTTGGTAGATCATTCCTTTGCAGGTACAGTCACTTCCAATTGAAGGCCAAGTAAGTGTTCTTCAGTCGTACAGTTACATGGATTTTGAGATCCAGAAGTCCAGCCAGAACTGTGGTTCAGTTTGGAAAGTGGATATACTACAAATTAGTGTGGGAATGGAACTCCTGTTCCCTTTGAATCTGACCATGTGGGAAATTATATAAAGCAGCTTGACATCACTCATGATTTAAACGCGAGTTGTCACCATATTGACTTTGCTGCAGTGTAAGTTTCCCATAGAAGTGCTGTTCTGCCTTGTAGTTTTAAGTTGAATTTATTAAGAAGCATGATCAGATCTGCAGCGCAGGCAGAATCCAGGGTTCATCTATAATAGGCAGAGGTGATTCTCATTCAGCAAGTTTGCAGTCTTGGTCCTGAGCTGAAAAAAATTGCCATAACACTTTACCGCTGTCATCAAACTGCTGTACGACTGGGCCAATCAGGTTCCTCAGTTTCTGTTTCTGGTACGACTTCATGGAAGCGATGGTGGCTAAGGCCACAAGGGTGAATGAAGTACACCACTGACTACTGGTTCAGTAACCTGACAGATTCAGGTATAGTCCACAAAACCCCTGCTGACAAGTGGTACAAAGTATAAACACTGACTTTAAGCATCTTACATGTTGACAAGCTTTGTGAATTTGTCTAGTACACCTGTCTCCGCTGCCCACATTTTTACCACCCTCTGTTGCAACACATCTTAGCAAAGTCCACTTGATTCTGCACTGAGTTGGTGTTTTCCCAAGTTCCTCAAAAATATTCTTTAAAACAGTTGTTCTAGAGAGGCTCTTCCTAAAGACTAATTCTTGAGTCACTTCAAGCTCAGCACTGACTTCTCTAGTAAACAAAGACTGGGCAGTATTGCTAATGTCTGTTGGCTCATCACAAGCTAAGGAGAGCTGCTTGAAATCATTTGCCTTGCTTTTTAGTTGCCTGTTGGTGTCTTTGAGGCTTCAAGCACCTGTCCTTCCTAAAAAGCTAGCCTTCGACAAATTTATTTTCTCTGCGCGTGCTTTCTGGCTGCTGCAATACGATTAACCTGAACTCACCATCCATAAATAGCTCTGCTTGGCTAACAGTGAGCCCCGTGGGAAGTAACTGGTTTGTCGCCCCCTTGTTCTCATTTTTTCGAGTGTGTGAAAGAATTCTCCTATTGTGATGAGATCCTCTGTTGTAAGTTTTCTCTTCTGACTGTTGCTTTCCTATAAGCTGGGGATACTGTGATGAGTGCTTAGTCTGGTAATGTCACAATAAATTGTATTCTTTTCACACAGCTGAAGTGTCATTGCATAATAAACGGGATGCTTTGCCATGTAATTGTATGACAAATAATCACAGTCCACTGTGCCTTAAAAGTGCTACACTTAAAGTTCACTTTCCTTTCCTTTTTTTTTACATGATTAATATGCACTAATAATAAATAATAAAAATGTCTGTGTGACAATTTGTGTGGCACTTGAAATGCTGTTGAATTCTAAGTGCATCATGGAGATTTGGAGTGTGTTGAACGGCACTGTGTAGTGATGAGAATGCCACAGATGGTCTCTGTCACAATCCTTCACCTCTACCTTTGTAGCCTGGGAGCAGCCATAGACACTATGTAAACGAACAAGCTTGGCTGTGTTACAATAAAACTTTATTCATGGACGCTGAAATTTGAATTGCATACGATTCTTACGTGTCATGAAATACTCTTCCCCCGCTCCGCCCCAGCCTTTTATTAATGTGAATACCATTAGCTTGTGGACCAGATAAAAGCAGGCGGTGGGCTGGATTTGATTTGCAGATATCGTTGGCCAACCTCTCTTCTAGTGCACGTTGGACAGAATTGGGTATTTGAAGTAAATTATTTTGGTCCCTGATTGAATGCCACTACCTACCAAAAGGTAACTATCCTCCCATTGTGAAAGAAAGGGCCATTTTTCAATGACATCAAGAACGAGGATAGCAGTAAAGAAAATACACCACAGCGTAGGCGGGAGTTGGAAGTAAAGCCAGTGAGGTGTCTGTCTGCCCTACGAAGTTAGATGTTGAAGCAGGAAAGAGCATGGATTTTGAGATCAGACAGATTTAATTTGAATCTCACTTCTTCACTTCTCTTGCAAGAACAACAGCAAAGTGATTTGACTTCTTAACATCAGTGTCCTCCCCTCAAATTGTGGATAATGCCTTCTCTGCAGCCTGGCTCTGAGGATTAGCAATAATGTTCATAATTGCTCTTAATTCAAGGTACCTTTTACCCTCACCCTTATAATGAAGTAGAGTTTACAACTGAGCGACACCTTGACTTCTCACCCAGAGAGTGTGCTTCTGTTCTGAGACAAGAATGAGGCCTGGTATTTATCAAACTTTGTCTGGGGTGGAAGCCATCGTTCCCATCTGTTGAGAAATGTCTGTACCCTAATCCTGTCATGTTGCACCATTAGCCATCTTGCCTCCCTTAATGGCATTGATAAATTCTTAGCTATCAACTCTATTCCTTTATGGATGAAAATGTCAGTCTGCGGAGAGCCAGTGCCGGACTCTGCGTCGAGTCCCTGTAATCCTAGCTGAAGTTTAGTATTAAGTCATTGAACCGATATCACAACCTCTAAGTGTTCTAATGTAAGACAGTCCTCCACATTACTGCCATTGGTTTCTTACAGATGCTTTGTGGAAATCCAGAGGAGCAAGCTAGGTAATTTCTTTGGCCATTTCCATTATCCCATCCAAAAAAAAAGGGGGAGTGGGGGCCTGGATTTAGTCTGATAGGACCCTTTCTAATGAATCCTTGTTTATTGCTAACAATCACTATTTCTATTACTAATATTACAAATTGACTTTTAACGAATCCAGTCTAATCTTACTTAGAATCAACATTATTTATCAATCTGTAAGCTACATAATCCATCTTTTAATTTATTTTTTAAAATAAAAATTTCATGTCTCATCTCTCTTCTGTCTTGTTCCATTTACCCCCCACACAGTCTTTCTGTATGAAATCTGTCCAGGTCTGGATACTCAGTTTTTCTTTTTAAATATCTGTGTATCTGCAAATATATCCATACGTATTTCCTTTTTAAATATCTGTGCCTGTGATGGGCTTCATTTTCTTGCCGTGTATCTTCCCCCTTAACTTTCCTAGGTGCAGGTTATTCTTGATTAGAAAAAAAAAAAAGATAGTAGAATGAAACTGTAATAGGCTAAGCCTTATATTCTTTTTGTCATCCTCCCCCCTTGTCTTCAACTGGCTTGACATGTGGTTTATAAAACCCTTTTTTGTTGGCTTCAGTATTTTTTTAAAAGACATCTTCAACTAATTCCAAAAATCTCAACTGAGATTTTACCTTTTTTCATTTTCATTGGCAATGCACACTGTTTCAGCTCTTGTATGTATGCTTTTAAAAGCTGAGCTTGTCAGAAGAGACACTTTTTTTTTTTTTGGCAAGCTTATTCCTTTTTTCTTTTCAGGATCATTTCTAATAGCAGAGCTGGAATCACAGTCTTGAGCTCCCTTCATGAGGTATCAGAGATCTTAACATGAGTCGCTCACATTCTCTCTGGGCGCCTGACACTTCCACTTTATCACTCAATTCCTTATTGCCGGTCATTTTTGTGGTCTAGAGTAGATTTTTGCTATCTCCACTTCCTAAAGATTAGGTTTCTGGCATATAAAAATTGTCAGATGCTCTGCTTTTAGGGAAAAGAAAAGATATTCTTTGGACATTGGGAGTTCTCTATCAACTACTAAGTTTTATGTTTCTGTATTTTGTGTTCTTTTAACTAAAGTTGATGTATTTAGCGTTTTTCTTTCCTTTTTTTTCCACACTTAGTGCCCAATCTGACTTTCTTTCTCTGTCGTGGCATTCTGTACTATGTTTTTATAACTGTGACCCAGTTTTTCCTCTCTTCTTTGCCCCAGGATTTTACCTTGGGTGTCTTTAACTTCACTGCAGGTGCGTATTGTCTCAGTAGACTGCCCTGTGCCTCCCTTCTCACGTGAATGTTCCAGTCAGAAATCTTACGCCCAGTGGCAGTGACTCCTAGGTCATATTTACTGTGCTCCATTTTTACTGGACTCTTCCTGTTTGTGGCTTCCATCTGTGCTTTCACGTGAGGATGGCTGCGTACGATTTTTAGGATTACCGCTAAAGTCTCTGCTTGAGTGAGTTACTTGGCCATCTCTAACCTTCCGTGGCTTTTATCTGCTCTTTTCACCTTCATCCTCTTTCAGTTTAAAAATGACATTAACAAGTCAAATAGGCCCTTCCTCGGAACTCATGAAGTTAACACTCTAAGCCATCTTAAATTGTGCTTTGGAAATGAAAAATCCCATTTTAAAACATTGTATGAGTAGGAAAAGCGCTCAGTTCTTATACTTTGTATTTTGTCCTGTGTCCCATATTACCTTGTCAGGATGCCCTGATATTCTCTATGCAGCTTTGTTTTCAAAATGATAAAAATTACAAATTATAAATTTATATGATACATCAACATATATATTTTATATATACATATATAATTTATGTATCATATATATCATATGTATATGTGATATATATATCACATATACAGTTAATTCAAGATACCTTCAGATTAATTCACCAGCTCTGCCAAATCGATGACATCACCAGTGGCCATACTTCTGAAAACAAGGAGGTGGATGGCAGCCTCACTCCAGCTCTCTGATGGCAAGCACATCAGTGACAGCCCCACACTTGTGGCCGACAGCTGGACGGCAGGTGCCACAGTCCTGTGGCCACGTTCCCACAGGCAGCTGGCCACCCACAACCTGCCCACAGGGACCGCACCTCAGGTATTGTGTTCAGCTCCTTCTGATCTCCCTCAGCCCTGCCACACCCCTGTCGATAGTCCACTTAGGACACTCCTTTCCCACCCCTTTTTGTGCCATCTCCTTCCTTCTCTGAAACTGACTGAGCCCTTGGGGTTCTAGGAATAATTTTGTTGGAATGAAGGGTCTGTTTAAAATAAAATGCTTAATAAATGCTTCCCTAAATTGGGAAATACATTTATTCCTTACGTGGTGCTTAAGGAAATGGAAAACTGTATTCTACATAGTCAACAGTAGGTAGGAAGATTTCTCTCCGAAGGTGTTAAACATTAGGTCTGACGAACCTTTGTTGGTGATAAAGCTTCTGCATACCATCTGGTCCCTGCTGTCCTTTTTCTATAGCAGAGATCATCAGCAATGACTACATGCATGTCCAACTTTCCCTTTCACGTTGAGAACACCAAGAAGTCAATTTCCTATCTTCCCTAATGGAAATGTTCAAAGCAGGCAAGCGTGCATCAGTTCTCATGCAAGAGAGAAAGCTGAGATGACTGACAATGACTGCATGTTTTTGTTGCCTCCCCTAGTTGTAAGCTAGATACGTTAGCCCTGGGGAACAAAGCATACACTGTGTGTTACAGCTGCTTCAGGAGATGGCTTAACTTTATACCAGAGTAAGGAAGGATGGCCATTTGTCTAGAGGTCTAGCAGCTTTGGCAGGGTTTTCTTAGATTCCCCTGACAGAGATCGGCATGGATGGAGAGGGGGAGATTTTGTTTATTAATTTGAATAGCTTTTCTTGGGACACCCTGGGGGGCTCAGTCAGGGTAAGCCTCTGCCTTCCACTCAGGTCATGATCCTGAGGTTCTGGGACTGAGTCCTGCATCCGGCTCTCTGCTCAGCGGGGAGCCTGCTTCTCCCTCTGCCTCTGCCCCTCCCCCTGCTTGTGCTTTCTCTCTGGCAAATACATTTAAAACAATCTTTAAAAAAAAATAGCTCTTCTTAAAAAGTGAGGTCATGAATGAATTTTGTGTTTTAGACTTTTAAAAAAGTGTTTTGCAAATGAAGGATTAAAAGCCTTGAAAGGAGTGGAGAGACGAGGAAACAGACTTTGGATACAGACTCTTGTTTTGGAAGGCGTGGTTAGGTGATGAAGAAAGGACTGGATAGGGGAGCAGCATCAAGGGAGAAGAGTGTTTTGCTTGTGGCTTTAGGATTGGGGGAGCTTGGATGGGTATTTTTTTTAACTGGGGGTGGAATCTATCAATCCTTGGGATGAGGCAGAAGCCACTGGCGAGGAAGAATGACATGAAGGAAAGGAAATCTCTGGGGAGATGAGCTAAGAATCCAAAGAAAGGGGCAAGTGAGGGAGAAGGGGCTGATCAGATTAAGCTTTGTGGAGATGACTTGTCTGTGGGGTCGAGGGGGGTGAGAAAGTTATTCAAAGGAATGGCTCTACTGTCCTTGTTGGCTTGAGATGTGGGTGAGGCAGAGAGGAGGCTCCCTGTGGGTTGCTTTTTATCTGGAAGAAAAATGGAGCCATCAGGAGACTGGGGGTTCTCAAAAAAGTCAAAGACCAAACGTAATTATTTCAAACTTCATTTTTGTATAATATCTGCTACCCTGACCTTCAGTTTTCCTTTAGGCAATGTGTAAAGTTACTGACATACGCATTATTTAATTACGAACTTGTAGTTTAAGTGAAAGAACTCTTTCCCATGCTGTTTTAATGCTAATCCACTTTTAAAAAGAGCTTTTTGATTAAGAAGTGTTATGCAAGCATGTTGGTCCTTTTTAAAAGAGTCCTTGGTAATATAAGTTGTATTATGTATCTTGGTGACATTTTATAAATGTTTCATATTAATCATCTTCCATTGCTTTTGGCATGGATATAGAAATCTAGTTAGCTTGAGACTGAAACATTCTCTGCCGATACAACGTAATATTTTGCTTTCAGGTATGTGTAGACCATAAATTGTGATCTTCATGTATTTACATTGTGAATATTATACACGAAGGATAAAGCTTTCCTAAATCTGATGTTACCCAAAATGAAAACAAGGGAAGTGCACAAAATTCTATTGCTTCTGATTTTGCTAGTAGAGGAAGAAAATAATGGAAAACAATGAAAGAGAACAGGAAATTAACTTGATTACTCTGCTATATGCTTTCTATCGATTAAAAATATACATTTGAAATTTCATTTGGTCTCAGAAAAAAAACAAATTGTATGTTTTAGCGAGCTAGAGTCTTAAGTCACCAAGGCAAGTGAGTTTCGTATATTTTGCACATAAGAAATTTCTTCAACTGGGGACAGAATTAAATTTTACTTATCTCTTTCCATCTTTTCTGCTTTATTAATATACTTAGAGTGAATAACACATGGGTAATGCTAAATAAAGATAAGACATTTGGGGGTCAAAAAGAATATGAATGCAGATGAGGAGTGCTTTTAATTGCTAATCTGAAAGTGTTCTTCCTACTAGACATTTTGTCATTGGAAGGATGTTATTGTCGGATTTTACCAAAAAATCCTGAAAATAGGCCAATTTTTGTAGGTTTCTTCTATGCGAACATAGATGTATAATCCTATCTATCTTACCTATCTCTTTCTACCTACTTACCTACCTACCTACCTATGTATCAGAGAGCAAATTCACGTTGCAAAAATCTATCATTTTGAGCATTTTAGATTGTACAGTTTTGTGGGGGTAAGTACATTGACAGTGTTGTGCTACCAACACCTCTACTTGGTTCCAGGACATTTTCATCACTGTAAAGAGAAACCCCACATCCACTAAGCCGTCACTTTCCATGTCCCCTGATCCCAGCCTCCGGCAAACCTCTTCCATACTTGGGTCTCTGTAAACTTACCTACTCCAGATAGTTCATCCAACTGAAATCACACAACCTTTTGAAAATAGTTCTTGCCCTCAGCATCATGTCTTCAAGATTTATCCCTGTGGTACCACATATCAGTATTTCATTCCTAGCTCATGCTTACTTCATGCCTATCCCTAGTTTATGCCTAGCTGATGCCTGGTAACATTTCATCATGTGATCATTTCTGTTGCTTTTTACTGCATCTCACCTCTGGAATCCCTACACTATACGTGTTTGTGAAGCTAGTGGCTCTTCTCTCTGTAAACGTAGTCCCCTTAGGAGATGACGGGTTGTTAAGTTGTGGAAAGTTCTCAAGAGATTTCTTTTTGGATTTCTACACCCAAGTGGTGATGAGGCCCCGCACTCCTCTTGCCTTCACCAAGTTGAATGTTCTGTCATCGTATGCCTTAAAAACTCAGCTTTCTTCTGCAAAATGTTTTCAGGACAAAAAGGCATAAGTGAATGGGAATGTCATTTTCATGTGGGCTATACTATAGGCCTTAATTTCTTTCTGGGTCCAATTAAGTTCATGTCAAATTATGGCTTCGAGTTTATTTTGGGAGTCCTGATGTCTAAGGAGGTATCACTAAGGATGGTGACAGTCTTAACTGATCCTTGACTAGGATCTGTTCTCATTAAGCACCTGTAAATCGATTAGGAAAATTAAATATTTGTGTTAATTGGGTCACACAAGAGTTATTTTGGCTGTGATACTTGTATTTGGGGACCTCAGATATACCAAATGTTTTTCACAGTTTATCCTAATTGTGTCTTGAAATCACAGCATCTATCTCCAGTAAAGAAGATCACATATGACACTGAAGTGAGTTATATAATTCCGTAATTTCCTAAACTGTATTTTGTTTTTTAGAGTACATGTAATGAATATAATCCTTCTGTTTTCACAACCTGGTATTAAGATTTTAGGCCATTGACTCTGAAATTAACTCTTTGGAAAATGATATATTAGAACAGTATAATATTACTCTGACTCCATGCATCTTTTATAATTAGCCAAGCATTTAATGACTTACGTTAACGAGCCCATTGTTACTGTGGTCCTAGGATTCCAAGAAGTACAGCTCAGGACCCAGCTTATCTGTGCTCCTTGGAGCGTCTAAGTGTCCTTTATTAAATCAAACAGCAATATATGTCAGTGATGGAAACCCATATAGTACAGATGCTTGTACGGGGAACGGGAAGTCTCCTTCTGATGCCAGACAAGCAGTTCACCAGACTTCCTCTCCAGAGGCAACCAGTGTTAAGTTTCTTGCCTATCCTAAATAGAAATGTTCTATGCATGTGTAAACTTTATACATATGGATTATATATATATGTGTGTGCGTGTATACACATTTACATAAACACATATCATATATCTCATATTGCTCTAAGTAGACGCATACTGAACCGACTGTTTTGTCCCTTGCTTTTTTATTTAAAAATAAGATCCTAGAAATTATTTCATTTTAGCATAAGGACTACTTATTAGCATCTATGTAAGTTGGACAGATTTCTAGAATTGGACTTGCTGGGTCAAAGAATATATATGGGGTGTCTAAGTGGCTCAGTTGGTTAAGTGTCCGACTCCTCGTTTTGGCTCAGGTCCCGATTTCCTGGATCATGGGATCAAGCCCTGTGTCAGGTTCCACGTTCAGTGGGGAGTCTGAGTGAAGATTTTCTCCCTTGGCCCCTTCCCTATCTGAGCACGTTCACTCTCCCTCTCTTTCTCTCTCAAAAAAATAAATCTTAAAAAAACCCCCAAAACACCCAACTATGTTATTTACAACTTTAAAAAACTTTTGATCTACTTGAATTTATTTTGATAGGAGTGTTATAGGCATCTAGCCTGATCCCTTTCCAGATGGGTGCAAATTTTCCCCAATACTCTCTTATTGGGGAAGTCTTTCTCTGCTTTTCCAAAATGTATGTTTTTTAACATATACTAAATTTCATATATCTATATCTATATCTATTCTGGATTCTATTCTGTCTAATCACCTAATTTTTTTAGCTTTTTAATTACCATGCTGTTGTACTATGTCTTAATGTCAAATTAGGTTAACTACTTGCATGTTTACTCTTTTCTTTTTAATGGGTGAATTTTTTTAGGAGGTAAAATTTATTGAGGCATATAGTGTTATACTAGTTTCAGATGTTTGACATAGTAATTCAGTATCTATATACACTACAAAATGATTACTGCAAGAAGTCTACTTACTACTCATCACCATACAGTTGGCCTTTGTGTGTATAATTTTTGACCTTAAAATTCACTTTTTTGGCGTAGAAAAATTTTTATGACTTTTCTTTTTCTGAACTCACACTTAATTTTTTTCACACTTAATTTTTGAGTTGATTTGATGGAGATTTAAAATAAGAGTCTTATAAAATGGGGTATGCATATTATTTTAATTTACCTGGTCGCATTAATTTTTTATCATCTTTAAAGTGTTTCCCTTCATATTCTAAAATAAGATGATCTCCATTACCCCATTTGTCAGCTTGAAACAATATCTGGTGATAATCTTGCAAAATTGTAAAAAAATCTATGTGCTTATATTCCTTATACCGTACTCTTTCCTTCCTTCTTCCTCTCAGTATTCATTATTTTCCAACATGTTCATGATGTATAACATCTGTGTTCTTTTCTTTGACCAAAGTTTCCACAGTTTTAAAATTTGACTGCAATCAATTTACTCCGCTAGTTCCTTGGCTGTTATTTTTCAAGTTATTCTCGAGTCCCTTCACATTTGAGAATTTATGTTATTTGCCTTAACTTGTGAAAAATAGCTTGATGGAGAAAAAAATTTCTGCATCAGCCTTTGGCCCCTGGGCCGTCTAGCCCTGCCTCACTGTCTTCTGTTGATGGAGGAAGCTCCGTGGGAAGTGGACTCAGTTTCTTCCATTCCCCACCCCCCACAGGAGACCTGATGGGTTTGTTTGCCTGGTGCTCATAGAATCTTTTAAGTTCATCTTTGAAATCTTGGGGTTCATCTTTTTATGTCAGGTTTGGAGGAGCAAAATATATCTTTATTTTTTTCTTTTCTTTCTTTCTTTTTTTTTTTTTTTTTAGTGAGGGAGAGAGAGAGGCAGAAGGGAGAGGAAGAGGATGAATCTCAAGCAGTTTCTATGCTGGGCATGAAGCCTGACAGGGGCCTTATCTCACGACCCTGTGATCATGACCTAAACTCAGAACAAGAGTTAGAGGCTCAACTGACTGAGCCATGCAAGTGCCCCTAAAACACACCTTTTCAAACTTTTATTTTAGGAAAATTTTTTTTTTTTCCTTTTAGCAAACTTCTGTTTTATTTGTTTCGTTTCCTTTTTCAGCAGCATCGATGATTCCTGTCTCGGAACTCTTTTGTCTATTTGTCATATTCTTTCATCTTCAGTCTCCTATTGGTGCATTGTTTTGTCTTTTTCATTTTGTTTTGCTCGGTGTTCTCAGTGTGGTTCTCCCTATTCATGACTTTGTTTTCGGTCATGTTAGGGCTCTTTTTTGATGCTTCTCATGTTTCATACATGTAAATGTATGTTTTACATTTGAAACGTACAATTTTACATTTATAAAATATTAAATTTATTTATTATATAATATATTAATATAATATTTATTAACTATTAACTAAATAGTATTTATTGAATATTTATTATTTATTAAATATTAGATTTTATTAAAATAAAATGTACAATTTTATTTTTTGTTTATTTCATTAATTTTATATAAAAGGTCCCTATGACTTTCATCTGTTTTTTTTTTAATTTGCTTGCTTGTTTTGTGACATATATATATATATATATAGTGACATATATGTGTGTATATATATATATAGTGATATATGGTGACATATATGTGTGTGTATATATAGTGATATATGTGTTTATGTATATATAGTGATAAATATTTGTGTGTTTATATATAGTGATATATATATGGTGACGTATATGTGTGTGTATATATAGTTATATTTATGGTGACATATATGTGTGTATGTATATATATATGGTGCCATATAGGTGTATGTATATATATGGTGATATATGTGTGTATATATGTTTATATATATATAGTAACATGTGTGTGTGTGTATAGTGATGTATATATGGTAACATATGTGTGTATGCATGTATATAGTGAACATAGTGACATACATGTGTGTGTTTATATATATAGTGATATATATGGTGACATATGTGTGTATATGTATAGTTACATATATATGGTGACATATACGTGTATATAGAGTGATATATAGTGACATATGTGTGTGTATATATAGTGATAAAAATATATGGTGATGTGTGTATATAGTGATATATTAAATATATGGTGACATATATGTGTGTGTGTGTGTGTATATATATGTATATATATATATATATATAGTACCATTACATATATATATTTTGTGGTATGGTGTTTCTGGTGTAGTATTTGGTTGTCTTTTACATTTTCTTCTTGAAGAGTTTTAATATATTTTAGGATTTTTTTTTTCTTGGAACATCTCTTTACATATTTCATGTTGGCTTATTTCTAGTAATTATATTGGAATTAAGGCTTTTAAAAAAAGGGGAGGGAAAACTGAGTCACTTGGCAAAATAAAGAAGATACGAGCTTTTGAAATAGGAGTGTTGCAAAGAGATGAAAAAGCACTAAGGCAAAATAATAAAACAGCAGGAAGAGATGAATAGTGAACTGGTAGAGCTCAAAAAGAAATGGGAGAGAAAAATAAAGCCCTAGGAGAAATCAAGACAATGTTAGACACTGCAAAGAACAGAGTAGACAGCATGAAAATATAGTCAGTGATGAATAGAAGAGCCTTGGGATTCCATTTTTTTCTAGTGGGCCATCTATTTCTTTGACGATAGAGTAGAGTGGAAGGGCCATAAGAGTGAGCTGGATTAATTAATTGTCTCGTGGGCTTCGCAGATGATGTATACAATCCAAACCACCGCTTGTGATTTGGATTCCGTGATCTTGCAGAACTTCTTGATGTGTTGCACTGAAATTTCCTGTGCCCCAGGATTTCTCACGTTCTAACTTCCCATGTACATCTCATCTCACCAGGAACTGGTTCCTGTCCTCCATCTCTCTTGTCTTTTCTCACTCTGGCAGGTAGATTTTTCTTTGGGTGTGTCACTTTTTCCTTACTTAGCCCATCTGTCATGCTAGGGCTGGTTGTCAGGAGGCTGTAGGGACTCTCCAGTGCTTCATCATGTCCCCAGATCTTGCCTTTGCAAGGAAGGAGTTGTTGATTTCACTCCTCATCTGATGACCTCTCCGTAATGCTGGAGGTTTGCAAACTCCTGTGACTAATCTCAGCCTTCTCTCTCACTGAGGACTGATACTCACTGTCCTTGTCACCTCCTAGAAGGGAGATACTGAGTTAATGACATGACGGCACTTGAAGTCAGAAACACTGGAGTCTGAATTTATTTTTACCATATATCATCGGCCACAGAAAAGTGCCAGGGAAGCATGAGAGGCAACTGCCTGAAGGGGAAGAAGTATTGCCTTTTTGCTCCAGGCATGGACTCTCCCAGTGAAAGACCTGGGTGTTCTCCTAACGGCTGTACTTGTGTTTCCTGACACAATCCTTAACAAGGTGAGATGTTAACTTTCTCAGATCTATTGTTTGGTAAGACCTGGAGTTAGGAGTGCTGTCCAAGGTATTCAGGTGGTTGACAAATCGCAGAAACAGCTTCCTACTCCCCACCTTACATGAAATGACTGGAGCATACCCATCAAAGGTGGCCCTCCATAAAAGACCTGCTGAATAAAGGAATAGTTGGATTCCCTTCTAGGACTGGAGTCAGGCTTCCAGCCTCACAGCTCCTCTGGGACCCTGTGCGTGCGCCTCCTGTCTCATGGCCTTCCATATGGTGTCTCTGTCTTCTTCTCTGTAACGACATTGTTGCTGGACTTAGGGCCCACCTGTTCAATCAGCATGATCTCATCTTGAGATCATTAACTGCAACGGAAAGAACTCTTTTTATCAAATAAGGTCACAGCCACAGGTTTTGGGTAGATAGATATTTTGGGAGCCACACTTCAACCCACTGTGGAAAACACATTGGAGAACATTTCATGTCCATACGTAATAGGATGATGTATGGGAGAGTTATAAGCTGGATGTAGATCAAATTCTTAAGGAGGTAGTGACAGCCCCAGGTCCTTCTTGCCCTCTGATCTCTAACCTAACAGTGAATTGTGATAGTGGGGGTTGGAAGCCAGTGGACGATTGTCAGGCCACTTACATGCCTGTCTTTGAAGATCCCTGGGATCTTACTTGTTGCTTTGCCTCTCAGGCAAGGTTGGAACCACCTGATTTTATCCTTGTCCCCGACCCATCTAAGCTTGCTCTGTTCTTTTTGCATTGCAGGTTGCCAACCCTGTGTGTGGGCACAGACTTCAACACACTGCCTGGTCCTATAGAACTTCCCTTCTCATATTCTGAGGGTCCTGACCTGATTTCAGAGCAGAGTGCCTTTTCAATGGAGAAAATATTTGCAAATTCTGCAATTGTGCTGAGGTTTATTTTGCCACAATTCCATAAGCAAAGGGGTCACCATAATAAAACAGTGGGCATTCATTTTGCTGAATGCAGCACCAAGAAGGTAGTCAGCAAATAACCGACTAGAGCTAAGTCTCCAGTCTGGGTCTTTCTGAGCCCAAGCATTGAGCCACTATGCTGTAAGGCTCTTTGGAAGGTGGCCCCTTAAATTGGGGATGGGCTTATGTCACCATTGCGTGCAAGTTTAATTGGAAACCAACAGGGGGCAATCTGTGAGATCATCTCATTCCTCTGAATAGTATAGAGGAGGAAATAACTTATTTTATTGAATGGCTTAATTCGCTGATTAGAGAACTTTGCAGAACCATTTCATGAACGTAATTCTTGCTTTCTGGTAACAAAGGCCGTGCTTAGCCTAAATTTTCGGTGCTGTGCATGTTGCCTCCCTCCTGTGGACGGTGGGGCGTTAGAAGTCACCTTGCTCAGTTAAAAAGGCACCGGGGAGAGGGCAGAGGAGGACAACAGAGAACACAGTGAAAGGAGGACCCGGTGAAGGTGAAGGCACTCCCATGGACGGCAAGGAGAGCATTGAAATTAGACCGCACAGCCTAAAGACACAAAACATTTCATTTCCAGGTGCATGAAGCTGGTCTGACCTTCACTGTTCCGAAATAACAGGAAATATTATTTTTCTGCTGGCTGTACTGCATTTGAGGCGAGTAGTTAAGCAGAATGCTCAGCGTGAATAAATACAGTTAGGAATTGTTAGGGCAGGTTTCTATGAAGAGTGCATGTTAAGCAGTAATCTAAATGTAAGAGCTCGCAGCAAAATGAAATTCATAATGTAAAGGTCAAACCTGCCTAAGAGAGACTTTTAGCCAAACTATCAGCTGAAAAACCGATTCCCATTTTGTTTTAATAGTTAGCAACGTATGGTGGCGGAGGTGATGGGTTTCAGTTGAGTGGGTCTTGCAGCATTATCTTGTGCTCAATTCAGCAGAAATGTGTATGACTTCTCTGGGCCTGTGAAAAATGGCTGAATTGCCTCTTCCCGAACCTGAAAATTAATGACTAGAAATATTATCAACCAGGTAGGTTGTCAAAAAAAATAGTGTAAGCACTTTATCTAGAGATGGTATATAGTCTCCCTTAGATAAGTGCTGGGGATCTTAGGGGACCGCCTAGGAGGGACAATTGACGTAATGTTGAAGTTAGCCACAGTTATTATTAGCTAGAAACAACTGGAAATAAGAATCAGAGATATTTATTTATCTTTTTTTAAAAAAAAGACTCATGGGTTTATTTGAGAGAGGGGGGAGGGGCAGAGGGAGAGGAAGAGAACCTCAAGCTGACCCCCTGCTGGGCGCAGAGCCCAAGGCAGGGCTCAGGGTCCTGAGATCAGGACCGGAGCTGAAATCAAGAGTCAGATGCTTAACTGACTGAGCTACCCAGGTGCCCCCACCCCATCTATTTACTTGTTTTTAATCTCCTGCTGGATTTTTTTCTTTTTAAAGATTTTATTTATTTATTTGACAGAGAGAGAGAGAGATCACAAGCAGGCAGAGAGGCAGGCAGAGAGAAAGAGGAGGAAGCAGGGTCTGAGCTGAGCAGAGAGCCTGATGCAGGGCTCTATCCCAGGACCCTGGGATCATGACCTGAGCCGGAGGCAGAGGCTTTAACCCGCTGAGCCACCCAGGCACCCTCCTGCCCGATTTTTGAGTTTGAAGTATATTGTTTGGATCTGTTCCTAAGTGAGAAGGCTGGTTGGAGCCCTGAATTCTTGGAGGAGAACCCGAAGATCCTTAATGTCCTATCTGGAAAGGTGGATGAGCGATCACACGTCGTCCTCCTCCTTTGGGGAATTTTGTACTTCCTTACTTAATCCTTACCTTTGTCACCCATTTATTAAATCCCACCCAAATACCAGCTGCTCATCTAGAGATACAGAGATAAAGGAAGCCTCGTTATTGTCTCCAAGGCTGTGTCAAGAGAGAAGGTGGGCACGGGGAGCCAGAGGGTACACTAACTAAAAATCAGAGTGCTCTGAGGACTCAGTCTCATTAGAATGCTGCAGTGGGAGCTCAGGGAAGCAGAGCTGGTGCTACTCAACCCTCGGAGGGAGGAGAGGCATTCAGGGAAAGCTCCTTGGCAGGGGTGTTGTTTGAGGGGGATGTAGAGGTTCTTCCATTTCTGGCCTGTTTACTCTTCTATAAAATCCTGAGAAAGTAGCTCCTGCCTTTCAAAGGTCTAGCAAGGATCTCATCAGACAGTATGTGTGAGAAAGCCCGGCCCAGGTGGAACTCCATGTTTTCATTACGATCACTGGGGATGGGTTTCTGGTCTCTCTCTCTCTAGTACTTGCTTGAATCCCAAAAGATAATTTTTTTTTTTTAAAGATTCTATCCATCCATTCGACAGACAGAGATCAAAGGTAGGCAGAGAGGCAAGCAGAGAGAGAGGAGGAGGCAGGCTCCCCGCCGAGCAGAGAGCCCGATGCGGGGCTCGATCCCCAGACCCTGGGATCATGACCTGAGCTGAAGGCAGAGGCTTTAACCCACTGAGCCATCCAGGCACCCCCAAAAGATAATTTAATCTCAGCATTAGACGAGTTTAACTCTTAGGCCAGCCATGTAAAAGCACAATGTAAATTATTAGGCACCATAAAGTCAGGATTCAGTACTCTGAATGCATATGGGAAAGGAGAGATATGTACTGGTTTCTTAATGGCAGCTGTAACTGATTATGAAACTTAGTGGCTGAAAATGACACAAATTTATTGCCATAGTTGTCTGGAGGACAGGATTCTGAAATCAAGTCCATGGGGGTAAAATCAGGTTGTTGGCAGGGCTGGTTTCTTCTGGAAGCTCGAGGAGAGAAGCCATTCATTACTTTTTCCAGGTTCTAGAGGCTGCCCCTTATCCCTGGCCGGTGGCTACATCTCTCCCCTCTTTACTTCCAAAGTCACATTAACTTCACCTTCAGATTTCCTAACTCCCTTTCATAAGGACACTTAGGATTACATAGGGTCCACCTGGGTAACCCAGGTAATCCCATCTCAAGATCCTCACCTGATTATCCACAAAGTCCCTTGTGTCATATAAGAGAACATTTACAGGTTCTGGGAATCAGGTTGGGTATGGCTTAGAGGGATGCTCTAAGGTCAGAAGACACTGTCCTTACTTACAGTGTTACTATCTTTTGCCCGTGACATAGTTTAACTGCTCCCAACAAGTGTGTGAGCCATTATACATAGATAGAGCTGGCTTGTAAAGGGAAGTGCCTACCAGCACCATTAAGCTATCCACATCCACCATATTGACTGTCGGTTTCAGAAAGTCCGAAGCGGGCACAGTGATTCACCTGGAATTTAGAATTCTGTCCCACTCTCATTTAGATTCCATCTCATGGCGATTAGATCACAATATTTCTTAACACTTAAATTCATTTAGTAGCCATGTTGTGGACAGTGTCCAAATAGAAAGATGGTATGCTAAAGCCATTGGGTAGTAGTTAAATTAAATGCAGTGATGTTATTTGAGCATAACACATTTTTGCTGAGGGAAAGGTTGTGTCGACTGTATCACTGAAAGCCACATGAGGTAGAGATGTATTTGTTCTATAATACTCACATGTAAGGTATTAAAATGCAGCAAGTTTTATTAAAATTATGTTAAGTAGAAGATAACAAAATATGATATTGCTTTATTTTCCTAAATCAAATTAAATCCCCTGCTTACAAAGGTTGGCAAGATATCCACTATCAGTCTTAATTGAAAGGCTCTTCCCAACTCTAGGGTTGAACAAGTGTTTGGAAGTCTAATTAGGCCAGGAATCTGGGGGTAAGGGCTCTGGTCTTCATAGTTGGTCTTCATAGTTGATCAGAAGCTGCTCATGGTTTGGGGCCAGTTGGAACGTTTAAAAGGGAATTAGTGTGCTCTTCAGAACATCTATTTCCCCTAGGAAAAACTAAGCCACTACATTTTTTTTGGTGGTCCCCTAAGGCCATAGCTCCTATAGTTAATCATTTCCACATTCTGTTCTACCAAGGTACTGTGTTGGAGGTCTCTTCTATTCGAGAAAACCATTATCCCTAACTTAGAGATTTCCAGTCATTCCCTTGCCCATCCTCAACCCCACCCCTTAAAACAAAACCCCATTTCCTTTTCAAGCCCTTGAATGTGCTCACTGTGAATTACACGCTGGTAGCGTGTGTGAGAAGGACTGCCACATGCAGTACCTCCATGTTTTTTTTTTTTTTAATTTTATTTATTTGACAGAGATCATAAGTAGGCAGAGAGGCAGGCAGAGAGAGAGAGAGAGAGGAGGAAGCAGGCTCCCTGCCAAGCAGAGAGCCCAATGCGGTACTCGATCCCAGAACCCTGAGATCATGACCTGAGCTAAAGTCAGAGGCTTAACCCACTGAGCCACCCAGGCGCCCCACCTCCATGTTTTCATTATGATCATCGTTTGCCACTTGTCTTAGTATTTTCAAAATAAAGGTCCTTAGCTCTCCTTTGAGAAAAGGAAAACCCTAAAACCTGAGAACATGAAATCCAGCTAGCCTTCTCTTTCTAGTGTGATGAACTGTGTGAAATGAAGGCATAAGCAATTTCTCAAGCAGGTGATTCTGATAAAGGTGTTCATGGCTTAAAAGTAAACTGTTGGCTCCATGCACGTCTAGCTGGTAAGGGAAAGTCAAGTGTTAGTTCACTGTTGAGTTTGTCATTCTTTGATGTCTTTGCCTTTACTCTTTCTGTGGCCACCTCCCTCTTTAAGTATGCCGCTTGGGTCCCTTGTCCTAGAGACAGCAAGAGACATAATGTTCCTAGCTAATCTCACACAGCATAACACCCAAGTGATGCATTTTCAAAGTTCATTTAGATATGATTAATCAGCTCCTGAAAGTAGTGTGATTCTGTGTCGTAATTTTTTAAAGGATCACAAGAGATAAGCTTTTCCTGGTGATTCATCTCTGTTTTATGGGCTCCAGCAGCACTCAAAACCTGCTGGATCCATTTTAGTGGAAATGTTGAAGTGAATCCACTTTCAAATGTTAGAGCTTAGCTAGAAGGAATTTTAAGAGCTTATGGTTAGGTATACAAAACTGTAATATTTATTACCTTAGTTACTTGAACCAACCGAGACCATTTATTCCCCTCTTTGGGTACACACAGTACATATTAGAATTTTCTGTCAAGGTTTTCTTGCTTTACTAGTATGTCCAGCTTTGTGAGGTTTGTGGTTTCTTTTGAACTCGCCATCTCCCTGGGAAAACTTCCCTCACTCATATCCTAGTGGCTTCCTGTGCTGGCTCCAAGTGGTGACCTAGATTGTCACTTGCAGCCATGGCTTCCTCAGGAGGAAGAGCCATCACCCCCAAGTTAATGGAGAACGAGGAAGCTGCCACTGGGGGTCCTGTGGTTTTCTAGTCTCAGGAACACCTAATAGTTTCCACAAGCCTACCAGTTCTTCACGGCTGCTTGGAATAAAATCAGGACATCCTTTCCTAGAAGTCTGTACCACAGCTTTCCAGGGTGGTCCACCACTCCAACTCTTTGTGAACAATCATTGAAAGAAGTTGTGAGGGGCGCCTGGGTGGCTCAGTGGGTTAAAGCCTCTGCCTTTGGCTCAGGTCATGATCTCAGGGTCCTGGGATCAAGCCCCGTGTCGGGCTCTCTGCTCCTCGGGGAGCCTGCTTCCTCCCCTCTCTCTCTCTGCCTGCCTCTCTGCCTGCTTGTGATCTCTCTCTCTGTCAAATTAAAAAAAAAAAAAAAAAAGAAAGAAAGAAGTTGTGAAAATCATGCAAAGGTGAGAGGAAGGATGTCAAACTTAACCTGGTACCATCACCTCTCAGAGGAACTCCTTTGTCCTCTCCTCTCTTGACCCTTGTGCCAGTGAAATGAAAGATAGTTAAAAAAAAAAAAAAATTACATAAAAGAAGGTAGTGTTTTTGTAAAAGCAACCCTGAAAGGCAACTGTTGAAAGAAATAATCTTTAAAAAAGTTCTGAATAGACTCATCTAAATTCTTACTTTAAATTGACTTATGAATACAATTATAGTGAAAAGTGTCTTTTGTGTTCTTTGACACTATTAATTCTGTTGAATAAATGTCGAATGAGGCAATGAGGTGTATTGAAATGGGGCTGTGATTTATTATAATTGTTTAATTTTGGTTTCCTAGTCTGGATGATGTACCTTCTGCAGGAGGGGAATGGGCTTTATTGCTCTCACCATGGAGGAAGGAAGAGGAGATCCAGGGACATTGGCTAGATTTCTGGCTCCTCCTTGACCAGGACTTTCCTTTTCTTTTTCTTTGGTCTTTGTGGAATCACTCTGATCCCTAGAGGATGGTTTTTCCTTTTTGATCTAATAAGGAAATTAGATACAGAAATAAAGCGGGTACTTTTTGCTTTTTCCTATTTAATGTCTTGACAATCATGTTTTAATTTTGAATCTATCATTTTTTTATGATCAGTTTTTAGTTTTGTTTTTGTTTTTGTTTTTTTAAAGTAGGCTCCATGCCCAATGCGGAGCCCAGTGCAGAACTCCAGCTCATTACCCTGAGATCAAGACCCCAAACTGAGATCAAGAGTCAGACGCTCAACTGACTGAGTTGCCCAGGTGCCCCGATCTGCTTTTATTTTTTGATCATTTTTATTTGCTACTTGGTCTGAGGTGTTCATATTTTTTCCAAGTGTTTATATATTTAAATAGTGATTTAATGAGCTGTTGCTTTAAGATTCAATATCTATTTGACTCATCTTCAAAGAGAGAGATGAGTATGTTTTCTCTTTCTTCCAACTTCTCTACTTCTCCTTCCCTTATGTCACCTGAGGTAAGATTGTTGTATTATTTCTAAATTGTTGTGGTCTATTACATTTTTATTCTGTTCTACAGATAATTCTTACAGTCTATACAACAATTTCTCCATTTATCTCTAAATTTATAGGATATCATGCTGCAGGTATTGTTTTAAAAAAGAGCTCAAAAGAGCTGTGTTCTTGATTTCTTGTATGTTTCTTATTAGCTGTCAATGACTTTATACTTGAAATGAAAACTTTTTAGATTGAACATTCTTGGTTTCTTTTTTCCTTCCCTGAAGACTTAGTAGATATCCCTCTGTTGCCTTCTACAGTGACCTTTTTTTTAAACTTGGAAGCCAGCCAAATTTTATTCTTTCTTTTAGGAAAAATCTATTCTTTCTTGTCCCCTGTAGAATACTGTAACATTATATTCCAGTAAGTTTCTCAGGTTATGTGCTGATCATTCTTTAGCAACTGTTTTTCTGGTATGCGTGTCCTCATTCTTTTTTTTTTTTTTTAAGATTTTATTTATTTATTTGTCATAGAGAGAGAAGCGAGAGCGAGCACAGGCAGACAGAGTGGCAGGCAGAGGCAGAGGTAGAAGCAGGCTCCCTGCCGAGCAAGGAGCCCGATGTGGGACTCGATCCCAGGACGCTGGGATCATGACCTGAGCCGAAGGCAGCTGCTTAACCAACTGAGCCACCCAGGCGTCCCGCAGTGTCCTCATTCTTATCTACATCTTTGTTTCTTCCTCTGTTTCAGGAATTTTTCTTTTATTATGTCTTTGAATATTTATTGTTATGTTTCTTATTTAGCGATGTCAATTATATACGTGTTGGATCTCCTTTGGCTCCAGAACAGTAATTTCCTTTCATATACTTAAAAAAAATACCTATGCTCTTCTGTATTTCTGTATTTTTAGAAATGGCTTGTTTTTCTCCTTTTAATACCTTTATTGTAACCTTCATTTATGTAATAGTTGCATTTTTCTCTTTTCCTTTTTTTTTTGACTCTGACACATCACTTTTCATTACATTTATTTTGTGATTTTTTCCCCCCTTGAGTTCTACTGTATCTTGTCTAAATTCTTGCTTCAGAAGGGTTGTGATTTTAGAAGTAACTTATTTGAAGAGTACAGTGTTTATTATTTTTGGCCTGATGTGTATTAGAGTATTGCAACTTCTTATCTGCCTTCTGCTTGCCATATTCTTTTTCTCAGGCTTTTGGTACTACTTTTGTATAAGCTCCAGCTGATTTTTTTTTCTACTATTCATCTGTAACACACTCTTGAATCAGCTCTTTGATGATGGCTAGTACAGTGGAGGCCCAGGTAGAGTGCGGCAAGACATTTGAATTTTATATAGGCCATGGCTTTTGAGCACATTCTCACTAATGTTCTACCCTATGTATTTAAATCAACTCTCTTGGAGTTAGCCAGAAGTCTCTCGGCATGCAGTGAATCCACAAATTTTTTTTCTTCCTTCTTTCCTTTCTTTCCTTTTTCTCATAGTGATTTTCCCTGCTTCTCTGCAGGACTCCTTGCCAATGAGAGTTTCTCCAACACCCTGTTTTATTTGCAGTAGCTCTTGAAAAGATGGCACATGTGTATGCTTTCTTACTCAGCTGGATACCCAGCTGGTATTCTTTAATACCCAGAATACCCTGGGTATTCTGCTACCCTGTCAAATAAAGTAAGGTTTACTGAGGGTCCCATAGCTTCTTCATAAACCCAGTTGGCCATTCAGGTGAAGAGTGATACTGTCTTGGTCTATTCCCGCCACCTAGTGTGACAAATGCCTCACTCTGCTTGGAGCCTACAGGGGCTCGGGTCTCTCCCCGGAGCCCTCCTCTGTGTGTGTCACTTTCATTGTACTCGGCAGCAGCTGTGCTTGAAAGTTGTGATTGTTGCTTCATATGCTGTGGTTTAGGATTAGGCTTGTTCCTTGGAGTATTAATTATCTGTTGTTAGGTAACAACCACCCCAAACCTGGGTGGCTTCAATCAACCACCACGTGTTACGGCTTCTCATTCTGTTGGTTGCCTGGGCAGTTCTGCTGGTCTCACCTGGGCTCACTGATGTGGCTGTGGTAGGCTGGAGATGCCACTGTGAGGGCTGAGAGAGCTGGCTTGCCTGGGCCTCTCCACATGGTTTTCACCCTCGCTCTCTTCATCGTGGGATGCCCTCTGCGTTCCGAGAGGGTGAGGAGCTTTAAGACTTCTCATGGCTGAGCTGAGGAAGTCTCAAAGCACCCTTTGTGCTATATTCTTCTGGTCAAAGCAAGGCAGAAGACCATTCCAGTTTCAAGGGCTGGCAAAGTCACACTATGTCTGGTCTTCAGTTTCGGAAGGAATTATTGTTCCTCTCTTTGGGCAAATAGTCCGACCTGTGTAGGTTCATCTTTTGATTTCTGTTTCTTGCCCTTGTTTTTGTTTGCTTCATAGTCAACAAAGGAGTGGAGACCATTTTGTACTGTTGTCTTCACAGAAATGTCAGCTATTATTAGTTTTAATGGTGATGCATAGTGAGCAGGGAGAACTCATGCTGTTATAACTTCTTTTTTTTTTTTTAAAGATTTTATTCATTTATTTGACAGAGATCACAAGTAGGCAGAGAGGCAGACAGAGAGAGAGAGAGAGGAGGAAGCAGGCTCCCTGCTAAGCGGAGAGCCTGATGCGGGACTCAATCCCAGGACCCTGAGATCATGACCTGAGCTGAAGGCAGAGGCTTAGCCCACTGAGCCACCCAGGTGCCCCCTGTTATAACTTCTTATTAATAATGTAGCTCCTTTTTAAAAAACTTATTAAAGAGCATAAGACATACTTATGAAGTGTCTCTTCTGTATGCAGTCAGTAGCTCCCTATCATCGTGCAAGATTTTGAGATCTGATATGGTAAATTATTTCCCAGTTTATATAATATAGGATAATGAATTTTGGGCCGAAGGGCAGAGGACTAGTTTCTGTTTCTAATTCTAATCCTAACTTTGTGATCTTAGGAAAATGTGTTCATTTTTGTCTCTCATTTACTAAAATGATGAGGTTCTTAAACTATAATGTCATAAAAGTAACTTAAGGGATTTGTTAAAAATTCAGATTCCATTGCTTCCTCCTTGGAATTCTGACTCCATAGGTCCAAGATAAGGTCTAAGAATCCCACTTTAAAAAAATATTTTATTTATTTATTTGAGAGAGTGAGAGTGAGAGAGCTTGAGCAGGAGGAGCAGGGTGCCCAACGTGAGGTTCTGATCCCAGGACCCAGGGATCATGACCTAAGCTAGAGGCAGATGCTTAACCATCTCAACCACCCAGATGCCCCTAAGAATCCCATTTTTTAGTAAGTATTTGATGTGATTCCTTTGCAGGTCGTCTTTTGACCAAAATTTGAGAACCCTACTTTATGTCATAGGTTTTATAGAATTTTGAGAACCTCAGAACAAGCTCTTCGAAAATTCTGTTGCTTATGAAATGTATATTTAAAATGTGTTTGTTCATTGAGCAACGATGAACTATCTAATTGCCTGCATCCTTTAGAAGATCTTTGAGAATAGGCGGCGCCTGGGTGGCTCAATGGGTTAAGCCTCTGCCTTTGGCTCAGGTCATGATCTCAGGGTCCTGGGATCGAGCCCCGCATCAGGCTCTCTGCTCATCAGGGAGCCTGCTTCCCCTTCTCTCTCTGCCTGCCTTTCTGCCTCCTTGTGACCTCTCTATCAAATAAATAAATAAAATCTTAAAAAAAAAAGTTCTTTGAGAATAAACATGCCCACTTGGGCTCAGTGCTTTCACTGGCGTGAAAGAAAAGAATGATTTTCTCACGAGCATCGTTAATATCTGTTGATTCAAAAATTTGCGCGTTTTTGTAATTCTCACCTCTATTTCATACTTTTCTTCCCCACCACGCAAAATGAAAATAAGTTAATTTACAATTAATCATAGAGATATGGGAACTCATCTTTTACACATTAAAAACCTGTACCTCCCACCACCCACTATGGGAATATATCAGGCTGAGTTCCATGCAAGGTGTTTCTCATCACTCAGACATTCTATCTTCTTCAATGTTAATTATAGACAATGAACAATGAAAGTTCTTAAAACCGTTTGTCCATGTTAGGTGCTAACATTATTAAAACAATTTCTTTCTTAACATCGGAAGATAGAGTTCAATGCCTTTTAATATTTAATAGTTCAAGCTCAATGCCACCAACATACAGCATTGCCTTAGACTGGTTTTGCGGTGAGGACATATGATTTAGTAATAAGCTACTAATGCTAATACCCTAAAGAATATTCACTTGTAGAGAGTTATTGTAGTTTTTTGTTTTTTGGCTTTCTGGGCCACATTAAAAAAAAAAAGATTTTATTTATTTATTTGACAGAGAGAGATCACAAGTAGACAGAGAGGCAGGCAGAGAGAGAGAGAAGGAAGCAGGCTCCCTGCTTAGCAGAGAGCCCGATGTGGGACTCGATCCCAGGACCCTGAGATCATGACCTGAGCCAAAGGCAGTGGTTTAACCCACTGAACCACCCAGGCGCCCCTCTGGACCACATTTTTAGCCTGCGGTCTGTTTGAAACAGGCTATTGGGCACCTTTTACCCAGAGGTCAGTTTTAAGGCCCCCGTTTATGATAAAGATGGTCGTCATACTGAGTAAGATTAATTCCAGGTTGAAACATTGTGTTAGCAATTTTGTGGACAACTTTTTTGTTGTTGTTGCGGCAACTCTCTATTTGGCCACTTGATGGCAGCATTTACTACGTGCTAGCGTTGAACTTTTTTTTTTCTTTTTCTTTCTCCCCCTAGGTGGTTCAGCCTCGTTTAACGTTGGTAGTGGAAAAGATTGATAGCAATGCAAATGTATTTATAACCACAAGAGATAGTCACCTTCCACCCCGATTAGCCTTTGCATTGATTTACTGAGGAAAAACATCTATTACCGAAAAAAGTCTTAGAGATTAGTGTTGCATTATTTTGTTACAGCTGAAATATGTAGGAAAAGGGATCTCAGAGAAGATACACTTTAATCTAACCAAAAATGTACTTTCCCAATAATTAAAAAAAAATCATTGAGAATGCAGCTCCTGTTCAGAACACTGTACCACAATTTCCCCCTTAAAGCTATATACTTAGTTATTTGAATATTTTCTAATAATGAGCTTGTGTCACATTTTAGATCTTTAAAAAGAGATTTATTCATGAGCTGTTGCTTGGATAAAGCCATTGATCTACCAAAAAAAAAGAAAATCCCATTTCTCAATTTCTTTGTGAGAATATAATTACGGTTGGAACTTGAGTCCCCCCCCCCCCTTTTTTTTTTAAATGAAAAGGCTTACTGCCTCCTGAAATACATTTTTGTACCCCCTAAAGAATGGAACCACGGCCACGACTTTTTTTTTTCTTGCAGAGAAAAATGTTCCAGTAATGATTCTATAAACATCCTGTCAAGCACTTTCTAGGGGAGGGTTCAGTAAGAGAACTCCTGTTGGAGATTTCCATGGAGCATAAATTGGGAGAGATTTACAAGGCAGTTACGATTTAGTGCTATTGGCTTGCAAGGAGGGAATGGTATTTTTGTTTGTGTTTGTTTTAAACCATCTCGTCTTTTCCCTTGGTCCCTTCTCTCTCTGCAAAAAATCAGGGCATATGGAAAAGTTTGGTGAGTTCTTCTGTTCTGAGCTGTTACCAAAAGAGACTCCCCGTGTTATAATTTACTGCCGTTTGAATTAATCTGCCAGAGTGAGGTTAAGGTGCTCAATATAGGGTTGTAAAGAAGACTCTGTTGGAGTGTCAGGGCTGCTTAAATGGCAAGACAGTAACATGAGACGTCTCAGATGGTGAGTTTATGTAAATATCATTGTGGGTGTGGATGGAAATATTCTGGGGTGGTGATTCCAGCTCTACCAGTTTCACCAGCTCAGCTCTATCTTCCTGAACTCCCTGTATGTTTATTTACATACCATTGTACTTTTCCTTCTGTTTTTATACACTCGGCTATTTGGGTTCTGTAAGGAGACCTCTGTTCCTTACACACTTTCTCTGCAGCCCATCTCATGCTCCTTTAAAACTTTTCTGTTATTTTATAACAAAAGCAATACAGGTTACCATAGAGACCTTGGAAAACAGGCGCCTTGAAAAGTACATAGAAACATCTCTCTCTCTCTTTTTAAAGATTTATTTACTATTATTTAATTTATTATTTTTAAAAAAGATTTTTAATTTATTTATTTGACAGCAATGGAGAGGCAATGAGAGAGGGAGCACAAGCAGGGGCAGAAGGAGAGGGAGAAGCAGGCCTCCCGCTGAGCAGGGTTCCATCCCAGGACCCTGGGATCATGACCTGACCCAAAGGCAGATGCCTAAGGACTGAGCCACCCAGCTCCCCCTTATTTATTTATTTTAGGGAGAGAGAGTGAGTGGGGGGGGGAGGGGCAGTGGAAGGAGAGAAGGAATCTCAGGCCAACTCCCAGCTGATCACAGAGCCCACCTGGGGACTCAATCCCACCACCCCAAGATCATGACCTGAGCTGAAATCAAGACTCCAATGCTTAACTGACTGTGCCCCCCTCCCTGCAGGGCGCCCCTAAAAACCTAACGTTTAACATGCTTTTGTTTGAGTTTTATAGTCTTCTAGTTATACATATGTGTGTCTACATACACACCACACACACACACACACACACACACGCACACCAAACATTGGATCACACATTCGTTTTGAGCAAGTGTTCCCGACCCAGCTGAATACAACTTTTACTGCCACACCATTTACTGGTCTTCCTTTTCTTTTTCTCATAAGCACGTCCTTCTCATTTTCGTTTTTATCCTTATGAGGAGCACTACCTGGCTTGCACCCTTGGAGGAGGAGCCCTGAAACGAGACCCCTGCAGTCACCCGCCGGGTCTGATTGTGTACGTATGAGGATTCCTAAAGAAGACCGAACTCCAGATGGCCTGGTGTCAACAGGGGATAGTTTAAAAATTGTATAGGAAGTTTTGGTCTGGATTTGACAGGCATAATTGCTGATATGTTCAGTCTCAGATGAAATCAATGTGGAAAAGAAAAAGGAAATAATAGCCCTGACAGCCTTCCCGATCCCGAGCATTTGCTGTAGGGAACGTGCTGTAAATTCTAGCTGGCAGCGTAAAAAGGAAGGAAGAGTTTAAGTGCATGCACTTGAGAGGGGGCGGTGGTTTTTGCAGCAGAGCCTGCTTTTCCTCTTGCCTGTGGGTGCCCTGGCATTCCCCCCCCCCCCCTGCAGTGCTGTCTCCCTCCCCAGTGAGGCAAGGTGTTGTAAGCCACCTGCTGGCATACGCCCGCGGGAAGTTGAAACAGCCACCGCAGCTCTTACCAGGGACGTGGGGGTATGTGTATGTGTGTGTGCGCACATGCGCGTGTGTGCGCGTGCAGGTGTGTGCTTTTATGTGCACGCGCGCGCGCGTGTGTACGCGTGTGTGAGTGTACGCACGTTTGCGCTGCTGGACCCGGAGTGCGTGCTTGCGGGGTGACCCCCTGGAACTGGGCGCCGGCTCTGAACACGGGTACGCAGACTGGGGTGAGGACTGCGCCTACCTGCTCAGCTGGACTTGAGCTAAAGCAGAGCAGAACCGTCTCAGAAACGAGAATGAAGCCGAGACCATGCTGAGTCCGAGGGTGGGGGTGGAGAGCCGGTGCAGGGGACTCCCTCAGGGGCCCTCACCTGTCATGCCATTTGGGAAACCTCCCTGAAGCCTGAAGCCTGCTCAGGTCCTGCAAGGTTGCCCAGTGGGTTGGGTCAGCCCTGGAGCCGAAGCTCCTTCCTGGGTTTCATGCAGAGGAGCCCTGTGTCAAATCTCTTGTTTTGTTGTTTTGCCATTTGCAGATGTTCAGTGAAATTTTTGTTCGTTAAAAAAAAAAAAAAAAAAGAAGAAGAAAGAAAAAAACCCAGAGAGTTGAAATTGACATTGATTTTTAATTTATACAGAAGTTATTACAAATATACATCAGTGTCAATTAAAACAGTTGCAGTGCCTACAACATATAGGAAATCAAATCTCATGATTGCATTTACCATGTGGGCAGTCTCCCTGGTTTCAGAGTGTAAAGGTCATTGATGATTGGGCCCTGAGTTTAAATTAAATGGCATTACATGTTTTCCCTTGCCCTCCTAGATTGCAAATGTGACAGACCAGAAATACTGGCAACCATTAGCATTTTCTAGTAGAAGAAATGTGATGCCTATTTTCTGTTTGCCTTCTCTCTGGCATCCCACCCTCCATAATTACAAAGATAACTTGCAGGAAAAGATATCGTTGTTTGAACAATGAGAACGATAATACCACCTTGGGTAATAAAATACAAATGGGACCTTTGGCTTTGATTTATAAAAGCAACATGAAGAGAAAGGTTGGTTCTCATTTACTATCATACGGTAATTTCAATAGTGTTCTCAAATTAATGTGTCCCAGTAATTTGCTTTGTAGGATTCTTCCCTAAGTTCTGTTTCCTCTGTCATCCCCCACCCCCGCCCCACTCCATTCTCCATCCTCCCTTGATCACTACCAAGTCCTTAGTGTCTAGAATTTTGTTCCTTTTCTTTTTTTTTAAGATTTTATTTATTTATTTGACAGACAGAGATCACAAGTGGGCAGAGAGGCAGGCAGAGAGAGAGAGAGAGGAAGGGAAGCAGGCTACCCGGCAAGCAGGGAGCCTGAGGAGGGGCTCGATCCCAGGACCCTGGGATCAGGGCCTGAGCTGAAGGCAGAGGCTTTAACCCACTGAGCCACCCAGGTGCCCTCCTTTTTTTTTTTTTTTTTTAAGTTTTATTTATTTGAGAGAGAGCTGTGCGTGCAGGGGGGAGGGGCGGAGGGGCAAAGGGAGAGGGAGAGAGAGTCTCAAGCAGACTCCCTGCTGAGCTTGGAGCGCAAAGGGGTGGGACTCAACCTCCTGACCTGAGGTCATGACCTGAGCCAAAATCAAGAGTCGGTTGCCTAACTGACTGAATCACCCAGGTGCCCAGAATTTTGTTCTTTTTCTAGCATGTTCCGGTAAGGAAAAAACCAACTCAGTTCCTTATCAGTCTGTGATCAGTGATCGCCACTGGCTCTCCAGGGTCATCCAGGCATGTCAGTTTTCCCTGCCAACACTTCAAGTGCAAAAGGAGGGTGATGAACTATCTGATAACTTGGGTCACTTTTATTTTAAAATCCTGTGGGTCATAGTTTCATTCCCCTCTGAAGACATTCAGAAAGAGTTCACTTTGCTTTCTGTCTTTTTTAAAGAAAGTATGTACAGGGAGGTCTCTCCCTGCTTGCATTTTTATCAATGAAAATAGAAATGACGTTTTTTGTTTTCTGAGGGAACATGATTTATATTACAGAAAATGCTATTCATCATGATGTGGGAACTGCCAGAGTCAAGCATGAGCAACTCAGTGTTCTAGTGGTTTCTTTATCATAACAATGGGTAATACATATGGCATGATTGAGGTGATTAGTGGGTGTGGAAGGGCTAGACTAGTAAAAATACTGGCCTTAATAGCAAAGAGACCCCTATTGATCTCAAGCACTATCTAGATTTAAGTAAGTTCTTGATTTGCTTTATGATATATTGGATTTATAGTTGTACAAAACATTTTTATAACAAAAATGTCTGGAAGACATTAACTTTATTATTGAGTCTAAAGGTCTTTAGTCCAGAACAAAATCAAAAGCTGGTTAGAAACGATTTATAAGAGACAAACCTCCATCAAGAGTGGTCTAAACTAGACAAGAAGAGAGAAGACAAAATACAGAAAAAACTTTCAAATAATCACAGGTAGCACAGATTTAAAACAATAGCAATATTATGAAGAAACATAGGGGAATGAGTCATTTCTGAAAATGCCAGAATTGGTATGAGGAAGGAGCATATGAATGGCCAATAATCCTTTAAAACAAAAAACAAAAAACAAAGACAAACAAACCCATCAGTGGAGATCAAAGACCTCCTACCATTAAAGTCTCGTACCCAGAATACTTAGTAAGAGAATTTTACCAAGAAATTGAGTAATAGAATCTCTGTGTTATACAGTTTGTTCTAGAAAATAGACATGAAAGCCACCCAACTCACTTAGAAGCTACTGTAATCTTGGTTACAAAGCCAAATAAAATTATAAGCCTATTTCACTTACGAGTCTGGATGGTAAATTCTAAGTAAAGTATCAATTAAGAGAATTTAGTAGCGTATTCAAAACAATAATAGCTAGCATTACATCTATCTTCATAGAATTAAAGTGTTCATATGACAAAAAAATCCGGAAACACTGGGAAAAGTATAACCAATCACCCTAAATGGGTAACTGAGCTCTAAGAAAGTAAAGGAAATCATTAGAAATATGGGATGAAGGTGGGTGGGGATGCAAAACGGAAGAAACGAATATGCATTGATGTTGTAATTGCCTTAGTCAGGGGACAAGTCTCATTAGCCAAAGGACTTGGTCTTTTTTTTTTTTTTTTAAAGATTTTATTTATTTGACAGAGAGGCAGGCAGAGAGAGAGAGGGGGAAGCAGGCTCCCTGCTGAGCAGAGAGCCTGATGCGGGGCTAGATCCCAGGACTCTGAGATCATGACCGGAGCTGAAGGCAGAGGCTTAGCCCACTAAGTCACCCAGGCGCCCTGGGAATTGGTCTTACTGGTCAAACCAAACATGCCAAATGATGTAGGAAGTTTGAATTTGGTGGTGTTTAACGTTTCAACCCTTAAAGAGCTACACCTTGAGTGTGAAATGGACTAGAAAAATTCTGGCATTTTCTAGTCTTTGTTAATTCACCAGCATAGAAGGAAACATTCTTTTCATAGAAGAAAAGATTCTTCTCGAATAATTTTTAATTATGAATGTGCTATAATGCACGTGTATGTTTTTAATTAACATAAAAATCAGTCCTAAGATAATACCACCCCTGGAGTGCTTTAGAAGAAAAGATAAAATTACACAAACTGCATCAGTCAGGTTACATTGAATTCCTGCTAGTAATGTGTCACTGAAGTGGAGATCACAATCTCTAAAATATAACACATACGTGGAAGTAATCAACCATGCATAAGAATCAGTGGCCAGTGGAATTAGGCCTTTAAGAAGTTCAGATTTAATTTCTTAAAGATATTTATATTATAGAAGTAACCTATTTATATACTTAAGGACTTCAGTGTTCAAAAATGAGAAGAATGAGAATAAGTAAGTAAAATAGAAGGTCTAAAAACTTAAATTCAGCAAGGTTGCGGGGTACAAGATAAACATATAAAATTAATTATATGTTTATATACTAACAATGAACACATGGACACTGAAATTAAAATGTCATGTACACATGCTCAAAAAAAAAATCAAATGCTTCAGTGGAGATCTAACAAAACTTGTACAGGACTTGTATGCTGACGAGTATACAATACTGATGAAAGAAATTAAAGATCTATCTAAATGGAGAAAAATCTGTTATCTGTGGTCTTATATTGGAAGACTCAACAAAATAATGATATCAGTTCTCCCCAAATTGATAAACAGCTTTAATACAAACTCTATGTAAACACCAGTGAGATAGATATGTGTGTATATATATGTATATGAGATATCCATGTATATGTATATATATATATTTAGATGTGGGCAAGATTATGTAAAGTTTATATGGAAAAGAGAAAGAACTACAGTAGCTAGAAGGATTTTGAAAAAGAATAGAGTGGCAGAAATCCATCTACCCAATCTCAAGAGTGATTGTGTAGTTATAATAATCGTTATTATGTGCTATCAGTGGTGGGTTAGGCACGTAGATCATGGGAATAGACAACCCAGACATACACACAAACATGGACACACAAACATGCCTGATGGAGTTTTTGCAAACATGCGAGAGCAATTTAATAGACTTAGAATTTTCAACAAATAGTGCTGGAACAATTGGATAGCTATAGGTTAAAAAACAAACAAACAAACAAACAACCTTGAACCTAAGCCTCACACTTTATAAAAAAAGTTAAAACGAATTACAGATTTACATGTAAAACATAAAACTAAAACACTGTCGAAGAAGATACGAGAGAAAGATTTCAGGATCGAGGGCCAGACAAGTGTTTTTAGATTTGACACTAAGACACAACCTCTAAAAGGAGAAATTGATAAATGGGTCTTTATGAAAATTTAAAAATATGCTCTGGGAAAGGCTCTGTTAGAAAGATGAAAAGACAAGCTATGGAACCAGAGAAAACCCACATATCTGACAAAGGACTAGCAAACTGCACGTCAGACAAAAGACTAGTACCTAGGGTATATAAAGGACTCTCAAAACTCAACAGTGAAAAAAAGCAAACAGTCCAATTATCACATGGGCAAAAGGCCTAGACATTTCACTGAAGATACACAGATGGCAAATTAAGCACATGAAAAGGGACTCAACATCAGCAGACAACAGGGGAATTCAAATGAAAACCTCTATGATATTATCACTGCACACCTAGCAGAAAGGCTCAAATAAAAACTAGTGGCAACATCAAATCCTGGTGAGAAAGTGGAGAAACTGGGTCACTTGAATATTGCTTAAGGGAATCTAAAATGGTCTTCTGGAAAATAGTTGGGCAGTTTCTTTAAGAAACTAAACACATAGCTATGGTATGGCCTGGTAATTGCGCTCATGTCCGTGTAAACTACAGAAATGAAGAGTTATGTTCACATGTGCACAAGTATGTCTGACAGCTTTATTCAGAACATCCCAGGACTTTAAATAACAGGTAAGTGGAATATCCATACTGTGGATACTACTCTACAGTAAAATGGAAAGAACTATAGACAATGGAAAGAAACGTTGATATACAATGACTTGGGTGAATCTCCAGAGAATGATGCTGAGTGAAAAAAAAGCTATTCCCAAAAGGTTGCGTAATGTAGGATTCCATTTATATTATATAACATAATCCAAACTGCAAAACTATAGAAATGAAGAAAAGTATTGGTGGGACCACGGGTTGAGACTTGGGGGAAGTGGGTGTATTTGTAAAAGTCATTGTGGGACCTAGGCTTAACGCCTAGTGTGGAGCCCACTGGAGGACTTGAACTCACAACCCTGAGATCAAGACCTGAGCTGGGATCAAGAGTTGGACACTTAACTGACTGAGCCAGCCAGGTGCCCCCAAATTTATACATAGATTTTTGGCTGCAGTGGGCCAGCATTCCTAAATCCCAGGTTGTGCAAATGTCAACTATATATCAAAATAAAAAGCTTAATTAAAAAAACAGGAAACAACAAAGCACAGAGTGGGGCAATAAAAAGGAAAAAGTGGGTCAGATAGTAGATCTGGGTCAGATGGTAGATATGATCACCAAGTGGCTAAGAGTCAGTGGTATGTGTACACTTTTTAGTGTCTACTTTTTCTTAACATACTCATAGGAAAATGCAGAAATCATAAGCTTTTGTCTTGATGAATTATGATCCACACAGGTAACTACCACTCAGATTAAGACTAGGATATGATTCAACTCCCGAAATTCCCTTTGTGCTTATAATTTCTTCCTGTCCTTTATAAATGTAACCACTGAGTTTAAGGACCATAGATTAGTTTTGACTTTAAAAATTTTGTAAAACCAGAATAATACAGAAATTATTCTTCTGTGTCTGGCCATTATAACTCAATGTTTCACTTATGAGATTCATCTGTGATGCTGCATGTAGAGAAGATCTGTTCATTTTTATTGCTGTATTTTACACTGTTATGTAAACTGTCGTTTATTCATTCTCCTCTTTATAGACATTTGATTTTTCCCCCAAATTTTAACTATTATAATCATGCTGCCATAAAAGTTATTTTTTTCCAAGGCTTTTGGTGTACATAGGTACAAATTTTTCTCAGGTGAATAAATGAAGTTGAAATTGTATTTCTTAGAAGTCAAGTTTACTGATGATGAATTCCTTCAGTGTTATTTTTTCTTCATTTTTAAGTATAGTTTTGCTGGATATCGTATTCTTGGTTGCTGTTTTGTTTTTTTGGTTCAGCATTGAGTCAGAATTTTGGACACATTTCCCCCTCTTCTTTTTCCTCAAAGGAGAGGAATCATCCCGTTGTATCATCCATCCCATCTGCTGTAGAAACTGTCCTCAGAATCATTGTCAAGCTGGTCAGCTCTTCCATCTAGATGCCCACATCTAGAGTACATTATGTCCTATCAGTGCTCTGACACAGGAGACAGACACAGGTTCCTCAGAAAACCTCCAGAAAAGACAGAGAACCTATGTTAGACATAGGTTCCAACTCTTTCCACACTGAGCTGTGGAAGGGAATATGCCAAGTGAGTGCTCTAAACCTTTGTTCTCCTCAGTCCCCAATATGGTACTCTCTCCTCTCAGTTCTCAAATTGAGGAAATAGTCCTTCAGGCAGCCCCTTCACAAGTCTGAATGTTAGACACATGTTTCAGTCTTCTCATTTCTTCCCCAGGAAGAAGCTGGGAGCTGGGAATTTTCCCCTGATGGTGCCATTTTCAAAAGGGGGAAGAACTAAGGTAACTAGTGACATGAATTTACCCACTGGTTTCATTGTGGCTGTTTTTGTGCTTTTGTGGGGGTACAGGAATTTCTATATTGGTTTCTAGGTTTCTCACAAATGAGAATTGGTCCATGTATTGTTGTTGAGTCAGTGTCTCTGTGGGGGTAAAGAGGGTTGGAAGCCTCATATTCTGCCACCTTGCTCTGGACTGTATTCTTACACTGGTTTCTTTCTTTCTTTCTTTCTTTTTTTTTTTTAAAGATTTTATTTATTTATTTGACAGAGAGAGATCACAAGTAGACGGAGAGGCAGGCAGAGAGAGAGAGAGAGGGAAGCAGGCTTCCTGCTGAGCAGAGAGCCCGATGTGGGACTCGATCCCAGGACCCTGAGATCATGACCTGAGCCGAAGGCAGCGGCTTAACCCACTGAGCCACCCAGGCGCCCCATTACACTGGTTTCTTTATCTGTGTTTGAACTAATACATCACTGTGTTAATTAAAGTAGCTTTATATACAGTAGTAGTTTTCCAGTTTGTTTTTTTCAAGAAGTCCTGGCTATTACTGATCTTTTTAATTTCCATATCACATTTAAGCCAGCAAGTTTCCACACATGCGTGCGTGTACACACACATGCACGTGTATACACACACATACACACACACATACCTCCTGGGATTTTGTTTGGAATTTCAATGAATCTATAGGTCAGGCAGGCAAATGGATATCTTTACAGCATTAATTCACAATACATGAGCAGACTACATCTCACTCTTTTCTTAGGTCTTCTTTCATTTCTGTCAGTAGTATTTTGTAGTGTTTTTGCATAGTTTTTGTTAGATTTACTCTAATCTAGGTGTTTTTCACATCTTATTATAAATGCTCTTTCAATTTTAAGGATTTAACTTCTGCTTGTTAGTATTTAGACATCAAACAGGTTTTGAATATTGTGATTGCTCTGAATTCTTGTATTTATTCTAGTGGTTTATAGAGTCTTTTTGATTTTTTATATACTTATTATATCATGTAGGATATACTTTCAGTCTTTTTCTTAAATTTTTTCTTTCAGTCTTTTTCTTAAATTTTTCTTGCCTTGCCTTGTTGTAGTAGCTAGGAAAGTGGGAATTAGAAGTGGTGACCGCAGATACCCATATCTTGTCTTCATTCTCAGAGGTAAAGCTTTCAGTATTTTATCATTCTATGTAATTTTTGCAGTAGAATTCCTAGACAGCTTTTTACACAATAAGCTCTTCCCCTCTATTTCTAGTATAGTAGCCTTTTTAAAAATCATGAATAGATGTTTAATAAAATCATTTTCCTGCATCTACTGAGATGATCATGTGATTCTTTAATCTTTTGATGTAGTGAATTACATTGATTTTTAAAGGTTCATTCGGCAGCCTGTATTACTAGAATAAACCAGATTTTATCTTGATATATTGTCCTTTTCATAGACCTTTTTACTCCACTCCAAAACTGCTAGAACTTGTACAGGAATTCAGTAAAGTGTCAGGATATAAAATCAATGCACAGAAATCAGTTGCATTTCTCTACACCAACAACAAGACAGAAGAAAGAGAAATTAAGGAGTCCATCCCATTTACAATTGCACCCAAAACTATAAGATACCTAGGAATAAACCTAACCAAAGAGACTAAGAATCTATACACAGAAAACTATAAAGTACTCATGAAAGAAATTGAGGAAGACACAAAGAAATGGAAAAATGTTCCATGTGGGGCACCTGGGTGGCTCAGTGGGTTAGGCCGCTGCCTTCGGCTCAGGTCATGATCCCAGGTCCTGGGTTCGAGCCCCACATCGGGCTTTCTGCTCAGCAGGGAGCCTGCTTCCTCCTCTCTCTCTGCCTGCCTCTCTGCTTACTTGTGATTTCTCTCTGTCAAATAAATAAATAAAATCTTTAAAAAAAAAATGTTCCATGCTCCAGGATTGGAAGAATAAATATTGTGAAAATGTCTATGCTACCTAAAGCAATCTACACATTTAATACTTTGTTAATTTTTTTAAAAAGATTTTATTTATTTATTTGACAGAGATCACAAGAGATCACAGAGGCAGGCAGAGAGATAGACAGAGGAGGAAGCAGGCTCCCCGCCAAGCAGAGAGCCTGATGCCAAGCAGAGAGCCTGATGCGGGGCTCAATCCCAGGACCCTGGGATCATGACCTGAGCTGAAGGCAGAGGCTTTAACTCATTGAGCCACCCAGGTGCCCCTAATTTGTTAATATTTTATATGGGATTTTACATCTTGAATCCTTACTTTAGGGTCTACTTCTGGGAAAACCTACAATAAAACAAAGTGTATGATTTAGGATTCAGCTTCAAGTCAAAAAACTTCACCATCCTTAAAAAAATAATGGTTTACTTTTCCCCCATAACAAAAATGATAGTGCTTAAGGAAGTGCAGTTGATGGAATTGATTTACTTACTTACTGATGCCATTAGAACCCTAGTTTCTTTCTCACTTTCCTTACCAACTTTGTTACTGTCCTTTTGTCTTCATGGTTGTTAGCTCATACTGTGACTTATGGCCTCACAGTCTTACACTTCGCAAGGAAAGAAACAGGTAGGGGGAGGCCTTCCCCAAATGAAGCTATTTATGCAGGAAGAAGGGAGGGTCTCAAATACACATCCTATTTTATCTCTTGGCCAGAAATGGATCACACACTGATACCCAGAGAAATCCTGGTAGAGAGAGGGGAATTCCTTTGATTGGATTAAATCAATCAAATTCATCCTCTGGGGTCAGAGAGACTTATTTTCTCTTAAAATCAAGGGATCTATCTCTGTGAGAGTCTATGTTCTGTTAGCCAGGAGTAAGTAGGGGAATCATGTCAGTTACAAGTAGGGGAATCATGTCAGTTCAAGGAAGAGTAATTTCTGTGTCTCTCACATGTGAGTATAGATGTAAAAATTCTTACCCAAATGTTAGTAAATTGAATCTAGCTACTACAAAAAAATCAAAACGTAGTTGAGTTTATTTCAGAAAAATGTAAGTAAGTCTTGAAAGGGGTTATTACTACAAAACTATAGAAAAGAAACAGTATAGTTCAGAAACATAGCAGTAGATCTGTGGAGTAGAATTAAGTACCCAAAAACAAGTTTTGGTTTTTGTGGGGTTTTTTTTTTTAGATTTTTTTTTTTTTTTTGACAGAGATCACAAGTAGGCAGAGAGGCAGGCAGAGAGAGAGAGAGAGGAGGAAGCAGGCTCCCTCCTGAGGAGAGAGCCCAACTTAGGGCTCGATCCCAGGACCCTGGGATCATGACTTGAGCCAAAGGCAGAGGCTTTAACCCACTGAGCCACCCAGGCGCCCCAAAATCAAGTCTTGTTTTAAGCGCTCAAAAACAAGGTTTACATGGGAATCTGATACGTGTAGAAGTGGACCTAATAGAAAAGGATGATTCTTTTTTTTTTTTTTTATTACATGAAAGTGGGAAAACAAACCAGTATTAGAGAAAGATAAAATTAGTTCCCAAAAATATAGTTTTGATTAGTTCCAGGCTTAAGAATGAAAGTTAAAACCATAAACTGAATAAAAAGTATATTAGAGGGGCTTGTGGGTGGGTCAGTCCGTTAAGCATCTGCCTTCAGCTTAGGACATGATCCCAGGGTCCTGGGATCGAGCCCCATGTCCCTGCTGAGCGGGGAGTCTGTTTCTGCCTCTCCCTCTGCTGCCGCTCTGCCTACTTGTGATCTCTCCCTCTCAAAAATAAATAAGTAAAATATTTTAAAAAGTACATCAGAAAATATATCTCTGTAATTCTGAGTTGTAGAAAAATTATTAAATAGGACCCCAAAAGTACAAGGCACAAGATTAAAAAAATGATAAATCCAGCTATGTAAACATTTTTGAATTTCTATTCAATGAACGGCAGGGATTTGGCTAGGAAACATTATCTGAGAAGTCAAAAACTGACAAGGAATAATATCTATAATATTTTTAAAAATGTTACACAAAAGAGAAATCCAGAACAATGGCTAAAGCTGAGACTGTAGACTCAAAAAGCTAACCTGGAGAATGATCTGGAGATACTCTTTTAATTTAGTCTGCATGGATTTCATGTCATGTTCATTCCATTCCTGTGGAGTTTGTATTCCGGTCCCTAAGGAGGCACATATAAGGATGTTCAATTAAGTATTATTTGTAGGGCAGGGTATGGTTGATAATCTAGGTATCTATTTCTAGGGAAATAGATGGGTTAAGTATTGTGGGTACTTATAGAGGCAACAACTTAGAAATAGCATTAGGAAATCTTTCTAGAGAGAGAAATCTTTCAGACATGATGTTGAGAGGAAAAGGCGAGGTAACAGGACCTATAAGATGATTTACTTAGGCAAATTTAAGACACGCACAAAAAAAACAGTACCATGTTTCAGATATACGTAAGTGGTCCAGGAAAAATGTTAAACACGTTAGAGTGATTTCCTACAGATGGAGGAGTGGATTGAAGGAGATTGAAGTAAAGGAAGAAAAAGAACACGAATCAAGATGGAGGCCTTGCATGGCCAGTTGGTGATGACTGTGTCAGGAGCTTGGGAATATTACCAGCTCAGTTCTCTGCATTTCTCATTAGCTAAGTTCCATTAAGATGTTTGTTTGCACACCAGCTCCAAATTATGTACCTGGCCATGATTTTATATATTGTTGCCAGGAAATAAAGTGGAGATTGTCCTAAAGTAGAGATTGTCCTGTCCTAATTTCTAGAAGCCACTGTATACCAGAATTCTGATGTCATTGTTAAACAAATGTGTACCTTCTTCCAAAATCATTGTTGTTATTTTTTTTAAAAGAAGATTTATTTGTTTATTTGAGTGAGGGGGAGGGAGGGTCAGTGGAAGAGAATCTTCAAGCAGACTCCCTGCTGAGGGTGAGCCCCAAGTGGAGCTCCATCCCAGGACCCAATGAGGTCATGACCTGAGTTGAAACCAAGAGTTGGACACTCAACTGACTGAGCCATCCAGGGGCCCTTAAAATCATGCTTTAAATTATTGATGGGAATATGTTTTCTTTTGCATTCTGTCTTAAGGTGTTGGTTTCTGGAGAACCATAATCAACTTTGTGAGTGATTTTACTCAGTTGAAGTTCATCTTGCTCAGTACTTTCTTACTCCTTGTCAATGACCAAAGTTAACATTTTAAAACTCTTGTGGGCTAATGATCAGGTTTTCACTAGTTTTTCCATTTTCTTGAAAATGAAGTTCACAAAGAAGTTTGAAGGAATTATACCTTGGTCTGAGGATATTTTAAAACTGAAGGTTTGGGGATACCTGGGTGGCTCAGTTGCTTAAGCGTCTGCCTTCTGCTCAGGTCATGATCCCAGAGTCCTGGGATTGAGTCCCGCACTGGGCTCCTTGCTAGCAAGGAATCTGCTTCTCCCTCTGCCTGCCACTCCCTCTGCTTCTTCCCTCTGCCTGCCACTTCCCTCTCCTTCATTCTCTGTCTCTGTCTCTCTCTCTGACAAATAAATAAAAACTTAAAAACAAAACAAAAGAAAACAACAAAGGTTTGGCTGGATATTTAAGCTGGCTCAAAGCTCACCGCACTGTGTTAACTTGATACAAAGTTCTGAAATTCATTTTAAGGCATAGGAATGAGAAGATTTTTCATTTAAACTCTCCTCTTGAATTACTAGGTCCATTTCCTTGTCCCTTCTATGAAACAAGTTCATTGTCTTCCTGATGAAATTCTGATTTAATTTTTTTTATTGATTGCTTACTGTGCAAAGACACATATGTTATACTATTCATCATAGGTAAGTTTGCCTCGCTGGAGAAGGTCAATAAGATTTTAATGATGGTAGGACCAATTAGTTGATGCTGATTAGGATATCGCCACTCCAAAGTGGTCTGAGCCAATAGAATCGCCTGGGAGACCTTCAGACACACAGAGACTCATGCACATTCACAGACCTACTGAATCAAATGTTGCCCTATGGAACAAGATCTCTGGGTGATTCTTCAGTAGATGGAAGTTTGAGAAGCACTGGGCATCAATCCTTGGCATCTGGACAGTGATGTCAGGTTGGAGAAAAGCTATTTTAGAATTAAATCCACTTTTACAAGGTTCTGCTTGCTTTTCTGATTAATTCCACCATTCATTCATTATTTCATTAAGTCATTCATTCATTCAAATAAACGGCGTGAGTGCTTATTCTATTTCAGGCTCTATATTAAGGATATACAAAGGCAACAAAACACGTGTAGGAATTCCTGGTTTTTTGAGTGCCAAGGTAAATGCAGCAAAAGAGCACAGAAACTGGGGTGAAATGTGCTTTTGGTCCCCTGAGAAGGGTTCCCAGCCCAGTGGTATGGCGGTAGCAACACAGGTTATGGAGACAATCATCCATACCCAATAGCACTGGCTGTGCCCTGGAAGCTTTCAGCAGAGTGTTCAGGCCCTGCTTGGCTGGGGAAGGTTGGTGGCTGGGCTCCTAGACGGCCCTGAGCCAGGTCCGGCTCTTCAATCCAGAGCTGGCTCCTAGTGCCCAAGGACTGCCTCCCGAGCTTCAGGGATGGCTTGGTGAGCAAAGAACGAGAGAATAGAATCTGGATGACAGGGCAGGATAAGATGTGTCCAATGTGGGATATCTTCTGTAAGCCTGTGTGGTCGGATTTGGGTGCTATAAGCAATGGTTTCCAGAATTATGATGGAACAGGAATGAGTGAGTGGGTTCCATTAGAGAACACTGGAAAACACTGCATCTGGGCTTAGTCCCAAGGGGTGGCAGGAAAAGGAAATGCCACAGGCAAGTTCTTTGATATTAAGTTTTATGGCACGCCAAAATTATGTTGCATAGGATTTTAAAAAAATGTGTGCTTGATTTCATAAATCTTGCTTCAGAACTAAGAGTTGAAGAATATCTGATAGCCAGTCCCTTTTATGTGAATTAACCACATAGTGAATTGGTCTAGAAGGAAACATGAGAGATGTCTAATAGCTCCTGCCACCTGTCCAGATCCAAATACCTGCATTTTTGGTCTTTTTTCTTTTTTCTATTTAGTGTCTGCTTCTACTAAGTTGGAAATATAGTTAAGAAAAGGGCCAGGAAATCACACTCCAGTTATGGGAAGAAAATAGCTTTGGTGAGATGAATTTCCTTCTTCCTTTCCAGCCCACGATGCAGAGAGCAGTCCTCAGGGTCCGTCTACACAGTGTCTGATGGCCAGATGGAATAGGAAGGAAGAAAACATTTGAAGTATTTGACTGCTCATTGGGGTCATTTGTGAAATACTGTAGATTTGGTTGTAGGATTGGCTGTAGATATGGCTTTATCAAATATTTGTCATATATCCTGTTTTGTTCGCCCTTGGATAAGCTATTTGGTATGTGTGAGAGTCAGTTTCTTTACCTGTAAAGTGAAGGTAGTTAGGCTGCACCAAGATTAAATGAAATAACGTTTATTGCCTTTAATTGGGGCAGTGACTGACACATGGCAGCCGCTCAATCAGTTCTAGCTTTTAGAGTGGGGTCAAAATTTACACATGATGACTGATGGGTTTTTCCACAAGAAAATTCTGCTTTCTGTATAACTCAGCACGCTTTGTCCTTGAGTCTCCCAGCCTTGACCTGACAACTTACTCTTTCCCACTCAGGTATTTTCAGTCCAATTCATGACTTCTCAGCTAAACTCAAATATTATCTGGATCAGTGTCCAGTTTCTACCTTCCCCACCCTGTGTATAGTCTCAGTTTGCTATGTTGTCTTTGTGCCTCCTTTTTGTCCTTCTTTTCCACTCACGGGTGATCTATTTTCACAAAAGAGGTTATGTGTTATTCTGGCTTGAGAAAGGTAATATATGGTGTGTTGGCCTCTGCTTGAGTTTTCTTGTCCTGCTTGGACTTGGGACATCCGTTTCTGTCACTGTGGCACCTGCAGTGGGGTTCCTTAGTGAGCCTGTTCCCTGAACTTCCCGGCCTGGCATCCGCTGAGGTGTCGTTGGCTCAGCTGGTCTTGGGGTGCTTTGGTGGCAGTTGGCCTTTGCCTCCAACTGCAAAAGCTCTCACATTGGCAGCTATCCCTCTCTTGACCTCAGACAGCTTCCTGCTTACCTACCACCCCCAACCCCCATATAACTCTTCTTCCCTCCTGGGGGGCAGGGTCAAGAACTCTTGATAACTTTTTCTGCAGCCCTAGAGTAGAAGCTACATGGCTGTCCTTATGCCCACCTGCTCTCAGCAGTTGCTGCTCTAACTCTTTAATGTTGAAGGTGGGACTTTTCTAAGAAGCTTGCTGTCTTCCCAGATTAGAGAAGAGGCATCAGCCCTGATGTTTATCAGCTCAGGCCTCAACTATCTGGGCAGTTCTTTCCACAGATTTTTTTCTAGTTGTTTTACCTTCTGGATAGTGATTGAGGAACCTGGAGTCTGGATACCTTCTGTCTTGACTTCTGCCCACTGCTTCTCTCCTGGTCCCTGGAGAGGCTTACTGGGTCCTTTGTGGCAGGAACTTCTTTACTTCACACCCTCCTTTTTCTTATTGTATGAGTCATTGTAAAAATTCTATGCTACAGTTGCCTATGCTTAGATCTTGACGTATAATGCTTTGAGTTTCTTAGAAAAAAAAATATATTTTTTGTGCCCTCCTTAGCTTGCCTGACTATTTCAAACCAAAGAAAAAGGAGAAGGAAAAAGACATGAAGAGAACTGTTTTAATAGCTAGTTAAGCAGAAAATGCTTAATTAGGTGCTTAGGAAATAGCCAGAGGGCCAGAAACAACTCCTGTTTGAGCTTCCAGGAATCAATCAGAGGAGTACCAGGAACTGCTCATCATTGTAGCTGATGAGGACTCAGCCCCGAAGGTGTTTCTGGGCTTTGTCACCTCACGCATGATCCAAACCTTGAAACCAGATGCTCTGGTCCTTCTTCTTCACATTCCCAATTCTCAGGACCAGACAGTGGGTTCTTTATTGCTTCTGCTATAGAAAAATCAAGACCTTCCATGGCTGTGCATGTTGGAGCTCAGATCCTGTCTCCTGTCTCCCTCCCACATCGTAAGAAATGGATCTACTTGGTAGAGATCATCAGTGGATGAAACCCAGGCTCCACGGGGCCTGGGGTGTCCTTAGGTCTCCCTTCTCCAGGGGACAGCATGGTACACTTCAAGAGAGCTGGGCTGGGACTGTGGCAGAAAATCCACGCTCAGTGCCACATGGGGGGAAGTTTAAAAGTCAGCGGGTTAGAATTGTGAGATGGAATTTGTGTTGGAAATTGTAGATGGAGGGAAGGGTGAGGTTTTTGAGAGCACCTGCCATCTGTTCTCCTTTTTAATTTTCTCCCCCTAATAAGTGGTATGTGTATAAATACTCATGAATACAACCATCTTTGGACTAGAGCAGGAGCGAATTTCCTCCAAAGTCAAACAGTGGGTATGGGCTGGGTCCTGATAAACACCTTTTCCATTTATTGGCCTCAAACAGATGTTGATCTAGTGAAGTTGGAGTCCATGAATATTTATGGAACACTCCATATATTGGAGGCACTTCCGTTAGTAAGGAGGAGATTTAATTCATTCGTTTATTCTTACCAAGCTATTATGTTTTGCTACCATGTAAGAAACTTTAGAGAAAGAGTCTATTTACTTAAAATTGCCCAGAAGAGGAAGAAAGATCCCTGAAGCAAATAGAGCTCCCATGAAGGATTTGCAATACTGCCACTCTAAGTCTTCATTGTTGTTCCTGTTGGATTGTGTGAACTCCCCGACGATGGCCCTCGAAACTCTTCCCATTGGGTTGTGTGAATTCCCTGGTGCTGGCCCTTGAAACCACCACCAACCCTGCCGCCCGCCAGGGACCCACAGTGAAAATAGGCCATCTTTCCATTCTCTAGCATTGACTTCATGAAACTGGAATTTTATTACCTGATTTGTGGCTGTCCTTCTGTCAGGAAAGAGTCAGCCAGGTTCTTTGGGCTTTTCACGTATGTCTAAATCACCTTGTTTTCCAGCCCTAGGGAAAAGCATCCTTTTTCTTCCTTGAAACTCTGACCCTATAATGTGTTTACTCTGCACCATAGTCTTGCTTGGAGGACAAAAGACCCTATTTCACTGAACGAAATGGCTTGGCTGCCCTTTGCTTCTTGGCGTGCGGAGGTGCGTGTTCTGGTGTTGGATTATGCAGCCTCCTGAAATGCAGCCACTGTGCTCGGTTGGACCTCCTCGACCCCCCTTGTCCCTGCTCCTGTACGTTATGTTATACTTAGTTTATTCTCCATCGCAGCACGGGAAGGAGAGTCTGGTTAACAGTACTGTTTAGGGAGATAAGAACTGAAGATGATGTAGGATGAGTCACGAGTCCTCCGCTCTTAAACATTATGGGCATAGCATTTTACACATATACTACATATTTTTCAGTGGGCAGTCTTTGCATTTCATGGCTGAAGCCCACCCTTCAGAGAGTCTGCTTTTGTGCAACAAAGAGGTACTTTATATACTACAAACGTTCCAAAATTGATAAATAGAAAATACTTTTGTTTGGTATTTTTTTCTGAACATAGAACTCTACTAAAGACAGGAAGGTAGCAAAATGCATCTGTCAAAGTTCTGATTGGTTAGTCTTGAGAACCTAAACGTCTTAATGACACAGATGACACCTGATGCTTTCCTGCCCATTCTAGAATTGTGCAACCCAGTTCTGTCTTTTTAATTTGTCAGGTGGGTTATTTTTGGTGTGTGGAAATTCCCTGGGGGGGGGGGGGCAGAGTTTTACTATATAGAAGGATTCTCTGGCTTTATAATTGCGTACTGCTTACGTGTTCTGGAAATCCAGGGAATGGATAGCAAAGGTTTTGTTTGTTATTTTTTTGTGAGGGATTTTTTTCTTTTTCTCCTTTTTGCTGGTTACTTGTGATGCTTTTCTCAATGCTTGAATTTCAAGTCACTTCGCTTTGGTGTTTTTGCATCAATACCATTCTGTCTGGAACCAAATCTGGCAAAGTAGAAATAAGTGAAGAGTTGGAATTATGATCTTGGTAATTCAGTAGACGGAAAAAATTGCTTTAACCTTTTGAAGTAAAGTGCTGGTTTCAAGGATACGTGATTATTCCCCGCTAGTTTCGTGCACCACTCTTTGTTTCTTTTGCTTACATCTCTATTTAGGGGTTGACCTCATCCTGGCTTTCTGGCATTACAGTCATGTCTAAGGAGCTCTTAGTGAAATTCCAAGGCACGGAGCGAAATGAGGTATTAAAGATTGTGGGTTAGATTTGCAAACTGAGTAATTTGTAATCAGAATCCACAGTGTCTATTAATCTCCAAGTAGAAACAGATTCACTTAGCATACATATGAGTTCAGTCTTTAGTATCTTAATGGACTTGATGTCATCTGGATAAGGAACTTTTTGCTCAAAGCCTTGACTTTTCCACTCAAATACTGATACACTCTGGGCTATTACATGAATATTCCGAGGGTTAGTCCTGAAGTGATAGTTGACTTACCCAGCATTCACATATTGGTATTATGCCTGAAAACCCGGTAGAACCAAGAAGTGGATAAGCAACCGAATTAAGTAACAGCCCCTTGCACTCTTCCTATGGGAACACCTTTAACGTTCTCCTGTAAGGCCAATACACTACAATTGATAATAAGATGGCTTTTGTTTTCTAAGTGATGGTCTCATAGGGAAGGTGTGGATTTCTGCCTGGTAGGAGAACTACTCCAATCAGATACATTATCCACAAGGACTTTCATAACAAGAGAAGCCTACAGTGTTGCAGCTCTGGGGAGACAAGGGGCAAGAACAGGTAGAAGGTAAATGTGAACTCAAGAATAACAGGTATCTGGGGTGAATACAGACATTGGTAGCCATCATGATTGTGCTGATTTTATCAAGAAGATGTCCAGTTACCTTTGATATCATTTGACTAAGAACATGAAATCCAGGGGTGTCTGGGTGGCTCAGTGGGTTAAAGCCTCTGCCTTCGGCTCAGGTCAGGATCCCAGGACCCTGGGATCAAGCCCCACATTGGGCTCTCTGCTCAGCGGGGAACCTGCTTCCTCCTCCTCTCTCTCTCTCTCTGTGATCTCTGTCTGTCAAATAAATAAATCTCTTAAAAAATTATTTAAAAAAAAGAACATGAAATCCATTTTGGGAAAGTGTGGCAACCCAATAACTCAAATAAATGAAAATTAAAACCTTTTGAATACACAAAGGGTTATACTGTCCATTACCTACAAAACTTGGCTTCCTGAGCAGCTAAAGGGAGAGGTTGGAAACCAGCTCAAACTGGCTATATTTGATCTACAGATGTGTACCTTCAGTGGAATGGAAGCTTCCAGTATGTCACTCCACCTGCTCCAGCCCGAACTTGTACCATTTGCTTTAGGATCACACCTGAAAATAAGAATGGAGATTTCTATATATTCACAAACAAATAACAAGAAAAAAAAAAAAAAAGAAAAAAGAAATCAAACTCTGCCCCCCTGCCCCACATTTCTTCTCCTCATTTGGTTACTAGGATTACATTTTCTGTAAAAGCTTACAGAAATTATTAGCTTTTACTTTTGGTTTTATTCAAAACATTTATTCAAAACTAAAACTACATCTTCTGAAGTATAAAATGGGTATAAAATAGCAAATATAATTGACACGTACTTGTTTATCTAATAAAGAAATGAGCACAAAAAATAATTGAAAGCATGTAGATTTGAAATCACCCAAAGATTGCTTTTTAAAGGATTGTTTTTAATGATTATGGAGGATTAGAAGTATGGAAAATTCCAGAATTAAAAAAAAAAAAAAAAACAACCCCATGTCCTCAATTTAGCTGGTGCGAAAGAAACATGATACTTAGAAGGTCTTGAGCAAAGAACTCCCTTCTTCCTCTGGGACTTGTCTGTCTTTGACCAGGTGAGCAGTGTGGAGAGAATGTGCATGACAAATGTGGGAGAGGGGGCTGGTCCAGCCAGCTGCACAGAACTCATCTTCTAGATCATTGGGGTGGAAGACATTATGGCTTACTCACTTTATGTTTGGAATAAGAAAGTGGGCAGATTGTTAAACATTTTATTTAAAAACAGAGTTTGTAAGAACTGAACAATATTCCAGTCTTACTAAGTATGTGCTATAAATTCTTTCTGAGTAAATGGCTTCATGTCCCTAAGAGAGGGATATTTACTCTCTGAAGCTCTATAACTTCTAGCCCTCCCCTTGGCATTTCATATTGATCTGTTCCCCACGGAGTTAGCTGCTGTCTTCTTGTGCTCTCCACTTCTCTAAATAAAAGTGCTCTCTGAAAGGGAACTAGAAGCCGTTTATGCTAAGTCCTAAAACTAAGGAAATGAATAGAAATTTGGGCATCACCTAGAAAGTGGAGGAAGGACATGGGGCTTTCTAACCATCTCATTCTTACTTCATATGGTAGCGACTCATGTAGACCAATTGCTTTCAAAGTGAGGGAGGGGACGTGAGTATCTCAGAAGGTGCTCAAGATAATCCATGTTAGAATACATACACGGGGGGCCCCCAGGTGGCTCAGTCAGTTAAGCAACTGCCTTCGGCTCAGGTCAAGATCCCGGGATCCTGGGATCGAGCCCCACATCGGGCTCCCTGCTCTGTGGGGAGTCTGTTTTTCCCTTTTCCTCTGCCCCTCCCCTCTGCTCATGCTTTCTCTCTCTCTCTCTCAAATAAATAAATAAAATCTTTAAAAAAAAAGAGTACATACACATGCACGTATAGACACACATCCGATCTCATGTCTTAAATTTAACATTTCTGGGTATTGTTTTATACAGATAGTTTGTTAGCACTTAGTATAGGTATATGATATATAAATAAACATATAGGAGCTATGCTGGTGACTCATTTGTCAACTGGGCTGGGCTGCGGGATTCCCACATAACTGATAAAATATTACATCTGGGTGTGTTTGTGAGGGCGTTTCCAGAAGAGATTAACATTTGAATTGGTAGAGTGAATCAAGACAACAGCTCTCACCAAAGTGGGTGGGCACCGTCCCTTCTCTGGGGTCTTGGTAGAATGAGGCGGTGGAGGAAGGGGGAAGTGTTGCTCTGCTTGGGTTGGCACATCCAGCTCTTTCTGCTCTAAGACCTCTGGGCTCCTGGTAGCTGGGCCTTCAGACACACATAGGGACCTGCTCCAGTGGCCTCCCCATTCTCAGGCCTTGGGCTTTGGCCTGGAACTATAACACCAGCTTTCCTGGGCTTCTAGCTTGCAGAAGGTGGGTCAAAGGAATCTTCAGCCTCCACAGCTGTTTGACCCAATCTCTCATAATAAAGCTTTTTCTATATGTATATGAGTATATATGTATTTGTATATATGTATATATATATGCATATCTATGTCTATATCTTTATATCTTTATCTATCCTATTGCTTCTGTTGCCGTGGAGAATGCTGACAGTTACAGAGGTCATGATCAATAATTGTTTTTTCCTAATCAAAGTGTAATTTCAGATATTTTGAAGATTACTTATTTAAACAATCATCTCTGCACTTGCCCATAAAGCTGTTACTATTTTCCAGATATTTGTTATAGTATATAGTGTATTTAATGAAATCATTTGTCTTTATAGTTACTCCTTTCGGTGTCTCTGTTCTCACACTTGATCACTGGCCAAATGTATTTGACTCTGTCAGATGGTGAGGGCTCTGCAGGTGTTTCTTAGTTTGACTTCTGGAGACTTTCATATCTCACCTATGCCTGTAAGGTGATGCTAGCTACGTTTAATCCAGTATTCCCACGTGCTTTTAAAAGATATATCCTACATACCATAATTCCAGAAATGGAGTATATTAAATTTCAGTCAGGGTACATGCTTCCTTATTGGCTTTCTATTTTGTTTCAGTAGGCAACTGAATAAATTCCTCATCATTACTTGATTCCCCCTCCACCCCAAATTACTAACTACTATTATCTGGTCATTCTTTTAGGAAAATTTTGTCTTAATTTTGTCAAGGTCAAAAAGAAAATGCCATCAAGAATTTCATTATTGCATTAACACTATGATTGCAACACACTTGGAGGAGATGTCCTCTAGCTACGTCCTCCTACCCCCTAGTCAGAGAGCTACTCTGTCTCATATAAGTAGAAATTTCAAAACCACCATTTCTTTCAGGTATGACACATGTATTAATAAGATAGGGCTGTTAAGAATATTTTCAAAGTTAAAATATTTTCAAAGTTGAAAAAATTGGATGGTGAACTCCTAAGTACCCACTCATTGCCTCTAACATTCGACTGTACTTGCTTTACCATACACGAATCCTTCTGTCAATCTGTATTTTATCTTCTTTTTTTTAATTTTAAAGATTTTATTTATTTATTTGACAGAGATCACAAGTAGGCAGAGAGGCAGGAAGAGAGGGTGGGGGAAGCAGGCTCCCTGCTGAGCAGAGAGCCCGACTCGACTCGAGGCTCAATCCCAGGACCCTCGGATCATGACTTGAGCCGAAGGCAGAGGCTTTATCCCACTGGGCCACCCAGATGCCCCTGTATTTTATCTTCTGATGCCCTACAAGGCAAATTGCAGATATCAGCACACTGCCTGGTGTATAAAACTTTAGTGTGCATGTCATTAGCCAGAGTGTGACATTTGTTTATAGCTTTTATTCTCTTCATTAAAATTTAGAAACAATTATATATGAATCCTAAATATACATTTACTGAGTTTTGAAAATTGCACACTTGAACCTCTATCAAGATATTGAACATTTTCACCCCATCAAGAGTTTGATGTCACCTTATAAATTTGCCCTATGCTAGAGGCAGCTGTTTCTTTTCTTTCTTTCTTTCTTTTTTTTTTTTTAAGTTTTATTTATTTGAGAGAAAGCTGGAACAAAAGAGAGAGGACACAAGCAGGGGGGAGAGGAAGAGGGAGAAACAGACTCCCTATTGAGCAGGGAGCCTGACGGAATGAACCCTGGGATCATGACCTGGGCAGAAGGCAGATGCTTAACCAACTGAGCCACCCAGGTGCCCTAGACAGTTGTTTTCATATGTTTGATTTGCAGACTTGTGGTGCATAAAGTGACTCTCTAGGTAAGGCTTTTGGCTGCAAGTAACAGAAAACCTGGCATCCAGTGAATATCAAGTAGAATTAAATCTTGTCATATAATAGCAGGGAGACAGGAATCTGTTGGTATTAATTCAGTGGCATAGTGATGTCAAGGATGGTTTCCCTGAGATTCATCTGATTTTCTCTCTGTATTTCACATCGATGGTGTAACTGCTGGCATTGTTCAACCATATTTATTTATTCAGAAAATATTTATGTGTGTTCTAGGTGCCTTCTAATGCTTGGAACAGAGCAGCAAACGAACACAAAAGCTCTTGTCCTCCATGTAGGAATACAAAAGGCGACACAACCTAGGCCTGACTGTCCGTTTATCATGAAGGCAAAGCTTTCACAGGGCACCATTGATCCCTTTGGCAGAATTCCTATTTCTCATGGAATGGCATTAAAAAAAAGAAAAGAAAAGAAAACCAAACAAACAGCATTTGTATTTTCCAACCTCTTTTCTCTGAGGGGATGTGGGATAACTGTTATAGAGTCAACTGTTATAGAGTCAACACTGTTTGCCAGAGGAATGTTGGGAAATAATTTATGATCTACTCAATCTCCTTGCACCTGTAAATTGTCTAGCTTTGAGATGAGAGTGGGATGAGTTTTTATCACACTGGAGGGAATGGCATCATTTTCATTTTTAAGAATGATGAGTTTTATGCTCAACTTCTCCCTCACGCTGACAGTAGGAAAGTTATTGAAGACCCTAGGTCCACTGGCGTGTGGCCTTGGATAGGACAAGAACCCTGAATGGAGAATCAGGAGACTGGGTTTCTGAGGCCATCTCTGGCTTGCTTAGTGTGAAAATGTAGGTGAGTTTTCTCACCTCTTTGGACCACTGTTTCATTGTCTGTGAGATGAGTGGCTTTTATGCTTTAACTTTGGAGTTGCATGGGGCAACTTTTGAAGTCTAGCCAACAGACAAAGCACCTCTCTGTTGTAGAAATGCTTAAGAGACACTCTTAAGGATGTTCCTTTTGTGAAAAGAGCAGGTCTCAGTCACACAAACATAGGAGAGAGTGACTGACCATTAAAAATTATATATTTTAGTTTTGCGATGACAGTATGTCATGACTTCTTTTGAGAACAAATGGACTCGTAAAAATGTTCTCCATTTTCTTTGGTCTTTCTCTAACTTTTATTCCCTTCTGTTTGGTGGTAGGCAGAATAATGGCCCTCCTATACTGTCCACATCTCATCCTTGGAATTTATGAATGTGTTCTGTTATATGGCAAAGAGGGAATGAAGGTTTTCATTAGCTGACTTTGAGTTGGGCAGATTATCTTGGTTTGTCCTGGTTGATCCAGTGTAATTACAAGGATCCTTAAAAGTGAAGAATGGAGACAGGACAGTCACTGTCAGAGTGATATGAGGTGTGAGAGACCTGGTGGTCATTGTTGGCTTTGAAGATGGGTAAGCTGAATGGGACACATGGCCTGTAGAAGTTGAAAAAGCTAAGGAACGATTCTCCCCCTAGAGCCTCCAGAAGGAATTCAGCCATCCTGACACCACAGTCTTAACCCAGAGACACCAATTCGGACTTCTGATGTCCAGAACTGTGAGATAATAAACTTGTGTTGTTTTAAGCTACTAACTTTATGGTAATTTCTTTTAGCTGCAATAGGAAACCAGTACACTTTCGCATATTATTATGTCTGAAAAACTAAGTTTAAGAAAGCTAATCAGGAGTTAGCCCAAGCAGGATTGTATAAGCCAAGGCAAACATAATACTGCATTTCAGCAGGATAAAGAATGTAATATTAGAATACATGTTTTTATACATCAAGATACAAAGGGAAGTGAAGCCATCACCTCTAGAGAATCATGTAAGATTTTTTTCCTCCCTCAAAGAGACACTATGTTATGGCGTAAATTCATTATAAGACCAGGGTTTTAGGAGAAAAAAGAATACGTTTCCTAAGTGCCAGGAAATGGGTGATTTAAACATATGAGAACAGCCCAAAAGAACTTGGCTGACTCTTCCCTGGTGGGGGAGGAGAGCCACAAGTAAGGTAATTCGATCCCCAATTCATGAAGCCAGAAAGGAAATGTGTCCCCTGTTGGTCATGGGTCATTGTGGAGGTGGCTTCGAACTGAGTTCATATGCTACTAAACTGACAAGAGATGGAGACTTGGATTCCAGTATTTTCATTTTCTAATCTTTCAACCTTATGTATGCTCTTTGCTTTGGGTTCCCCGCATCCCCAGACCCCACTCCCTATAGTCTTGAAAAGTACAAATTTCCTTATGTTGACTTTTCTTTTAGACCGTTGAATATTGTTTTGATAAGAACAATTGAAGAGGTAAGAGACCCTTCACTGCGCCGCAGAGTGCTTTAGAGAACACGATCCATAGTGTTTCTTGAATCCAACTATGTTCCATCAGCATGAGTTTAAGGTAAAACCCACGGAAAAGAGTTTTCACTGGTGTCCAACACACTTCTTTTGTTTGTCTTTGAATGAGAGAGACTCATCGTGCAGTCCAAAGAAGAGATTATGTTCAAGAGTAATGTTATATTGCAGGTCTTACCTTATAGAAAAGAAAATCTCTGAAGAGACAGTCACATAAATTCAACATTTCCAACTGTTAAAACAAATGCTGAATTATGAGATGTACTTGGGTTTATGAAGTCATTCCTACTTCTTTGTTGAGTTTGAAGTGAATTCCAGGGATTAGGCTGCATGGTTTCAGGAGCGTGCTGGGGTCCTCTCACATTGGCTGGTGAGAGTCACTCCTGTACATCTCTCCCCAAATCTGTGTTCAGTGATGGCATACTGGTAGCTTGAAATGGGTCATGGTGGGAATATGTACACAGTAGAAATGGGCAAATGCTAGTACTCAGGATTATTTGCCCTTGGAGAGCTGGTTGTGAAACTTTTACCTGCACATGACTGATAATAGACCAAACCAAGATAGACCATGAGCTAAAAAGTGAATCAAAGTGGCTTAAATTTTTTGGCAGGGAGATGCGTATAGCAAATCATTTTGTTCCTATAAATTGTCTTTTTTGGGGCTTAGGTTTTTCCCCCTTACTCCTAGTAAGGGTGTAGCTCTCTAAGTACACAGAAATTCTAGCCTTTCTCTTTTGGCGTGAGCCTGGAACTCTAACACCTGTCTCCCAGCACTGAGAGGCTGCTCACCTCTGTGCTTAGCTTTCTAGACTCGGAGCTACTGTCTTCTGCTGTATGCGTGTGAATGTGTGCTGTAATTCTGTACACATAAAACCTCGGGCTGACTACAAAAGGGAGATTGGTTGACAAATTTTGAAGTTCTCTTCTCTGTAGTCCCCTGGCCTCTGAAACTTTGCCCTTATATTTTAGCCTCTGTGGCTGCTCTGACTTGGGCCTCTGCCTTGTCAGCCCAGCAAGACCCCTGTTTTAGCCTGAGCACCGTTCCTTCCTTACCTCTGTAAACTGAGTGGCCATAGGGGGGGAAAAAAAAAAGCCAAAGTGAGTGTAGAGTTCATTTCCTATGTTTTCCTTTTCTTAAGGAAAGCAAAGCCCTTTAAGTAGAGCCTGCACTGACTGTCTATAATGCCTTCAAACAATTTTAAATTGTGTCGTCCTGCTTACATAATTATGTTCTGTAGGAGGATTAGTCCAGTAGCATCTATGTTGTCACAGCCAGAGCTAAAAATCTGAGGGAAAGCTTTTACCTGTAAAAACATGATAGAGTCTTCAGCAAAACTAATTTCAAAAGCCATTCAGTGTTGGATAATCATGGTTGGAGGTAGTTCCTTTCATTCAGAAAAATTTCAGTCTTGGCCTTGAGCTCAAAAAATAGAAATGGCATTTCTGCAAAGAAGACATACAAATGGCTAACAGACACCTGGAAGAGTGCTCAGTATCACTCATCATCAGAGAAATACAAACCAAAACCACAAAGAGATACCACCTCACAGGGGTCAGAATGGCTAAATTTAACAACTCAGGCAATAACAGATGTTGGTGAGGATGTGGAGAAAGGGGAACCCTCTTACACTGCTAGTGGGAATGCAAAGTGGTTCAGCCATTCTTGAAGAGAGTAGGGAGGTTCCTCATAAGGTTGAAAATGGAAACTACCCTATGGCCCAGCAATTACACTACTAGGTATTTATCCAAAGGATACAAAAATAGTGATCTGAAGGGGCACATGCATCCCAATATTTATAGCAGAAATGTCCACAATAGCCAAACTATGGAAAGAACTCAGATGTCTATTAACCAATGAATGGACAAAGAAGAGGTGGTGTGTGTGTGTGTGTGTGTGTGTGTGTGTGTGTGTGTGTGTGTAATGAAATATTACTCAGTCATCAGAAAGAATGAAATCTTCCCATTTGCAATGATGTGGAAGTAACTAGAGGGTATTATGCTGAGTGAAATAAGTCAGAGAAAGACAATGTGATTTCACTCATATGTGGAATTTAAGAAACAAAACAGGTGAACGTAGGGGAAGGGAAGGACAAATAAAATAGGATAAAAACCGAGAGGGAGACAAACCATAAGAGACTCTTAACTCTAGGAAACAAACTGAAGGTTGCTAGAGGGGAGAGAGGTGAGGGGATGGGGTATCTGGGTGATGGGCATTAAGGAGGGCAAGTGATATAATGAGCCCTGGGTGTTATATGTGACTGATGAATCACTAAATTCTACCCTGAAATTAATAACACACTATATGTTAACTAACTTGAATTTAAATGAAAAAAAAAATGGAAATGAAACTTCATCTCTACTAAACCATGGAACTGCTGTATGGTATGACGTGAGAATATTCAACTTTGATTGCAAAACTGACAAAATGCAGAGAACTGACAATGGTTTAACACAACGTTCATGTGTCCTGAAATGTTCTTCACTTTTTTTTTTTTTACTGTTTAAAAAGTTAGGAACTATTCTTAGCTCATGGGTCTTATAAAAACAGGCCAGGGTCAAATGCTTGCCAAGTCCTGGTATATACAGTATGAATTTTAAACATTCATTTTGAAAATTCAGAAGCCAAGAATTGCATCTTTTCCTCTAAGTTCCTCTAAGTTCATCATGTCTCTGGAAGCTAGACTTCCTCAATTTCATTCCCTACCTCTCACTTGTATGTTTTGTAATCTTGGACCACTTAGATAACTTCTCTATGTTTTGATTCCCTTACTAGTGAAATTAAGATAATTTACCAACAATTATTGTCTTGAGGTATATTGTGTATGATGTTACTATAGCCATTCTCATTCTCTTTTGATTCCTGCTTGTGTGGTATTGTTTTCTACTCTTTTACTTTCAATTTTTTTGCCTCTGAGCTTAAAGTATGTTTTATATATTTGGATCATATTTTTAAAAAATCTGTTCTACCAAAATATATATATTTTAAAAATATCTGATATTTTTATTTTCTTAGTGATTGCTCTGGAATTAAAATTAACATCTGACTCAAAACAATTTAGTTTCCATGAGTACCAGCTTAACTTCAGGAAAACACAAAACTTAACTTTTACGTAATTTCATCCTGGCCCCCCTTCTTTGTGCCACTCTCATCACATTACACTTCCACAAATTTTAAGCCAGTTGCCATTTTTATGAAGTTGTCTTGTAAGTAGCATTGGAGAAGGAAAATGTTATGAAAATGTATTTATACTTCCAATGTTCACTGCTGTAATTATCTTCACCAGTGCTCTTTATTTCTTCATATGGATTCAAGTTACTCTCCTGTTCCTTCCTTTAAGGAAGGAATCCCTTCAGTGTTCTTATAAGTCAAGTCTGTTAATAAAGTTCTCTGTTTTAATTTACTTGAGAATGTCTTAATTTCTCCTTCACTTTTGAAGGGTTGTGTTTCTGTATGTAGAAGTCTTGGTGGACCATCTGTTTCTTTCAGCAGGTTGATTATGTCATTAGGCTGTTTTGAGGCCTGTCTGGTTTTGGATGAGAAATTTGCTGTTAATGTTATTGAGAATCCCTTGTATATCCTGAATTGTCTCTCTTTTGCTGCTTTCAAGACTTTCTCTTTGTTTTTGTCTTTCAACAGTTTAATTATGATGTGTCTAGCTGTGGATATCCTCGAGTTTTTTTTCTCCTTGGAATTCATTGAGCTTCTTGGGTTGTAGATGAATCTTTTCCATCAAATTTGGGATGTTTTAAATCATCATTTCTTCATATATTTTTTCTGCCCCTTTTTCTCTTTCATCTCCGTCTGAGACTCCCATTAGACGTATGTTAGTATGCTTTGTTGTTTCCCCTCTTTGCAGCTCTGTCCATTTTTCTTCATTCTTTTTATTTTCTGTTTCTCAGACTGGATAAAGCTTCCTGATTCTGTCTTCTGCCACCTAAAATCAGCTCTTGACTCTCCCTAGTGAATTTTTTCATTTCAGTTATTGTACTTTTCAACTCCAGAATTTCTATTTGATTCTTTTTTATAATGCCTGATCCTTTATTGCTATTTGCTTTTCTGTGAGACATTGTTGTCATTCTTTCCTTTAGTTCTTTTTTGTTTGTCTTATACGGGGTCTTAATTTTTGGAACAGTCTTAGTTTCATAGCAAAATTGAGTCATAGACTCCCTCCTTTTCCCAGCAAACATGCTTCTCCACCATCAACATCCTGCACCAGAGTGTAAACTCCATAAACCAACATTGACACATCATTATCACCCAAAAGCCACACTTTACAGTAGGTTTCACTCTTGGTGTTAGATGTTCTAAGGGTTTTGGCAAATTTATATTTTGACATGTATCCACCATTGTGATATCACATACAGTTTCCCTGCCCTAAAATTCCCTCTGTTCTACCTCTTCATCCCTTTCCCCTCCATAATCCTGGTAACCAGTGATTCTTCTGTTGTTTGCACAGTGTTATCATCTCCAAAATGTCACATTGTTGGAATCATATAGTATGCAGTCTTCTTTCACTTAGTAATGTGTACTTAAGGTTCATCTATGTTTTTTAGTGCCTTTATAGCTCGTTTCTTTTTCAGTGCTGAATAATACTCCATTTTTGGATGTACCACAGTGCATTTATTTCTTCACCTACTGAAGGACATCTTAGTTGCTCCCAAGTTTTAGGAATTATGACTAAAGCTGCTATAAACACATATTTAAAAAAAAAACAGGTTTTTAGGGGTGCCTGGGTGGCTCAGTGGGTTAAAGCCTCTGCCTTCAGCTCAGGTCATGATCCCAAGGTTCTGGGATCGAGCCCTGCATTGGACTCTCTGTTCAGTGGGGAGCCTGCTTCCTCCTCTCTCTCTCTGCCTGCCTCTCAGCCTACTTGTTATCTCTGTCAAATAAATAAATAAAATCTTGGGGCGCCTGGGTGGCTCAGTGGGTTAAGCCTCTGCCTTTGGCTCAGGTCATGGTCTCAGGGTCCTGGGATCGAGCCCCACATCAGGCTCTCTGCTCAGCAGGGAGACTGCTTCCCTTCCTCTCTCTCTCTCTGCCTGCCTCTCTGACTACTTGTGATCTCTGTCTGTCAAATAACTAAATAAAATCTTAAAAATAAATAAATAAAATCTTAAAAAAAACCAAACAGGTTTTTGTGTGGACATAAGTTTTCAACTCATCTGGGTTAAAACAAGTAGCATGACTGTGGGGTAATATTGCAAGAGTATGCTTAATTCTGTGAGAAAGTCCCAAGCTGTTTTTTCCAGAGTGGTTATACCATTTCACTTTCCCACCAGCAGATGAAAGAGTTCCTGTTGCTCTACATTCTTGCCAGCATCTGGTATTATTAGTGTTTTGGATTTGTACCCTGCTATTAAGTGTGTAATGGTATCTCACCATTGTTTTGATTTGCAATTCCCTAATGACATATGACGTTGAGCATCTTTTCTTTTGTTTATTTGCCATCTGTATACCTTCCTTTGTAAGATATCTGTTTAGATCTTTTGCTGATTTATCAGTTGGGTTGTCACTTTTCTTATTGTTGACTTTTAATGTTTCTCATATATATTTTGTATAACAGTCTTTGTTTGTTTGTTTTTGGATAATAGTCTTTTATTAGCTGTGCTTTTTGCAAATATTTCCTCCCAGCCTATGGTTTGTCTTCTCATTCTCTTGGTCCCTTAATTCTTTATGTATGGTTTTCTTTATTTCTTTGAAATTATTTATATTGGCTAATTTGAAAGTTTTGTTGAGTACATCTAATTTTAGGGTCCCTTCAGATCAGCTTCTGACAACTATTATGTTCCCTGTGTATTGGCCATACTTTTCCGTTTCTTTGCAAACGGAAAGAGGATGGGAGTAAGTCAAGTTAAAATTCCTGTAATTCTTACTGTGATTTTGCAATACTTTTTGACTGTTTCGTGAACATTCCTGAGATGGTTGCAAGCCTTTGATTAAATTCTCATATTCTGAAAAGTTAATTTTGACAACTTGTGCTAGGTTTTTCTCTGCTTTTATGCAGAAGCAAATTTATACAGATCCTTTTTTTTTAAAAAGATATTATTCATTTATTTAACAGACAGAGATCATAAGTAGGCAGAGAGGCAGGCAGAGAGAGAGAGAGAGAGGGGAAGCAGGATCCCTGCTGAGCAGAGAACCTGATGCAGGGCTTGATCCCAGGACTCTGAGATCATGACCTGAGCTGAGGCAGAGGTTTAACCCACTGAGCCACTCAGGTGCTCTGATTTATACAGATTTTTATGCCATCATTCCATCCACCGCTTTCTGAATTTTACTTTCCCTTATCTTAGTAGGAGTTGATTCCATGATTGGCATTTTTAATGTTTGAATGTGGTTATGATAGTAATGGAATAAAAATAACAAATCTATTACCTATTTTAAGGAGTAGAACATTTAAGAACTTGAAATATACTATGTATTCCAGAAGTAGATAGTATACTGAACTGTGTTGTATTCCTCTTTTTTTTGCTTTTCCTTACTATTTACTATTATATATAGTAAATTTAGACTATATATTAGTAAATTTAGTACATGCTATACTATATATAAAGTATGTTTTACTATAAATTTATAGTAAATTTACTATATATAATATATATGCATATAATATGTACATATTTTATATATATAAATATATATATAGTCCTTAATATATTATTTAGTTTTGCTTATTTTTATGAAAATAGTTTCATAGTGAAGCCCCCCCTTTTTTATGAAACACTTTCCCCCTCCTCAACCTTGTTTCTAAGATTCAATGATGCTTGCAAGTATAGCCATACATCTGTCATTTTCATTTTCAATGTTGTAACATTTTATTTTAAGAATGTATAGTGTTGGTTGTATGAAAGTCAGCTATATCAAGTTGGTTGATACTACTCAGGTTATTATAACCTTACTCTCTTTCTGTCTAGTTCTATCAATTATTGAAAGTAAGGTATTAAAATCTCTAGCTACAATTGATGAATCTATAGATATAAAGAATAAAGGAGATGATCCAATTTAAGGAAAATAAGAATTGATAAATAGATAAATAAACATAAAAAGTATAGGGCACATGTCTTCATCAGGGATGAAGAAAAGTATTTTCATAAGCTTGAAAATATTTAAAATTAAAAATACTCACTGTAATCTTCACCAAATGAAATGAAAGTAGCAACACGGCTAGATTTATTATGGCAAAATTTTGAATTCTTGTGATAGAAGAAAACCTCTTGCAAGCTTCCAGGCAGGGAAAAAGTGCTGTATTTCCAAGGGCTCAAGTAAGGTGAGCCTTGATATTCCCTGCAATGCAGAACCCTGAAAGATAATAGATCATCTACTAAAGAGATGTGTGGAAAACATTTGTGCTTCATGTATACTATTGTTAGTGATTATGTTATTAACATGTATGAACAATAGAAAGACATTCCCAAATATACAAAGATGCAAAAACACACTACTTATGTATCACTGAGAAATTTACTTTGAGCTCCTCGCTGATCAAAAGTGATGCATCAGCATCACCTGGGAACTTGTTAGTAATGCAGAGTATCATGCCCCTCCCAAGAACTACCAAAATTAGAATCTGCATTTTAACAAGATCCCTAGGTGGTTCCTACATACATTAAAGTTTGGAAAGCACAGCTCCTAATGATCAAAAGTAAAAAATAAGAAGTAAAAATTGAGGAGATCTGAGTAAAAAAGGATTCTATTATTCATTGGTACAAGTTAAACATAAAGAACTGTCTAGATAATGCTTGAGCATTAAAAATTATCCTTGGAAGATACTATGTATAATATAAAAATGTAATAAAACTGTAATTTATGTTTAAATCCTAAGTTATTTTGGCCAAGATCAGCATCGTGTGGAAAATATTGTGCTCAATTCCTCACCTTTCTAAGAGTGGGATCATTTTTCAAAGGAAATGGTGTGAAGTGCTTAAGACAAGATGACACATGAACTTATTAGCTATAGAAATTAAAGGGAATATATAAAACCATTGTAGAAAAAAATATTTTAAGTAGTGGTGAAACACATGTCTGAAAAGAAGAAGATGGGGGAGCAAATGATTTAGTCTTATTACTTTGTGTTTCTATTCCATGGCTTGCCAAAAATCATCGTCATGTTTATTCTCTCAAGCCAAGATCATGTTATATATTTTTTTAAAAAGATTTTATTTGTTTATTTATTTGAGAGAGACAGAGAGAGTACGAGTGGGGAGAGGGACAGAACAAGAGGGAGAAGAAGCAGCCAACTCCCTGAGGAGCGGGAACCTGAAGTGCGGCTCGATCCTAGGACGGTGAGATCATGACCTGAGCCAAAGTCAGACACTTAACAAACAACCACCCAGGTACTTCTCTTTCTTTCTTTTTATAATTGCAACAAAGTAGGAATTAAAAAAACACCGAGAGACAGAATGCTCAATGAAATTTGTATTTCCTATTAATTGCAAGGTTGAGTATTAGCAGACTATTTCCTGTCTTCTTCCACATTCTTCCTGACGGTGGGCTTCTCCATAGGTCCAGACAGTCCTTGGGCTGACAGATCGTGAGCAAAGGCCTTTTGTGCCCAGTCAGCCACCAGCAGCCAATCACTGCAGGGACAAGCAGGTGAATGTGATACTCAGAGAGTGAGGGCAGGGGGAAGCGGACAGTAGAAAAAGCATAGCCCAGTTCTTTTAATTTGTTTTATTTCTGAATGGACAGTGTGAGGCCATGGTCTCATTTCCTTGTGTGTGTGTGTGTGTGTGTGCACGCACCTCATTTCAGGGACAGAAGGAACAAATTTCATTTAATTTTATTTTTCCTCTTCTTTAAAAACTGATAATGTTGTTAGGAAATATATCACATTTGTAGACAAGTATAGACTAGTACAGGCTACCACTGGGAGCATGTATGTATCTACCAATCAGATTTATTAAATCTGAAGATTTTTGTGATCTTTACTTGAGATATTTTTAAAGAAGAAATGCATTTAGACATTGCAATTAGAGTTGAGGACAGCAGTATGCTTCTCCCCAACTTTATTCCTTGACTTCCATTCCTGAAATAACCACTGCTATGAATTTAATGACTTTCATGCTAATGGTTTTCAGAAACACTTTTTGAGGGGGGAGGGGCAAAAGGAGGGGAGAGAGAGAATCTTAAGCAGGCTCCACGCCCAGCACAGAGCCCATGCAGGGCTTGTTCTCAGGACTCTGAGATCATGACCTGAGCCGAAATCAAGAGTCAGACCACCCAGATGCTCCTTTTATAAATACTTTTATAGAAACTTGAACCTCTGTAAATGTTTAGCTCTTTTTTGTAAAATTTGAAAGGATATGTTATCATACTCTGTCTTTCCTTCTGCAATTCATGGTCTTTGACTATTGTGTTTCTGAGGACTCTCCATGTTAATTAAATATGGCTCCAGTTTATTCATTTTAATAGCTGCAGGTTTGCATTGCTGAATATGGTATAATCTCTGTAGTTTCCTGCTCATGGGGCATTTAATTTGTTTCTCGTTTTGCTCAAATTACACTGTAGTGGGAAGGAAAGAACATTCTGCCGCAGGTCTCTTTGAGCACCTGAGTCAGCTGTTTCCTAGATGTTACCAAGTTGCTCCAAGATGTATCCTTACCAGTCTCCTCTCTCCACAGCAGTCACTGTCCTATAGCTATATATCTTCATCCATGCTTGGTATTGTCTGACATTAAAATGTTTGTCTATTTGGGCAGCTGGGTGGCTCAGTCAGTTAAGCGCCTGCCTTCGGCTCAGGTCATGATGTTGAGGTCCCAGGATTGAGCCCCTCATCAATCCCTATATCAGGCTCCCTGCTCATTGGGGAGTCTGCTTCTCGCTCTCCCCCTCCCCTGCTCATGCTCTCTCTTTCTCATACTCTCTCTTGCTGTCTCTCTCAAATAAATAAAATCTTAAATTTTTTTTTTTTGCCAATTTAATGGGTATAAAATTACATCTCCTTGTTGCTTTATTTGCGTTTTCCCTGTAACTTTAGGGGTTGATCACTTTTTTGTAGGTTTATGGCTCCCCTGATTTTCTCTTTTATGAATACACTGCACATGTTGTTTTCCCAGTTTAAAAAGTGGGCTTTTAATCTTCATTTCCCACTGATTTGTAGGACCGCTCTGTGTATTTTGAATACAGATGCTTTCCTGATTATGTATGTTCATTCTTCCAACCTGTGGCTTGATTTTTTTGCTGTTGTTTTTTCTTGCAGAACCTTTATATTACTATACAATCAAATAGAACAATATGGATTTTGCTTTGTCTCCCGTTTAAGACATTTTTTCCTACTTTAAGTTCCTATAAAGAGTACATTTCACACGTTAGTCTGAAAGTTTGTTATTGTTATTGTTTTTATATCTAGTGTGAGTCAGGGATCTAATTTTATTTTATTTCAGGTGGATGAACAATGGTTCCCACACTAGTTATTGATGGGCTTATCATTTCTTTTCTTCGTAATTCCACTTCTGTCCTAAACCCAGAGTTGTTTTCTGGAAGAGCTCTTTACTGGCAGAGATCTTGGTCTGTTTTGTTCACTGGTCTACCCCAAGCATCTGGGACACTGCCTACTACATAATAGTTATTTAATTTTATTAATGAATGAGTCAAAGTGTGAATGGGATTTCTGGTGTAGAGCATGAGTAAGCATGATTTCTAAGCAAGGGGATTTTAATTAGGAGTTTTAAGTGTTCATTGTTCTTTTCTTTCTGAGAGTCAGCTCATGTCTCTATAAGTTCACACATACCTTATAATACTTTACATGAGAACAAAACTCACACCAGCCCCATCTTTTCTTGTGAAAATGAAAAAATTGTTTCATTTCAGTAATGTATGTCACAGGGCCCATTACCATGGGCCTTTAGAAAGAGATCTTAGTGATAATAATGGAAATGACTGTGAATGGGTGAGGGTAAATGGTGCAATTTGATTGGTTGGGAATATCCAGTGACTTTTTTTTTTTGTTTTGTTTTGCTTTTAATTTTTTCCATTTTATTTTATTTTGTTACTTTCCAGTGTTCTAAAATTCATTGTTTATGCACCACACCCAGTGTTCCATGCAATACGTGCCCTCCTTAATACCCACCACTGGTGACTTTTATCTCTATCTCCTATTTCCTTTTTTTAGGGATCATAATTGAGCATATTATCACAATGGTTGTCCTGAAAGGGGATGACTGGCAGACAGGGAGGGAAGGATAAGCTTGATAAGCGTGCTCCATACGTCAGTCACAATCTTATGGGAAATCACCATAAATATTTTCTTGAGGGACTTCATTCAGATCTAAAATTGAGGTTTTCTTGAGTTTACTCTGTATTGCTCATGACTTGATGAGGGCTTCCTTGGGGGGTATAAAATGGTAGGGAGAAAGAAAAAAATAGTGATGGGTTCATACAATGCAGCTTACTGAGGAAAATCAACAAGTTTTGTCGTGAGTTACTTAAGTGAAGACTTCAGTTGGAAAGAGTTGCTTTAATCAAACAATTCTACCCAATGAGATCACTGCCATGATGTCTGAGAAATTAGCACCATGAGGAGCTAAAGGAGGAGATAGAGTATGATCTCTGTAGCATCATTGTTTCAATGACATTTTGGGTTGGGCAGTGAGATCTCTCTGAGTCCCCTGGGTGCACATCCCAACACATACCTCGTGGCATAAAAGAAGGCAGCTCACTGTGCTTTGGCCAGACCTGATGATGTACCTGTTTCATGGTGCCTGGTAGAAAAGGGTGGATTGGGCGTGCAGAACCCTGAGCTCCTATCCTGTTCCCAGGCAATCTGGTCACGTTACTGTGCTCACAGGTTTTAAGTCAACAATGAGATATTTGTTCATCCATTGCTACAAATGACATCATTTGATCCCCTTATCACTTTTCCGAGGCAGAGTCTTTACTTACCTTATGACATGAGAAGCGTGAGTTCCTCTGTACTTGAGGCTTGGTTAAATCTTCATACACTTGGGGCGCCTGGGTGGCTCAGTGGGTTGGGCCGCTGCCTTCGGCTCGGGTCGTGATCTCGGGGTCCTGGGATCGAGTCCCGCGTCGGGCTCTCTGCTCTGCGGGGAGCCTGCTTCCTCCTCTCTCTCTGCCTGCCTCTCTGCCTACTTGTGATCTCTGTCTGTCAAATAAATAAATAAAATCTTTAAAAAAAAAATCTTCATACACTTCCTGTGTCCTCTGCAATGAGTCAGGTCTCCCTCCTGTCTCCTTCCTTCACTACTCGGATGGTCCTCTCTTAATACCCTTCGAATGAGGTTTAAAAAGGTTTGTGTTTCATCTCCTCTCTGTTAGTAAACTGAAAGTTTTTTGAGAGTAAGGCATTTTTCAAATATGTATCCCTTGGGCTAGGACAATGGTGGATCCTAAAGGGAACCGAGTATGTGAAGTGAAATGATGCAAAAATTTGTTTCAGTCCACTGAATCGTTCATTTGGGCTCTATCAACTCTCTTGTGACCCAGACCAGAGTTCTCTGATCAATCAGTTCCCTCTCACTTCAATTTATATGTGTCGTTTCTCATTGTTACTTGTTTTTTTCTGCTTCAGATTTTTTAAATGTTTGTAGAACTTGGTAGAGTAGGTCTATATGTCAGATTTAAAGAGTGACAATGTATTTAAGGCTCTTTCTTCTGGAAGCATGGTTTGAGTCGTTGGCTAAGAGCATCAGGACAATTTATAACATTAAAACAACTGGTGAATTCCAGGTGATAATATCAAAAGTCATGGTCCACATTTTAAGTTAACCTGTGTCTCAGAACTTGGATATCAGAACTAAAGCCCATCTGAACCACTTGAATTTTTATATCCAGCTCTTTTAGTGCCTTTGCCTTAGATCCATTTTCTAAACACAGACTGTCCAGGGATGATTCCTGTTGTGAAGCTGTTTCTCAGAATTGGTAAAATCTGAGATCCCAGCTGAGCAACATTTTACTGAGTCATTCATTGCACCTGGCAAGAACGATTCCACCAAGCAATGATCTTGTTTTATTTATTTATTTGACAGAGAGAGATCACAAGCAGGCAGAGAGGCAGGCAGAGAGAGAGGAGGAAGCAGGCTCCCTGCTGAGGCAATGATCTTGTTTTAGATGGATGGCTGGATATTAGTCATATAGCAATGTGTGGGACACCACCGAAAAGAAAACAGTAAATAGGCCGATATTTAATTCTCCTCTCCCACCTCTTTTTTGCTGATGTTTGCTGCTATTTTTGTTGATGGATTATATTTCTAGGAGAAAGGAGAATACTACTATTCTAGATAAGTAGTACCATTCTTCCAAATTGAAAAATAAGAAATGTGTTAAGAGTTCCTGGGGACTTGACTGAATAATCAGTTCTAGAAGCTTTGTCTGTCTATAAGACCCAAATTTGCTTCCCTGCAAGAGTGTATTGGTCCTCAGGGCCCCCGGGGAAGCAAATGTTGATAGGAGCGCTTAAATCAGTGTGTGGTTTTTTTACTGCTGGCATTTTTGCCTTGTAGAGACTCATGGTCATGCTGTTGTATGCCGCCCCTCCCCCCATTGTAGATTACATTTTCCAGGTGAATAGAGCTTAAAGCCCTCAGATGATATAGCAACCCTGTGAGAAATTATGTAGCTAGTATAGAGACCTATTCCCAAACAATTACCAAATAAAGCAGCCTTCAGAACCTGCCATTAGACCACTGTTAAACCCAGCTGGGCATGGCCATCTATATCATTTCCTAGGTGGGAAGCACGTCATTTCAACAGGCATGCTGTGGCCTCTTGGGTCAGAGAGACTTTGGGTGCCGGGCCTGAAAAGGTCGGATTTGCTCTTTTGGAAGTGCCTTGTCTTTCCCGAGCCAAATGGCTTTTAACGAGACGTGTGTGACTGGCGAATGCATGCTCCGTCTCCTTTCTTTCCGTATTTAGAAAGCCAAGAACCCTGCACAAGTTTCCTTTGGTGTGTGCTCGTTGGAACACATATTTCGGTGAATGCTGACACCTGTGTTTTTCAGGGCAGTCAGCTGTCTCTCTTTTGCTTACCTTGCTCCACTTTTATTCTTTAATACCCCGGTCATTCTTTCAAATGCCTCGGGGAAGACAGGTGATGGTTCAGTGGGAACAGAGGAAGAAATTTACAGAAATGTTTTCTGGTTTGTATTATTTATGAATTCATTGGTGGTGTTTGTTACCTTCCCAATAAATGGAGGGTTGCAATATTTTACTGTCATTATGACATTTTGTCCTAAGCAGCAAGCTAAAATCGGAGTTTTATAAAGAAGGACCACTTGAGAAAGGATCCCCAAAATGGAACATTAAGGAGCCTAGCAGCAATTCACTGACTTGTATATTTTTGCATACATCATAAAGCAAAAATCACAGACGCTCAGCTCATTTCATCAAAATCATATTTGCTTAATAGCAATTTCTTTTCTTTCAACATTCCCCAACAATTTATCCATTTAGTTACCTAGTTAGAACAGATGAAGATTTTTTTTTAAAGATTTTATTTATTTGACATGAGAGAGAGAGAGCACAAGCAGAAGGAGCGGCAGGCAGAGGGAGAAACAGGCTTCCCACTGAGCAGGGAGCCCGATGTGGATGCTGAGTTCGATCCCAGGACCCTGAAGATCATGACCTGACTCGAAGGCAGATGCTTAACCCACTGAGCCACCCAGGCACCCTTAGTTAGAACAGAAAAATGTTAATTTGGTTTCAAAGGCTTGAGCCCTTATCCTAGTGGATTATTTTGTTCGTCTCTTTGGTGATTCAGAGTTCACCAGTTTAGTGCTCTGTGATGCTGCCTAATATTTGTGAAACTTTCCCAGCCTGACACACAGTGCTGGTGGCGTCGGTATGAAGAAATACACCATGTTATGGAAAGACAGAATCCCAGAAAAAGAAAACAAGAGGAAGAAATAGCCTTGCTGAGCAACCTCAGGTAGCATGAATGTGCTTTACTGTGTGGGCATCTCATGGGAGCCATAAGTGTGGTAAGGGAAGTGTTACTGCTCCATTTCGCAGATGACGGAACTGAGGCTTCACGAAGGCAAATGACTGGTTGAAGACTAGAAAACTGTAAAAGCAAAAACCCTATGTTTTTCTGATGCCAAAGTCCTTACTCAGTCTTTGCTACATCATGTTTCCAGAACGAATTCCGTATATGGGGAGGTAGAATGGCTATTCAAGGGGTGTGTTATCTTGCATCTAGGATTCGCTTCCGGTAACATGAGAAACGTGGCTCCTTATTCCTCAGGATATAAGTTGAGGGTTTTGTAGAGAGGGTGGGAAGGAGGTTTTAGAAATGTTCTCTGGGCTGTATTATTTGTAAACCTATTTATTAACTTTACTGTCTTAAGGATGGGCGGAGAGGTTTAATCCCTCAGTTGTTACTTTGAATCATTCAGGGAAAGAGACACTTAAAACAACCCTCAGCTGTGTGGCACCTGGGTGGCTCAGTGGGTTAAGCCTCTGCCTTCAGCTCAGGTCATGATCTCGGGGTCCTGGGATCGAGCCCCATGTCAGCTCTCTGCTCAGCGGGGAGCCTGCTTCCTCCTCTCTCTCTGTCTGCCTCTCTGCCTACTAGTGATCTATATTTGTCAAATAAATAAATAAAATCTTTAAAAAAAAACAAAAACAAAAAACCCTCAGCTGTAAAGTAGAACCCTAGCCTTTTTTTTTTTTTTGCATATTCTCCTATAAAACACGGTATATCCAAAACATGGCCTTTCAACCTTTTTGTTTGAGAAGTATGGGTTTCTCCAGTTTGTAATCTGATCTCACATTCCTTTTTGTCTGACTCCTCTGTCTTTCCAGCCTGATTATGCCATGAGTCTTATTCAAATGAACCAGAATTTCTCAGAGTGACACTGGGTCTAAGGGATTCCAAGCAGCATTGGGCCTTGGCTGGTAAATGGTATGTTAGAGGCTATCTGTTCTCTTTGTGCTTTTATGATTGTATGGACTTAACCATCTGCACTGTCACTGACCTTTCAGGAAAAGAAATGTAAAATGTACAAAGGAATTTGGGTTGCTTGAAAAACAGTAAGTACGGTGATGACAGATGGATAATGAATAAAGGGTTGGTGCCAAGTGACACTCTTTCCTTAAAAAAATTTTTGAAGCATCTTTATTTCATTGTAAACCAGAAAATTGTGACTGTTTTCTGCTGTCCTAAGTATCTGTGTTAATCTTAGCATGTTTGCAGTTGTATCACATTCATTTTTAATAGGAGCATTAAATAAAGATGATTAGTGTTAGCTAGAATTTAAAATGAGTTTTTAAGATTTATAACTTTCAGAGGCCAGATTTGTAAAATTCCCCCACTTCCTTTTTCTAGCACACTCTCTCCCCCCACCCCCCACCGCCCCATCCTCCCTTACAAATTTTAGAATCCGAATAGTTTTACAATCAATCTATAGATGAGAGGATTGTCTAATTCTGAATGCAAGCTTGGGAACAGTGACATTTTAAAGGTAATTGATCTCTAAATTTATTGCAGTGCCAACAGGTAACATTGTAGTCAGATTGAATTACCTTGAATCTCTCTGCATTCAGAGATTTAAACCCATGTCCGGACCTGCTCCATTCCCTTCAGGCTGTGTACAAACATATGTCAACTTGGAAGAAATAGGTCCCAGTGTAATTCAATATAGGTAGGAGCTGGGGGAAATTTACAAAGGGAAACATAAAGGTAAAGCTCCGTGGCTTTGGTTCTTTGGAAGCCAGTTTTGTCTTCTCAGAATCTTCACAGACCTGCCTATAGGGCGTAAACCCATCCATGCCCTCTGAGAATTCCAGGATCTCAAGGAACTTGCTGAACTACCTCCAGAGTCAGAAATTAGAAGAAAGGGCGAGAGAGGTCATGAAAAATCTGTCATCAGTTATTGTTGTCTTTAATGTGACTCAATACTTTTTGGAAAATTTTGTAGATAAAAGAGATTATTTGATGCCATATTTGATTGAATGTTGTATCATAAGTCCTGTCTCTTAAAGCTTGGCATTAGGTTGGTATCCTATGGTATTGTATTCGTTTAAGTGTAAGTGGTATTGGTGCATAGAAGCTTCTGTGGGAAGGTATCCTACAGAATTATTTAAGTATGGCTTTTATTTGTTTTTATAACTTTGGTTCAGTGAAGTACTCCTTGTAATTTCTCGTGTGCACAGAAAGAGAAATCCCACAGGAACACCTTAGCATACCATATACAAATACAATGAATCAGACCCACGTGGCCTCACGTTTATAAGGTAATCAGTAGAGTACTGGGTAGAATAGTATTGAACTGCTTTATTGGAAAGACATTATTGGAAAGAACCTCAGCCTCAGACTCAGTGGAATTTTCAGTCTGATGGGGAGACAGAATATACCTAGATGTGACTTACTTGAGCCTCCAGTGCATCTTGCAAAAGAGTGAAGGCCTCTTCCTCCATGGCAGGAGACTCCCAGTTAAAGGTATGCAGTAAACTTCCACCCACGAAGAGTCCCTAAAGGCGGTAAACCTTTCTTAAATTTTTTTATAAAACTTTAAAAATTACTGTGCACGCTCTTTGAAAGTTTAGACAATTAAGAGCTACATATATACTACTGGATATCACTTTCCCCTCCCATCCTTCTTCAGACACATTTCCACCCAACTGAAGGTAACTTCTGGGAGCCTTACTCTGGAACACACCATGTATTTATTCAGATATCTATCTTTCTATGTATAAATCTATCTATCATGTCCCACTATAGGTATTATTCTGCAATTTGCTTTTTCACTTGTCGGTATGTATCAGAGCTCTTCTCATGTGAGCATATGTGAGTGTGGGCGGATCTTGTCAGTTTTCTCTGAGAAATTTACATAGCAGAGTATTGAAACTTTCATTTCTTGATTGATTTTTTTTTCTAGTCACAAACAGCAATGCAGTGAAGAACTTTGCACTCACTTCAGTCATTTAGTTTTTTTGTTATTTTATTGACCATTTACTGTGTGTCAGACATTACCTTAGGTGTGGTAAAAATGAGCACGAAATGAGAATAATAAAGAGATGACTCCCGTCAGAATGGGGACCAGGATGAGAAGAAGTGTTTGTAACTGTGGATAAAATATGAACATTTGAAACAAAAGCAGAACATCTCTTTAGCTTACAGCCTAGTCAAGGAGCTATGGAATGATCATAAACTTATGATTCACAGCTTATGAAGGGGAAAGAAGAGTATTACAAAAGAGGCACTTTTGCTAACTTAGATTTAGGCGTCACACACTGTCCCAAGGTTGGGTTAGTTAAAGAAGCTCGATCAGGGCACTGCATGGGGTCAGCACCGGGGAAGCAGGATTCAGTAGAGCGAAAGGTTGAACTGTAATTTTGTCTCGTTGGAAACCTCAGGTGACCCCTTGGGGAGTTTCAAAGATGGGATGTCGGCTCTGCTAAATTAGGATGGGAGGTCTAGGCTTTTTAGTCCTCCTGTCATTAAGTCACTTGATGTGGATTGCCCCGGGGTGGGGGTGTGCCTTTGGACCAGGTAGCTTTCTTCAGCTAAGGAAGTTCCAGCTAGGGCGAATCCACAGTGAAGGGCAGACTGCTGGTTGCATCACCCAGAGTTGGGATAATGAGTCTTTTGGTCTCGAAGAGAGGGTTTTGAGGGACACATCAGAGAGATGACAGCTCCCACCATGGAGATGACTTCTCACAGGAAATGAGGCCTACAGGAGAAATAATAAGAAATTCACTCACCAAATATTTATGAAGCTCCATTATCATGGGCACTGTGTTAAGTTCTGGGAAAGGCAGCAGAGAAGGAGGAAAAGGTTCAGAAAAGGTTAAGTCCTTCACGTGAATTATTTGATTCTTTCTTTGCAGTGAGCTCGTAAACTAGATCCTATTCCTATTCCCATTTTATAGATAAGAGAAGTGAGATTGAGAGATGCTGTATCTCTCCCAGGGTCCCACCACTGACCAGAGTTGGAAGTAGGATTTGAACATAAAGTTTTCATACTATAGATTCCTCAATTAAATATTGCCTTATTATTGTGTGCACATTAGAGCATTTCTATATTATAGAGTCTTAGAAGTACAATTGTTGGGTCAAAGTGCATATGCATTTCGGAATATTGGTAGATATTGACCAAATTGATCTTCAAACAGTATGAATTTATATGCTCACTCAGGTTCTATGAAATTGCCCATTTTCTCACAGTCTTGTCAACTGTGGATATTACTAATTCTTTCAGTTGCTGTCAAAACTGATGGATGAAAATAAAATATAACTTATTTTATTTATTTATTTATTTATTTTTAAAGATTTTATTTATTTATTTGACAGAGAGAGATCACAAGTACGCAGAGAGGCAGGCAGAGAGAGAGAAGGAAGCAGCCAAGCAGAGAGCCCGATGCGGGGCTCGATCCCAGGACCCTGAGTCCATGACCTGAGCCGAAGACAGAGGCTCAACCCTCTGAGCCACTCAGGTGCCCCAAAACATAACTTATTTTAATTTGATTTCCTCTAATAAGCTATGTGGTTAAGTTTTTCTCATGTTCATTGGCCATTTGAATTTATTTCCTGTCAATTGCCTGTTTATACTTTTGAGCACTTTTATTGGGTTGTCCTATTTCTCAATAGTTTGCAGAAGACCTTTGCCTGTTACAGATGTTTCAAACATTTTCCTTAATGTCTTTCTTGTCTTTTATTATTTTTTATTTTTTAAAAGATTTTATCTATTTATTTGACACAGAAAGAGACAGCAAGAGAGGGAACACAAGCAGGGGGAGTGGGAGAGGGAGAAGCAGGCTCCCTGCTGAGCAGTGAGCCAGACACTGGGCTCAATCCCAGGAATCTGGGATCATGACCTGAGCCAAAGGCAGATGCCCAATGACTGAGCCACCCAGGCACCTCCTTTCTTGTCTTTTAAATTCATTTATCCATCTTTCCTATTATAAGCTTTTTTTTTTTAATTAAGCAGTCAAACTTGTCCATTTTTCCTTTACATTTCTAGATTTTATGTCTTGCTTAGAGAAGCTTTTTCTATGACAAGACTATTAAAAACATTTTATATTTTCATATATTCATGTCATTAAATGTATTATATGTGTTATTTTATATGAATTCATTGTATTATTTATATGATATATTCCTTATAACTACTTATAATATCAGTATTTTATGAATATTAGATGTTCATATAATATTTATAATTCAGTATATTCTACCTCAGATATATGAATTCTTTATATTATCTTCATATTTATGTATTTATCATAGATATGATTATTTGGAATTTATTTTTATGAATGATGTGAGATAAAAACAGAACTTTTTCAAGTGGATGGTTTTTTGACTTCTTCACCTGTATAGTGATTTTTTATTAGATGTTAGACATTTTGTTGAAGTTCTTGGTTTTCTAGTTTTCCTTTCAAAGGTATGGGATTTTGTGTTCACCTTGATCTTTTCCAGGCTTACTTTAAGCTCTGCCACAGTGACCTACAGTAGCCTTTCAACTACTTCAGTCCCGCCCTTCAGGTATAACTCCTTGGAAATCTTTCCTCAACATGTTGGGAGATTCTCAATGAGGTCTCCATGCTAAGACTTACCAGAACTTGAACATTTCTCAGGTCTGCATGGGCTTGGAGATTGTTTAGGTTTGAATTTCCCCCACTTCTTTGCTGCCTGGTTTGGTTGATGTTTACCTTAATTCATTAAGTGTGATTTGCTTATATTTCCCCTCTATGTTCTGTGCTCCACAAAGTGTCTTCAGGCAGAAAGACAGAGTGACCTGAATTTTTCCTCTCCTTGGGGATCACATTCATGTACTGCCTGTTACCCAGTGTCTGAAGACAGTTGCTTGGAATTTTTCCAGTTTTCTCTTTATTGTGAGAGAGCAGTTCTATTACCAATTATTCCTTCCCTGCAGAAGTGGAAGTATACTTCCTGATTTTTAATTTTATTAATGTACTGAATTCCATTGCTAATAATTACATTGATATTTAAAATCTTACTTTTTATGATCTGTTACTCATTTAATACATTTTTTAGATAATTGTGCTAGCATTTTAATGAAGGTTTTTGTGTTTGCATTTGTAAGTGAGATTGGCTTATAGTATTTTTAAATCCTATTTTTCTTTGACTATTCTATCACTTCTGATAATTTGTAAATTTATTTAGGGCACCTAAAAGTTTTTCATGCGCTCTGGAATACTTTTAAAAACATGGGATTTGGGCACCTGGGTGGCTCAGTGGGTTAAGCCTCTGCCTTCTGCTCAGGTCATGATCCCAGGATCCTGGGATCCTGCATCGGGCTCTCTGCTCGGTGGGGAGCCTGCTTCCCCATCTCTCTCTGCCTGCCTCTCTGCCTACTGGTGATCTCTCTCTCTCTGTGTCAAATAAATAAAATCTTTAAAAAACAAAACAAAACATAGGATTTATATGTTGCTTATTAGGTTCCCCATGAAATATCTACATCAAAGGTTTTAGGAGGTGAAGAGGTTTGATATCTTCACTTACCTTTGAAATATATTATTACTTATACATTTGGATTTTCTATCTCTTCTTTTTAACATTTTTTGCTAATTTTTTTTGCATTTCATCTGTTTTAAAATTTAAATACACTCCTATGTATTTAAATATAGAATTCCCTCATTATTTTGAAAATCTTCAATACTTCTCCACATAGGATCCTTTCTCATTTCTAATGTTTTAAAATCTGTTTAATTTTTTTTTCTTCTCTGCTTTTTCCACAGTTTTGCCGGTTATGTTTGTCTTCTCAGATCATACAGTTTTATATTTTTGAAGTGGATGAGTGTTTTTTAGTGAAGTTCAGGAAACTGGCTGGGCTGAACAGGGAAGACAGGATTATGTGCAGAGAGTCAACACCCACACAGGCATGTGGGCAAGGGAGGGAGAGCTGGGGCCAAGAAGGAAGTGGGGTGAAGAATTCTGAGAAGTATCTTAAAAGTTAAGGAAGAGAGGTTTCGGGCTGGTACAGTCAGTTGAGCTTCCAACTCGATTTTGGCTCAAGTGATGATCTTAAGGTCCTGAGCTGGAGTCTGCTTGAGGATTCTCTCTCCCTATCCCTCTGCCCCTTCCCACACTCAAGTGTGCATGCTCTCTCTCTCTCTTTAAAATAAAATAAAATATAAATTAAAAAAGAAAATAAATAATAAAAAATAAAATACCATAAAGAAAGAAAAGTTAGGGAAGAAATTTCTAAATGTAAATATTAGATAATGACAACAATGCAATGTTTATAAGCTTCAGAGGTATATAGCAGAACAAGACTTTGGTTATATTCACAGGCTTTAGGTAGATCAACCTGTGCAGCTTTTGAAGGCGTAGATGTCTTCTTGGAGTGTTGCTGCAGAAGGTCAGGGGAGAACATGGGTTGGGAATGCATCATTTGGGAAATGAGTCACTTGGGAAATGGAAAGACAGACCCAAAATGTGTTAGTGATGAGTATGTGGTGTGTACTGACTCTGAATATGTGTGTGTGGGGTTAGGGGTGGGGAAAAGGGAATTTTTCTTTTTTTAAAGATTTTATTTATTTATTTGACAGAGATCACAAGAAGGCAGAGAGGTGGCAGGCGGGGGGGGGGCAGGCTCCCCGCTGAGCAGAGTGCCTGATGTGGGGCTCAATCCCAGGACCCTTCATGAGTTGAAGGCAGAGGCTTTAACCTACTGAGCCACCCAGGTGCCCTGAAAAGGGAGCTTTTAAGAAGAAGCCCACTGAAAAGTGGCAAGAGTTTGGGGACCGAGTAGTGGCATCATTGATATGGATGAAGAATTTGGGTAGAATTTGGTTAGAGTTGCCTGATGGAGACTGTGCAGGGCTAGCTGGGATTGGCTCAGGAGGTGTTATTGATATGAGATAGTAAGTGCACAATTCTACAGATATTCCTGAGACATGAATCAAATGCAGGACCATAGTCAGGGTCACCAGGGACCTCAAGGGTCTGGCTACCTCAGGCTTCAGAGAGCACTTCTGGGTGATGGTTTTCTCTTCTTGGCTGTTTCTACCCTGAAAGTTGAGTGGGCGATGACGTTTGCAGGTGTCTCTTACCATGTGAACAGGAGAAATGTCAGGGAAATTAAAAATTTAAAAAAAGAATATGGTCTCTAGCAGCTTTCACGAAGGATATTTGAGAATAAAGGCTATCTTTATGAAAGAAAGCTGAGGGTAAGAGTGTGCGTGATATAGCTCTTCAGTTCTTTTTAGCCTTCTGATGACCAAGAGGAACGTTCACTTTTGAAAGGAGGTCACCAGGATGTGACGATCCATTCCTTTATTCCCTGCACTCGCTCTCCCTAGGAGGACCAGTGACTGTCACCGTAGCAGCTGCAAAAGCAGACATTAAGGACCAGACTGAGAATGTGTCGCCGTAACACTTTGACCTCACTGTTTTAGGCCTTCGAAAGAGCTGTTGTTTTAAAATGCAGCATTTGACAGCTCATGTTTTCCCAATACCATAGTATGTTCCCCCTCCTCTAATAACTTATTTAAAGAGCCATTTTCCCAAGTTACCCATGGATGTTGGAAATAATTTCTGCATTTCCCCTGGCTTGTATTCTGGTTGTCAAAAAGTCAAAACACAAACACTAGCTGAAAAGACTCAGTTACATCTCAACATGGTAATTGTTAAATCGCTCAGTAAGAGGAAAACAACAACAAAAAAAGTCACACAAGGAGTTATTATTATGCATATGCATTTTTAATGTCTGATTCTCTGTATAACCTTAAATTACAATGCAGGTTAAATTTCCCTTGCTGATTTATAAGCATAATGTAAACTCTAGACACAGTTAATGATATTGCGATGTAAAATCGTTCTGTTGCAAACTAAAGACCTTGCTTAGCACTGCAAAGCTCCGGGTTCATTTCAATGTGATCATTGAGGCACTATGCGGAGATTATGCATTTATTGTATTTTTTTTCATGAATACATGAATGAATAATAAGTTCAACAAACAAGAGTTTCCTACTGGGAATGTCAAACAAATCATTCTGCAAAGTGCTCTGAATTTCAATCAATCACTCTTCGTAACACTTGTCTCGGTGAGGTCTTGAGGTTCGGCAGAGTCAGCACTTGGAAACACTCCTGTTTTGGTGGAAGACACGGGGTGCATAAGATGGGGTGCCAGCGGGCGGGGGGGGGGGTGGTCCCTGCCGAGGCCCCTCCAGGTTGCTCCTGGACTGGTGGAGACGTAGGGTACTGGTGCGTCATATTCGGATTGTCTTGCGTCACCCACACCCCTGCTGTTACACCTGAGCTGGAATGCAGAAGATTAAGGGAATGGCTCAGGGGGAAGTCCACTCGAGGTGAATGGACAGGATAGAGCAACAGCAGGAAACAGATTGCATGCATAGTCGTAACTTGTCTCAGGCCGGGGTCAGTGGGGTCATGGGGGTCCAGCTTGTAAAGGCTCCATCTGAGGTTTGTGCAGAGAGTCTGGAGTCTCTATTTTAGGAAGTATCCCTTGAGGTTCTGAGGCTGAATTTTGGTGCCTTCTCAGCTTAGAAAATTCAGTGCTACTGGTACGGACCTGATTTATAGGAAGTTGGGCAAGGAGAGGCTTGAAGAAGGACATAATCCTTGATTTGGAACTGTTTCTCCCAAGGAAGTTTGAGGACAGACACCTCTCTGGATGGAATTGTTTCTTCTTTTTGTCCCTTTGCCTACATTGTGACCTGAGACAAATTCTCTCCTGGAAGTTGAGAGCCTCCTGCGAGGGTGGTGGTGGGTGCCGGTTTGAGGTAAAGCTCCTGCGGCTTGTATGAGCATGCTCAGTGCGAAGAAACGCGCCCTGTAACTGAGCATGCTCAGTGCGAAGAAACGCGCCCTGTAACTGAGCATGCTCAGTGCGAAGAAACGCGCCCTGTAACTGAGCATGCTCAGTGAGAAGAAACGTGCCCTGTACCAAGTAAGCTTCCTCTTCTTCACCCTCTAAACCAACAAATAGCTGCGCAATTTGAGTGAATTCCAAAGGCTGTGATAACCAGATTTCCACTTCAGTAGAAATGGTTGTCTCCGCCCTGCCCTGGCCAACTAAATGTAACTAAAGAAGACAGTTGCTTATGCCTTATTTGTAGCCTCTGAAAGAAGAATTTGTTACTCTTACTAGACCCTGCTGGCCGCAGGATCTTTCTGTATCTGTGAGGCTTGGTGCACAGAGTGCCAAGCTCAGTGATGGCTTAATAAAAGTTGGTTCCTTTCCTCTCTTCCCGTTCTTTTAGATTAAGCATAAAATCAAATATCATCAGTTGCAAATTCATCACGTTTTGTGACTAAGATGCCATCCCAACTATGAATCCGATATGAATAAATAACATGACTCATTGCATTTTCTGCGGAGGAAAGTGACTGGATAAAATGTGACAAGCATGTCAGCCTTCAGGGCGGGCCCTGGATTATTCGTTTGGGGTTGAGGAGTGTTTCTGATTGAACCGGGCTCTCTGGTTCCAGCAAAGGGCTGATGGTCCTGACCAGCTTTGTCATAGAAAAGAAAGAATAGCACCCACGAAAGCCTTAGTTTCCTCTTTTGTAAAATGCCGAAGTTGAACAGATTTGCTCTAAGGACCATTGTGATAATATAGCATAATTTTTAGAACGCGGACTCTAGTGCTAAATTGTTGGAGGGTCCAATTCCTGGACTGTTACTAAGGCTCTCTGTGCCTCTAAGGCCTCAGCCGCGCAACAAAGACGAGGCTGGGCGCAAAGTGAGTTATCCAGGGTCCGACAATTATTTAGGAAGTGGACAGGCAGGACTCCCCATCTAGGTCTGCATGCGGCCCCTCCTTGCCACATGGGTTCCCGCCCTACCCTCCCTCTGCAGCCGGCCACAGGGCGGCAAGACTAAGGAGCAAAGAGGAAGGCTCCTCTGCTCCCTCTGCTTAGCTTAACGTCAGATTGAAAAATAGTGTCTGTGGAGTTGATTTCCGCCTGCTTCGTTGCTGACTTCAGCACTTGGTCTCATAGTCACTGTGGATCTCAACGACTTCAAGCTACTTGCTTTTTTCTTCACTAATCCATTATGACCACTTGTTTCTGGACTAGTGAGGGGGTCAGGGTTCTGCTATTGCGGTGTTCCACTTCTTTGTCCCCCACTTGCCTTCCAGGTCCTGCTACCTTCCCCCCCTGCTTTTCTTCTCTGCTCCTTCCTCCTTACTGTCTGTTCCTTCCCACGAATGAGAGACAGAAGCAACCTACTCTGGCTCCCATGGTGCCCTTAGAATTTCTCATGGTTCCTATTCCTCTTTACTGTGTGTGTGTGTTAGTGGGGGCTGGGGAAGGGGAGAGAAACTGCCCTTCTTTAGCTCACCCATTGGAAGTATACTCAGTACCTGTGATTTTTTTTTAAAGATTTATTTATTTATTTATTTGACAGAGAGAGAGAGAGATCACAAGTAGGCAGAGAGGTAGGCAGAGAGAGATGGGGAAGCAGGCTCCCTGCCGAGCAGAGAGCCCGATGTGGGGCTCGATCCCATGACCCTGGGATCGTGACCTGAGCTGATGGCAGAGGCTTAAACCCACTGAGCCACCCAGGTGCCCCTTGTGATGAGTTTTTGTGGTGGCTGACCAAATGGCCGTTTCTTCTGTAGGAGTCCAAGTAGGCTTTAAAGCTGGTAAGCAAGAGATAAAACTGTGGCATATTTCTCTAAGTCCCATCAAGGTATTTATTGCCCCCAAGACTCTGAATCAGAATTTGATGTCCCAGGGAGAGTCCTGAAACTGTCTCTGAGGACAGAGGGTCTTGTGCTTCTTCAACCTGAAGCAAGTGTATGTACGTAGTGGATTTGCACGGGCAGATAATGCTCGGTGACTGACTACAGTGGTAATTTTAAATAAAATGCTGGATGTGATGCTTCATCAGATCCGATCTTCTGCAGTCCTTTTAGTGGTGGGCCCTGAGATTGTGAATCAAGAGGCAGATTGCAGCTGGAAAGAACATCAGGTTATCCTAAATGGGTTTACCTTTGCATCTCTGCACTGAATAGGCAAGGGATTCTCATATTGTCCCCCCTGTTCTAGCTCCGCAGTAAGGGAGATGAGTCCATGTCTGGGCCAGGAATTGGAGCAGGTTATCTCTCTTCGCAGTCCTCTCTCCTACTTCCCCTTTAGTCATTGGTATTCAGTGAAGACCCTGTGGGCTTAGTATTCAGAGGGGCACACGTGCATCAATATAGTGATAGCTAATGGACAAGGCGCCTTATTGGGAAATGGGGGTTTGGGCATTCGGAACGTATTTCATCGTTTGTAGAGAGAGGAAAACATCCAACACTTGGCGACCCCACACAAATGTAAAGGTGTGCCACATTGAGATTATTACCTCTCAAGTCTAGAAATTACAAAAACACAAGTCATTATCTGACAGAATACAGAGAGAATAAAAGCTTTCTATCCATCCCTCTTGACGTCTGTGGAACACATTTTTGTGCTGTTGCCGTTGCTGGAGTGGTTACTCGCTGCTTCTCCCCTTGTCTCCGTCACTCTGATTTTGTTTCCTCTCACTCCTGTTTTCATGGTCCTTTCCTTAGAGGTGGAAGAATCTGTGCTACCTTGCCTGTCTTGCTGCTCTTTCTGAGACGTCTGCACACACACACACTTCCGTATTTTTGTTCTTTAGAATGTCTGGTTTCCAGTCTGGGGTTTGGTTTGGTTTGCCCTTCATCTGTCATCTTGTCTGAGGAGCAAAAGCTCATTCCGTTATGTCTATTGACGTCACCCCTGAAATAGCCTCAGGCCTCTCAAAGTCTGTGGACTCCATGACTGATGGTCTCTGTCCTTTCCTTTCTTGCTCCAGAACCCATTCCTCCTACTGTGTTCTTTCTCCCGGCTAACGACCTCATCATTCTTTTCAATTGCTGCCAGAAATTTCTCCTGGAATCTTTGATCTTATCTGTAACTCTTCCTTTTTCTACTCATCACCCTCAGCACCCCACCCCCCGCCAATTGCCAGCCCCACCCCGCATATACACTTGCCTTAAGTTTGAAGTCCTACTATTCCATACGGGCCGCTTGTCTCCCTTCAGGTTCTTACCTTCTCTTCACTGGTGTACTTCTGTGTCCTCCTAACCAGATATCCCGGGTTCAGCCTCTTCTCTCTTGAGTGGATCCTTCCAGTCAGTGCCAGGGAAATAGCTCTAAGTTTCAGGTTGTTCTCATCTCATTCCTATTTCTAGACTCTAGTGATGGCTCTCCCTTTGCCCGAGACCAAACTTCTGAACAAAGCACACACAGGTCTTCTCATGCCAGAATATGTACCATATATCCCACACCACACAAAACAATTGCTTACTCTTCTTTGAACTATTCATGACATTTTATATCTGTGCTCATTTTTGCCTCAAATCCTCTTGTGCTTATGAAAAATCGAAGAAAAGAGACCATGTCTGGCCTGTCCAGTGTTGAATCCCAAGAACCCTGCACAGTATCAAGTACAGAGTGGACACAGAAAGGGAAACTGATTTACCCAAGAACCCATAGATATTGGCAAGAGAGAGCTGGTGTTTGGATCTGTTGATCCTCAGCTGTGCATTTCCTGTTTCAAAATATTTGATGGTTTGAGAAAACAGGTTTCTTGAGTGGTATCAGGGAGATCTTTTGGCTTTTATTTGTTCAGTCCTGGGACTTTTTATGATATATATCAAATGTAAGTTGACATTTTCCATGGGCTATAAGAAAGAAATAAAGATAATATGTTGGGTTCAATACTTCTCTTTGGTTCTAACATCATAAACACAACCACATCAGTGCTTTTCACAATTCAGTGTTCATATAAATCACCTGGGGATCTTGTTAAAAAGTGGATTCTGCTTTAAGAGATCTAGTGGTATCTGAGATTCTACATTTCTAACATGTTCTCAGGTGATGTCCGCAGTGCCGATCCCTGGATACACACTTCAACTAGCAAGGAGGTAGTTATATACAGAATGCTAGTTTGTTCCTCTTTTGCCAAGGAATATGGTGAATTTAAGAAAGTCTCTTCTCTGCATCCTTTGAGAACAAAAGTTAATTATTACTCCAATATTCAGAACAAATCATATCGATGCAATGTTATATCAGTGAAACCCAAGTACAGATACGTGAAAAACAAGATGGTGGTGGGGATCAATGTGTATCTATAACATGTCTCTTCCTGGACCTTACTTCAGAGACATTTTCTAAACCTCCATTTCTCCATGCCAGGGCAATGCTTATTGGTCCGTATTCCTTTGAGGAAATATTCAGTATAATTAACCGGAAGATATATCAGAACTGATCTGGAGAATGCCCTAGAAAGATATCTGTGAGAGCATGGTTCCCTTCCATTTCCAGTTGTCTGAATCTACATAGTACCTCTGACATTGTTGATGTCATCTATCCCTACTTGACCTGCTGTCTTCGAAATGGCTATATCCACACCTGTGATCTCATTGTTGCCCTGTGGACTTTGACTTAAAGGAACCCAGAGTAGTAACTGTATACCACATCAAAAAGGGATATAACAGCTATCACTGGTCAGGGAAATCTCAGGGCCTAGATGGCAGTGCCGTTGTTGTGTAAGCAGGTCAGTGTCCCATTACTGATGATTAACATTAAATTTGGTTTGTGTAGCGATTGCATTCTGTTAGCAGGCAAAGTTGGTACATGCTTTGTTCATATAATTGCTACACTCTCAGGTTTACTGTTTTTTTTTTTTTTTGAAACTGTCAATGTATAACAACATAGATAGTACGTAGCTTGGTTCCTATAGATGTTTCTATGCACTATATTTAATCTATTAGAAATATCTTATTCAAAGTTAAAGTAACAGGATAATTTCCACTACAATTGGCTTGATGGAAGAGTGGTTTTTACTGAGCCAGGGAAGGAATTAGAGTGATTAATCTGGGAGCAGAGCCCTGTTATACATCTGGCTATTTACAGCACTTAGAATCTTATGAACAGTATTGGATATTGAATTATTAGATGGTTGGGAAATGATTTTATAACTTAATAACAAGTCCTTGTAAGCCTTGTAAAGGATCCACAATTTCCACAATCCATAGAAGACCCGGTACTTTTGTAATAAATGTAAAAACCATCTGCTTTGGTAATATTTAAAAATTAACTTTCTCCCTCCCCAAATCCTACACTGGAAACTCAGGCATGATTTTTCACTGGTTCAGTTTGAACACCCTAAATTCCTATTATAATCCTGGTTTTGAGGGAATGTTCTAGGTTGGAGCTGTATTTGCCTTGAAATGAAAATGATGTTCAAGAGGAAATAGTTATTGTCCTGATTTAATTTACTAAGAATCTGTCTGGATACTTGACATTTCAGTGTTAAGAAAGTTCCCCTGTTGGGGAAAAAATGCATTTTGAGTGATTGGCCAGGTTTCCTTAAAGTTGATACTTTATATCTGGGTAGATGTCTGTAATTTCACTTGAGTGATTTGGTTTAACACTTTTCAGGGGTGGTGGGTCCGGGGGGAAGCTTGTCTTGTTTATGCTGGGGGCAGATGGACTAGTAGAGAGGAGGGATGGAGAGTTACATAGTGGTGCGATGCGCGCTTGACAGCGCGCTTGACAGCCATACATTCGCTTTAGTTTTCAGGCTTTTTCTCTTTGCCTTCTAGTTGTGGCTTCTTGTGGGAGTGGTGGCAGCAGGATGGGAGGGGGCTTTGGCCTATGCACTATGTTTCTCAAAGTGCTCTGGAGAAGATCAAAACATCCTTTTTGGAGTGCCTGGGTGGCTCAGTGGTTAAGTGTCTGCCTTCGGCTCGGGTTGTAGTCCCGGGGTCCTAGAATCGAGCCTCGCATCTGGCTCCCTGCTCAGCCGGGAGCCTGCTTCTGCCTCTGCTTGGACTCTCTCTCTCTCTCTCTGTCAAATAAATAAATAAAATATTAAAACAAAAAACAAAAAACCCCCATCCTTTTAAAGGCAATTTCCATGGAGTTCGTTTTAGGATTAAACACTCTTAGGCTCTGTTATGATATTGATAGAGCCATGTCTGTTTTTCTGTTGAGGTCAACCTCTCCTTCTCTTCCCCAGTGAATCCAAGGGAAGTGTGAGTCATTGTCAGTGAAATCACACTGGGAAGGGAGCACTGTTGTTACGCTGTCAGGCCCAGAGTTGGGTGTTCCCCAGCACTCAGATGACGTGCTGGACAACCGATGAGCTTATGAAGACTTTAAAATACATATGTGTTTTGAGTAAACATGAGCAAGTTAGGGTAGCTTTAATTTGGGGGCTGGCCCAGAACCAGGAGACCTGGGTTTCTGCCATGAATGGACTTTGTAATCTTGGGCGAGCAGCTTGACACTTTGGGGCTTTAGTTTTTCCATCTTAAAATAAGACCACATGATCTCAAAGGTCCCTTTTGGCAAGATGGTTCTATAATTTTCCTTTAATTTACCACCAAGAGAGCTGGGCCAGAAAATTCTCTGAAAACTTGTTTTTAGCATACGATCAACCTCATGAATATCACCAGCATAAACAATAAATCATTAACAGGTGCATCTGGTATTTGTGGTGTTATTTGCTTCTTAGATGCTCATCTTCGGTAAATTTCTTGATCATTTGGTATGCGACATGCTGTAAATGTATTAAGTACTGTATTTGTATTTTGTGTTTGGAAGTGCCATCAAGTATTGCATATGGTTGTTCTGAATTTGTCAATAATATTCCCTGTGTAATCCATATGGGAACAGCCATGCAATCCTTATATGGTGATATCTTGTTTACTTTTATCTAGAGTGTAATTAATGTTTTGTACAATCACTGCATGTGTTTCTAATAGTCTTATGCCTTCCCAAATTGTACTTTTAAGATGGAAATGATGATTAGAGCAGTTCTGTATGGTAAAAGGGCTAACTTATCTATCATCTAATCTATCAATCTATCTATCTATCTATCATCTGTCTATTTAAAACAAATTGACTCTAAAGAATACTATTTTCTAGAGGAAAATCTATAATAATGTTGTTAACTTTCAGGAATGTTTTTGGCTGACAAAATCATACATATTCAACTTGTACTTTACCAAATCTTAGTTAATTATGACTTTTCAAATCTTGTTTCAAGTCTTCCAATCTCATATTTTGATAAGGGCAAACTTGTAGAGTTGTGAATAAATCTCTCTATGCATCTTGCATGTTAATGCCATTTGTATTGTGAAGTCTTCAAAAGATTGGTAATTCACATCATTTTGGCTTAAATGTGTATGCTTTAATTTATGGGGAATATAAGAAGTGTTCTATTTCGTGTGTGAGAGCGTCAGTTTCTATTGTTATGAAGTAACTATGAAGTGGTCTCATTTCCAAAGAGTTATGTAGTACATATGCTTGCACATTCTGTTAACAGCTAGGGATCCAAACGGAGAAAACCATTTTCACAAGAAAAGTGAGTCATCTATTGAAAAGGATCCTAATAATTCAGAGGAGACTATGAAAAACATTCCAGATTGTCCACACTGATGAGACGCATTTTGAAATGTTTTACATCAGAAGTCTTCACTTTGCCCCCGATCACTGTGTTTAGTTAATGACCTAACAGTTCCCCCAGATTATTGCCTTGGGTCAAATCCTCCCCTGTTCTGAAAAGCACGTTTCTTTGAGACAAAGGAGTCCTTCTCCATCACTGTTACGTAGAGCTCAGACCCTGTACACTCTGCTGTTCCATTCATTTTCCCGACTTATAAAAAAATTGCATATTTGTTTGTCTGTTTGCAAAACCCTTGCAGTGCTTTTTTTTTTTTCCTCACGTCTGAAATGGTTCCTATTAAAGCTTTCATAATACCCTTCAGTTTCTGTGTTAAATTGATGTTTAAATTGGAAAGAGAGTGGGAACTTTGGCCGTTTCAAGAATTTGCTTCATCTGGTGGCCAGCTCTGGTAACAATCACATCATATGCCAGCCCTCAGATGAGATGAAAGGAGCCCTCGGGGCCCTGAAGCGACATTTGAGGAGTGGAGAGAAAAATGCAGTTAGGATTCTTTGTTTCATCATTTCATTCGATAAAATGGGAAATTATTTTGACCAGAATTTGAGAGTGCTAAGAGAACCATTTAAAGGTTACGTGGCAGGCTTAGCTGCGGAAGCTGAATACAGATTGTTGATCAGTATGCTGGACGGCGAGTGTTGAGCCCCATGTCAGCAAATGATGTCTTTTATTCCCTGTGTATGGAGTGCTGTGAGGAAATGCTGATATTGTTAGCATATGAATAACATCAAAGCCCGACGCAGGAAGATAAACCTCCATCTTCTGAAATCGAGTGCACAGCCTCCCCTCAAGTACTGACGTGTCTCTCTTAGCACCCGTGCGTGCTGCCCAACCCCAGAGTGGTTTCTTCCAGAACAGGCGAGCTGATAGTCAGGGCTGGGTTGCTGGTGCATGACCACACATTCCATCACTTAGGAAAAAACATTTTCACGTCAGATTGCCTTTTTACATGAAGGGTAGGAGGACTATTAGGTTTTTCTTTCTTTCTTTCTTTCTTTTCTTTTTTACATTTGTTGGGGGTTGTGGTGGTAGTGACATTTTCTTTAGAGGTACCCTAAGAAGCTCATGAGTTTTATTATTCTTTGACTTAAAAAATGAGAGACTGACCCAGCCGGGTGACAAAGACGAGAGTGGATGTCTGCCCCTTCATCTGTGAATGTAGACATGACTCTTTTCAATGCCGCTGGATTCTTCAATCAATACTGACAGGCTGCCTGAACACAATTTAAGAAAAATGAGCCGGGTGCCTTCTTCTCTTCTGTGCCTATTACTGCAGAGAGATATGTAGTTTTCTTCAAGTCTCTTCTCTTTCCACCTGTCCTGATGGCCAGCCCATGCTGCTTGTGCTCCCAATGGAATTTGAGTTTGGCCGAAGAGTTCCTGGGGCTTCTAAGAGCACCAGCCACGTCCAGTTGGCTCTGGGATGACAAAGTGCATGACAGCCCATAAGAGAGAAAGTAATTCCAGATGCCTTGGATGTTTTATCTATCAGCTCATGGGGACATGGAAGGAAGAGTCAGTTTCCATTAATGTTCAATTTCTTATTGGCCAAGACGCGGAGGGTATGATGCTGCTAGTCATTTTCTAACAACATTATTTATACAGGAAGTCTTTTTCTGAAAGGTACATGGCTGGAGCTTCATTTCTGAGCTCATAGGTCATGCTGACCAAAAACGTCTGTCAAAACTTAGATCAATGTCATGGGTTATAGTTTTATTTTCATTACTCTCAGAGTCCCTTTTTTTTTCTTTCCAACGTTCCCTTTGCCAGCTGTTACATGAACATTCCGTCAAGTTTAGGTTAGCCGAATTTCAGCCTGTGGTTTAGAATTAAGCAGAGCCTAATGTTGACATGATTGATTTCCACTTACTCCGTGTGGTTCCCCTTGCATGTTTAAAGACATTTCTGTGTACAAAAGCAGAGGAACAACACATTTGTTTTACAAAGAGCCAAAGGTACTCTTGACAAGGGATCTGTTTTACAGTCATTGTAATAGAATACCTTTTCTTACTTTCTGCCTCTCACGCCGCTCCCCAAGTTATTGTCCTCTTGTCCTCGCTGAGTGATATACATTGAGAAAGTGAATCTTGGTGAGTCAAGCTCGTCTGATTGTTAGATTCTGGATTGCTTCCAAATGGGAGGTTGGAATCGAAAGAACTCACACAAAGGCTTCCAGGACATGTTAGGAATACCAAGTACTATCTCCAGATTTTCTAATTAGTTTTCCAGACAAATGCTCAGGAAGTTACAGCTATGTACTTGATTCAGCTCAAATTTCAAAATGAGATTTTTTTTTTTCAAAAGGAGATTTTTAATCAGAATTCCCATTCCTACATTTAGATGATTCCATGGTAGGGTCCAGGTTCCTTAGTTCTTATATCTGAAGTCTCAGCGGTTGTTTGTTTGTTTTTGTTTTTAACCCAGTATTGATCAGCACATGTCATTGTTCTGAACTGGGTTTTCCTCTCTGAAGAAGAGGCAGCCTCATAGAGACCATTTGGGGAAGGTGAAAAGAACACCATAATTAATTCAATCACGGGGAGATTGGTGTGCAGGGCCGAGCATCACGGTTTGCTTGAGACTCTTGTAATTATCTTTCAGAAAATCTCTACACGTTTTGAAGAATACTCGATAGCGTATGTGGGAGGCCAGAGGTTGGAAGGAACCAAGCGATTTCACTGATAAAAAGAATAGCGTTGGGGTGCCTGGGTGGCTCATTGGGTTAAAGCCTCTGCCTTCAGCTTGGGTGGTGATCCCGGGGTCCTGGGATCGAGCCCCGCATGGGGCTCTCTGCTTGGCAGGGAGACTGCTTCCTCCTCTCTCGCTGCCTGCCTTTCTGCCTACTTGTGATCTCCGTCTGTCAAATAAATAAATTAAAAAAAATCTTAAAAAAAAAAGAATAGTGTTACTGAATGATGTCAGAGTTGGATGAACTAATGGCTTTAGTATGTCAGAGATTTCAAGGCATCTAAATTACTCCCCAGTTATTGCCAGCTATGCTGATTTTTGGGGATAGCTGTTACACATCACATGCATCATTAATCCCCCTGCTGGCAGAAAGTGTCCTATAAAAATAAGAAACATCATACCGACAGATTAAAAAAAAAAAAATCACCTGGCCACGTATTGTTTCAAAACTAGAGTATGGAAAGGATAAAGCCTTTGACTCCTTTACCTATGAATGGTGATTCAATAAGTCTATATTTCTGTCCTGGAATCAGGACTTGCGATTTGAGAATTTGCCAGCAAGTCTAGTGACTAATTCTGTGGCCTGATGGAACTCTGAGAGCAACTCTACATGTTTCATTCTATGAATAGTACTAATAATCTCAATTTCCCCAATCCAGCCCTCTGGAGAATTTTTTCTGAAGGTCACAGGGAAATTCCAAATGTCAAATTATAAACCTGAAAAAGTTAGAAATAGAGGGAGAGAAAGAGAGACTGAGAGAAAGAGAGAAAGAGGGAGAAAGAGAAAGGGAGAGAAATGGAGAGAGAGTGCTTATGTGATGTGTTCCTGCAGGGATGAGCAGAATTCAGTAGAATAATAATTTCTAAGCCACTTTCAAAGTCTGTTTTTATTCAGAAGCCTGCTGAGTTATTTCTACTCCTCTTACAAGGTAATTCCATTCGTTTGCTAGGAAACGTTACTATCTAGCCCAGATTTAGGAATCATTTTATTTCAAAGCAAGATAACAGCCTATGAGGTAGCATACTTTAAATCTTCCAGAGCTGCTGTTTGATTTATCTCAACACTTAAAAAATTGGTTGGATATATTTTTTCCCCTTTACTTAAATTTTATATTAATTGGTCAAATGAATTATTTGGGAGAGGTAATGATCAAGAAAAGAGTACAGAAATATCTATGTACTTAAGTAAATAATTTAATAACATGTGTAAGTCTTGAAAATATGCTCATGTGATTTTAAAAATGTGTATTACCTATTAAGTAGAAATTTCCCTTTATAGTAGAAAAACAAAGTCTCAAGTACTGAAGAAATGCTTTATGATGAATGTTACCTTTCTTGATTGAATAACTTGGAGGTTCACGAGGTTGGAGAGTCCCAAATAGATTTTGATGAATGCAAGTCAGTAGCCTTTTGCTCATTTGTTCGTTCAGTACCATTGGAGGGTGACAGATGCGAAGCTGGGGACAAGGCATGGAATGGCAGACAGCCCACTGATGGTGAGAAATGATAAAGGCCTGAGTGGTAGTAAGGGTAGAGGGATAATAAAAAGAGGACTTTGAGATTAATCTAGAAGAGAGGGTAGATTGTAACGCAAACTATAGATGTGCTAGCCCACAGTAGTTCACATGTCAGGATTACGTATCTGAGACATGTCCCTTAGCTATTTACAAGGCCAGGATATGTCGCCATATGTGCTCAAGAAGGGGCACCTCGGGTCTTTGTTTGGGCTTATTCATCATATTCACATGATCTCCCCTCTGAATGGCAGCTCTTCTATTCTAGCTGAGCACTGGAGCTGTGGGCCACGGCCCACCCTCAGCGCCATCTTTCTGGTATGGAAGAGGTCTTTGCTCAATGTATGGGCACGCATATTTTCCCACTTCCCCCTGGTCCAAAACCCTTAATTTAAGTATTAAAAGGGGCACCCGGGTGGCTCTAACGGTTAGCGTCAGACTCTTGATTTCAGCTCAGGTCGTGATCTCAGGGTTGTGATATCGAGTCCTGTGTTAGGCTCCATGCTCAGCAGGGAGTCTGCTTCTCTCCCTCTCCCTCTGCCCCTCCCCCTGTTCATGAGTGTGCGCTCTCTCTCTGTAAAATAAATAAATAAATCTTAAAAAAGTAAAGTATTAAAGTAAGGCATATTATGAAGCACAAGAAAAATTTCCGACTGTAAATTCTCCTATTGTTTCTTGCTCCCTGTCAGCCAGACTTCCAGAGGTAGCCATCAAGGCTCAAGAAAATATTTTAGGTTCTCAAGAGAGGATATGAATATGAAAGGGGTTTATCTCTTGAACTACATATGTATATTTTATAAAGATTTTACTTAGTTATTTGACAGAGAGAGAGAGATCACAAGTAGGCAGAGAGGCGGGCAGAGAGAGAGAGAGAAGGAAGCAGGCTCCCCGCTGAACAGAGAGCCTGATGTGGGGCTTGATCCCAGGACCCAAAGATCATGACCTGAACCGAAGGCAGAGGCTTAACCCACTGAGCCACTCAGGCGCCCTCTTTTGAACTATATTAATATTCTCTCCCATTTTACAGTTCTGTGTCTATGGCCCTTTCTCTGGTTAACTTGAGGTATCAAATTGCCTAGGGGAGTAGGATTAGAATTTTTACAGTAGAAATGCAAAGAGACAAAAATGAATCTTTATTCAGCTCCTGAACTTTAGCAAGGGATAGTTGATGTCAAAGCAAAGTGACAGGCTTGAAATCTACTGATCTCAGAGAGATAGAAACTTTCTAAATTCCTTTACTTACTCTTCTCACACATCAGAAGGTGGGCTTGGTGGATAAGACTATAGAGAGTTATATGCCTAAAACAGGGCAAAGGAGAGTCCAGCTAGAAAGAGGGAATGCCCCAAACCTGTTCTTCTGGTTCCTATAGGTTGACTGCCGAGTACAGGAGACAGCAGGCAATGTGACTTGCAAGACACTGGGCAAGTCAGTGCAGTGGGGAGATCGTGTTAAATAGTTGAGGTGAATGCTTGTTCCTTATTGGGGCAGTAGAACAAGGTGTTCATGAACTTTGGAAACAATGTGGGGGTTCACAACACTAAAATAAGCTCAGGGTCCCAACAAGGTTGGGAGAATGTAGCCAGGGTTTATATTCTGAGCAATCCTGAGTTCCCAAAGGAAATATGGAAGTTGGTTGAGTTGCAGACCTGGCCTGTTGTGGCAAGGGGTAGGATCCCCAGCAGGAGAAGCCATGTGGTCCAGAAGCTATGAGGACCAGCATCCAAGTCAGGCACAAAAGGAGGCTAAGGGAATTCCATGTCTTTAAGACCTGGAGTGAGGCAACACTAGCCAGGGAGCATCAGTAGGCCTGGCCCCCACTTAGCTAAAAGACACAAGGAATGGATGAGAGCAGATTCTAGAATACCTGGAGACATGATAAGAACAACCATTATGATGAGCAGCCCCAGGATCCCCCAATCCTGGTACTCTGTAGTAGAGATGAACAAAAGTCTAGGGGATGCTTGTGGCTGTAAAGATGCCATCTTGTCTGGTCTCACGCTGCCTTGAAGCCCCAGATGTGTCACACTTTTCCTTCCCCAGCTGCCATCATGGGGGAACAGAGGGAAGGAGAGGAAATTAAAAGGGTGGAGTTTTACCCAAGGAGCTTTAAAATTGTTGCATTTGATTGAATTTATTGATTTGGACTAAAATATAGGTTTCTGCAACTGATGAGATAGGGTTGCATGAGGGTGGTCACATTATTTATCTATAAAGAAATAAAGAAGCTACTTTGAGCATCTGAATGTATTTTTGAGTAAATTAATTGGATGTTGGACCTCCTGAACTGATCATATATGTCTCCTAACTGCTTTTTCTCATATATCCCGTTTCCTCCTTTTTATTCTACATTCTGGGGAAATTTACTCAAATTTTTTCTCCCAGAATTTCTATTAAATTTTTAATTTTGATACTAATACTTCTCATTTTGAGGAATGTTTTCTTGTTCTCTGATGGTTCCTGTCATAGCAGCTTCTGCTTTTAATTTGTTTCTTTGTAAGGGATATGATATACTCTCAAAGCCTTGATGATATCACTGAGAATTTCTAGAACATTTCTCTTTTTCACTATGAATTATCTTTGGTCCTTCTGAGGTCCTTGTTCTGTTGGTTCATTCTGGCCCCTCTCGATGTTTATAGATGCATGTATGCAGTATCTGCAACGTAGTCAAGATTTGGCTTCTCAAGCTTCAGTTGGATCCCTTTTATTCACTCCTCCCCAAGACTTAGAGAGTCTTGAGTCCTACTCAACCATGGTTATGTTCTTTAGTTTCACACGAAGGAGGTAAATACAGGAAAGGAGAGACTCAATCATCAGATTCATGTCTCTACTTATTTTCATGATTTCCAAAAGTATATTCTAGTCCAAATAACTCTCCTGAGATTCTGATGCACATGTCCCATTGCTTACCAGACATTTCCACTTGGGTGGAGGGGCCTTACATGTAACATGCCCAGACTTAATTAATCATAAGCCCACCTCTCCGAGTCTCCCCCTCCTCCTCCCATATATGTTATCTTGGTGGGTAGCCCGTATATCTACTTGGCTACCCTCAGCAGGAGTCAGAATCATCAGTGTTTTGTCTACTCTTTTTTTCTTTATTCAGTCAATCACCCATTTCTATCTATTCTGCTCCCAGAGTATCTCTCTCTCTCTTTTTAAGATTTTATTTCTTTATTTGATAGAGAGTGAGCTCAAATAGGAAGATTGGAAGGCAGAGGGAGAAGAGAAGCAGGCCCCCTGCTGAGTGGAGAGCCCGATGTGGGGCTCCATCCCAGGACTTGGAGATCATGACCTGAGCCAAAGGCAGACGCTTAACCGACTGAGTCACCCAGGTACCCTATCCAGAATATCTCCTGAGTCTGTCACTTTTTAATCTTCATTTCCCTAGAATGTATGTATGTCCTGACCACGGTTGCACCATGGCCACATTTCTTTCCTTGGTGTCCTACCTCTAATCTCTGTACCCTCAGTACTTTCTCTAGAGTGACCTTCCAAAATAAGAAATCTCATTATTTTACTGCATATTTATCATCACCTACTGCAACGGCTACCCGCTGATCTGAGGGAAAAACCTGACTATCTTAATCTTATAACATCCTCAGGGGCTTACCTCTGTTATCCCATCCGGCTGGTCTTTCATGAAGTCCTGCCTTACCTTCTTTTCCTCTACACAAGAGGAGTTAAATGAAGTTGAAAAGAAGAAGCTAGGGGCGCCTGGGTGGCTCAGTGGGTTAAGCCTCTGCCTTTGGCTCAGGTCATGATCCCAGGGTCGATCCCAGGGTCCTGGGATCAAGCCCCACATTGGGCTCTCAGCTCAGCAGGGAGCCTGTTTCCCTTCCTCTATCTCTGCCTGCCTCTCTGCCTACTTGTGATCTCTGTCAAATAAATAAAATCTTAAAAAAAAAAAAAGAAGCTAAGATGATTAGAACAAGTTGAAGAGAGAGTTTCAAAATAGGATAGAGGGGTCCTGAGTACAGTACAATCCTCAGTACAACTGAGAGGGAAAGTAAGAGAAGAATGAAAAGGTGCCTGTTAGTTTTTGTGAACAGAAATATATATAACTATATATATACAAATATATATATATATAAACCTACTATATAAATACAAAATTGTATCAGTAACTTTTTTATTTTTAAAAATTAATTGTTTGAGTCTCTGTCTTTATGTGAAAACAGACAATGACTAAATGGTATTTACTGTATGGAATTTCAAAGGTGATCATTTCATGAACCTACTGAAATTAATTTTAGGGAAGCAATGATAATGGAAGCAGGTTGCTATGGATTAAAAAGCGGGTGTGAGATGGGGAAGTGGAGGTAGCTTTTGTAGACACCTCTTCTAAAATATGGGACTCTGGGGGTGCCTGGGTGGCTCAGTCGGTTAAGCATCTGACTCTCGCTTTCAGTTCAGGTCATGATCTCAGGGTCATGAGATAGGGCCTGACATTGGGCTCGGTGCTGAGTGCGGAGTCTGCTTGACTTGACTTCTCTCCCATGCCCATTCCCCGCCCCCCATATCTCTCTTTGTCAAATAAATAAATAAATCTTAAAAAAATTAAACATTGGACTCTGATGAAGAGCAGAACAATATGGTTTTTAAAGTCTTAATAGAGTGGGGTGTGAATGTGTGTGTGTGTGTTTAAGGGGGTGGATATGTGAGCATGTTTATATGCTGACAAGAAGTCAAAGGCACACTAGTTCCTCAGAAAGATTGGTTTCTTTCATGCCTACATTCCTGGTTTTCCCAACACTCGGAGATGTTTCTCAGCTCCAGGAGAAGACATAGTTTAGGTTCTTCTTAGGACCCTCTTCTCCCCATTCATAACTTCCTTTTCTGCTGACTAAAATGACTGTAGCTCTGGATTGCAGGATGTAGCCTCTCCCTCCCCTCTGGACACCCGCCCCCCTGCAGGGAGGTGGGGGGTTGGATGATCCCGCATCCATTCTTCAGTCACTTTAACTCACTGTACTTGTTGCCTGCACCACTCTCTCCTGGGTCCATCCCCGAAGCTCTTCCTTGGGGCCCAGCTCACTTTGCCAGTGTCCCTGCTTAGAACAGCCTTTTGCTAAAGGCTTAGGGGAGAGAAAAGAAGCCATATCACATAGATAGAACATGTTTTCCAATCACAATATTATTCTTGGAAATTTACCTACAATTCTTGCACAGTGATGCCCCTCTGGGTACCCTGGCTCTGTGCCATGTGGTAGGCTACCACCTTCTTGACCCTTGTTCCAGTTCCCTCTTCCACGGTCCTAGCTCCTTTCTCAATGCACAGGTGGGTAACTCCAAGTTCTGTCTTACTTCATGACACAGAGTAATTTAAGACCTTTTCTCCCCTAAAGTTTGTCCATATAGAGTGAGCCCATTCTTCAGATGTTATCAGTTGTTAAGGTAGTTTCCTAAAGATTAGCAACAGTTGTTTCTCTTGGAGGGGCACTATAGTCTTTTCAGCCAATTGTTTATAATATTTATGTATCTATTTCCACTCCCTCCCTCATCCCCCTCCCTTCTTCCCCCCTCCCTCCTTCCCTCTGTCCCTCCCTCCCTCCCTTCCTTCCTTCCTTCCTTCCATTCTTTCATTCTTTTTTTGTTATATCTATCTATCTATCTGTCTATCTATCTTTCTATTTATCTTGAAAACCCTAGATAAGGATACCAAAGAAGAAAGTCTTCCCTGTTGCATACTTGCTATTAAAATTTACTTCTATTAATGTGGGTCCTCTGGGACAACAATACACTTCTAAACTTCAAAAGCATATGCATATAAAGTCAGCATTTGATTATAGAATTATTATATAATTACCTATTTCAAATTAGATAAATAGCAAATGTGGCTATTCATTCTTTTCTCCATATATTTTCAAAGCGAAAAGGCAAGCTAGCCCTTCTTCCATCCCCAGTAATTCCACACTGAAGTTCAAACAATGAGACTTACATGGTCAAAGTCTGAAATTTCACTTGAGATAAAAAGCAGAGTGAAGGTTTATTAAGCTGGAAAACTTTTGCTAGTTAAGTATCCAAGCACAATTTTGAAAGTGGAGGATTGTTTTAGCGCAGTTGACTATTGAAATTGCCTGTAGAAGAGAGGGGTGTTAAAGCTGAAAATTTGGGTCACAGTGAGTATTGTTAGGTGGCGAAATGATACTGGTCTCCTGCAGGGTTTTCCCATAACAGACGCTGAGGAAGCAAGGGGTAGAATTCCAGCTTCTGGTACCTGTGGGTTTCTCACTGTGCTGGAAGCCTACCTTTTACTGGACAAGGCAGATGGGAACATAAAGTTATCTGAATTTGGTCAAACGACTGGCTCTTTCTATGGGACGACAGCTCAGTTTGATCTTAACTCGTGGTGCATGATATTTTTAGAGAAATCGGACACAGAATCTTATAAACAATAATGAATAACCATGTGTCTAAATCAATCAGCTTTATGTTTTACGATCTGACCAAGAAGAAAGTTATACAGTTTTATGTAACTTTTCCTATTTATTCAAAACTGAGGCTTCCCTTTCCATGCAGCTGCTTGGTTCTTGGAATTGGATGAACTATGAGAAATTTCAATGTAACAGATTGATTTTGAGTAAATATTACCAATGATTTTGTTAAAAGAGTATCAAAGTGCACTCTGGCATTGAGTGCATTATTTTTAAACAACTGTATGTTGGTATTTATTTTTAAAGGGACACGTCTTTGGCAGTTTTCTTGGATTGTTACAAATCTGTTCACACAGGTGGACATTACATAGATATGTCGATTAAACTGTGTTCTAAGTTTTCCTGAACTGCTCCTGGCTAAGTTTTCCATTTGTTGATTACATATTGCCATTTTATTCTTTTCTTTTACTTTCTTTTATTTTTTGTTTTTTTTTTGTCTTTTTTGGTTTTGGGTTTTTGAGTAGAGTTGACATACAACATTCATTGGTTTCAGGCGTACAATTTAGTGATCTGACAGGTTTCTACACTATTCTCTGGTCACCACAAGTGTAGAGACTGTCTGATTACAGTATCATGATTACAATATGATTACGTGATTACAAAACCCTTCACTTTGTGGCCACTTTATTCTTGGTTCTGTGGTTCTAGCACCTTTATTTTCTTCGTTTGACTCTTGTTCCCTGAGCTTGGAAACGTCAGGCGAAAGCCAAGGAGTGAAGGCACGGTGAGCCATGTATCTCTTCAAACACCGTCTGCCTTGCCTTCTGGCTGTTTTTCCAGAAAAGGAATTTATTGCTATTGAAGTCGTACTAAAGATAAGTTGGGATATCAGGTGCTTTCGTATCCACATGTCTACATAATAGTAATTATTTTGCTTCTAGCTTTCTCTAATATAATTTGGTTGTGAGAGCTAATGGTATTTCTGTTTCCTTCCACAGTAAACATAACTTTCACTAAATCACTAGGGTTGGGTCCTACAGTTATAAGAGTATTGATTTTTATGTAAACCAGCAGAAAGTGCTAACACATCATATAAATGTTTGATAGTTTATGGGGGCTTTCCTGATGGCCACTTTGCTTTCTGTCGGGGAGCATAAAGTTTGTAGATACTGGATCGGGGTGGGTTGAATGGGTATTGGGAGAGGGAAGGGGTTATGACAAATGCCTTGACATTCATTCACGCTAAATAAGAAGCTAGGTCATATTCACAATTCAAAGGGTGACAGAAATACTGTGAAGATTAAATGATTAGATGGCGGCTAGTGTTCCTAGATTATATGATTTAGTAGCTATGCTTTGGGTTTTATTATACACAATGTGCTCGGAAAAGTCAACCAATAAAAAGAAAACATAGAACAACTTATTCTATGTTTGGCTGTGGCTTCTGTTTCATTATGCCTAGTAACTTTAAAAACACAGAAGCACAAGCGTTCAAATGAAGAAATTAATACATATGGGGAATGCTGAAATAGTCCTACTATTTTGGGAAATTAGGTTCAGGGTATCTATTGTGGGAATTCAATAAAACTTTTGGCCTTCAATATAAGATAGACCATAAATCAATGAAGTTTAAATAGTTCTGCTCTCTTGAACACCTGCTTATCTGTCTTGAGAAAATTCTGTAGTGTTTTAACCATCATTTTATGACATTAAAAAGTAATGCTCACTATTGCAGTACTTGGAAAGGCTATTAAAGTTAAGGGTCTGTCAGCCATTCCATTATAAACCCTGATTTCCAGGAGTTTAATATAACCCAGACATTACATGTAATAAACCCTAATGCAGGAATCTGAAACTTGGATCATTATTTTCTCTATTTAAAGGCCAATTGCCCCACAAAGACTGTCTCTAGCCACGGCAAATATCTTTAGGATAAGTTATAATTTTAAAAATTTACCAAATGCTATTTTTTCCTTCCTGTGATCTTTTATCTCTAAATTAAGAGAAGCCCTCTGAAAACCAGGCTATGTGTAAAAGAGCCTTTGAATGGATATAATCTACATCTTTTCAGAGCTCCCCCCAACCACAATGTGAACAGCATTTAATGCTTCTTTTCACGGAGAAGAAGCTTTGGGTCCATAAATCTGGCATATTAGTTTTCTGTTGTGGCCATAATGAATGTGGCTTACAGCACCGTGGATTTATTTTCATGAGGTTGTGGAAGTCAGAAGTCTGAAGTCAGTCTCACTGGATAAAGTCAACGGTGCCACAAGGCTGGTTCCTTCTGGAGGCTGTGAGGGGACAATGGGACTCCCCATCTTTTGCAGCGTCTAGCGGCTGCCTCTATTCCTTGACTCAAGGTCCCTCCTTCCATGTTTGAAGTGCATCACTCCATTCTCTGCTTCCATTGGAGTCACGAGTGGGAAAAATATCTTTGACTAGTCTACAAACTCGTAGGAGTCCTGAGTGGTGCTGCTGAAGGGGAATGAAAGGGAAACTTGAGAAACTGGCATTTGGTGATGGTCTTTGAGAACTTCATACATGCCTCGTGCACAGACCTGAACTTCAGTTTTCTTTAGGGTTGTGGATTGACTGCAAGAAAAGCCTTCAGAGGGCATTGATGTGAATGACCTATTCTGAAATTAGGTTGAGTTTGAGATGCAGTTCATTGGAAATCTGAGTTTCACATATGTGACCTGTGCAAAAAATGACTGCCTATACAAATGACTCATCTAGACCCACCTGGACCTGCAGAGAAAGGAGTACTTATTGGAGGCATGAAGAAGACAGCTTTGGTGAAGCAGCTCTGTTTCTTGCTCACTAACGATCTTTCCCAGTGGGCAGGCTAAGACCTGGCGGTCCACAGCATTGGTGGTTGGCATCACAGACCTATACACAAAGGAAGATAGTGGCTTTTTTTTTTTTTAAAGATTTTATTTATTTATTTGACAGAGAGAGAGAGAGATCACAAGTAGGCAGAGAAGCAGGCAGAGAGAGAGGAGGAAGCAGGCTCCCTGCTGATCAGAGAGCCCGATGTGGGGCTCGATCCCAGGACCCTGAGATCATGACCTGAGCCGAAGGCAGAGGCTTAACCCACTGAGCCACCCAGGTGCCCCGACAGTGGCTTTTTGATGGGTGCTGGGTGACTAGTAATATTTAACCAGTAGTGGGAGGAGGGGTTTGGAGGTATGAGTTCCTTGACCTGTTGTTTACCTTTCTCTTGGTGTGCCACAGAATGTATTTTTTCCAAGAACTCATGTTATAAATAAGATTTAAAAAAGAAGCTTAGGGTCCCAGACCAACTTGCCAACATTGCTTTGTTCATCCTCGGTGTGGGCAAAATACTTTTTTTTTTTTTTTTAATGGAATGCAGGGTCAGGAGTGTAAGAACACAAGGCAGAGGAGTCAGCAGTGGTAATAGTCAAATGGGGCAATGAAGAAGCCTGTTCTATAATTTCTACTTCACGATGATTTAGATGAGGGTGGTTTTGTTAGCTATGGAGAAATCAACCACTCTGTATCATTGTATCTCTGAGTCAAGTATTTTCTAAGTAATAAATAACCAATTAACAAACTCTCAGAGGACCCCCTGGCTGAAGGGAGGGATATGTTTATATCCCCCTGTCGGAGGCTGTCAGGACGAGTCTCAAGCTTCCTGATTCAGGAGAAGGACTCCAAGAACTCAGAAAAGCTCTTGTACTCCCATTTACGGTATATTACGGAGAAAGGGAACAGCTCAAAATCAGCAGAGGAAGGAAAGCACACGGGGGAAGTTCAGGGAAACCAGGCACTAGCTTCCAGGGGTGCCCTCTACGCAGACGGGTGTGGGGAGCGGCTTAGCTCTCCCAGTCATGACGCGTGACAACCTGTGTCCAGGACCACCCTCCAGGCAACCTTCCCTGAGCCTTGGTGTCCCCGTGTTTTATTAGGGGTCAGTCATAGAGCAAGGTATGGCACCTGCGTGACCTCAGCCACTCGGTCTGTCTCCTGCCCCCTAGAGGTCAAACTGATACAGCATGGCTGGCGGGTTCTGACACACAAAAACCAGCATTTGCCCTACATAAGGCAAAAACTATGTGGTGCCCAAGGCCTCAGACATGCAAAACACTGTGTGCAAGCAGGCTCTTCCCAGGCTCGGAAGTCACCTCTCAGGAGCCCATCAAATGCCAGGATAGGCTTCTCTCTTATGTGTGCCTAGGGCCTGGGCCTCCTGGGCCTGCTGAGTTAACTGCTTCCTGCCCGGTCCCCTTTGATGTACAGTTTGGCTGAGGCAGCAGAAGCAACCATCCGTGTACAAGGAACTTTTTTTTTTTAAAGTGCTACTTTTTATTTTTACGTTCAGTTAGCCAGCATATAGTACATCATTAGTTCTTTTTTTTTAATTTTTAATTTTTTTAATGACTTTCAGCGTACTAGAATTCATTGTTTATGCACCACACCCTGTGCTCCATGCAATACGTGCCCTCCACAATACCCACCCCCAGGCTGGCCCAACTTCCCACCCCCTGCCCCTTCAAAACCCTCAGATTGTTTTTCAGAGTCCATAGTCTCTCGTGGTTCACATCCCCCTCCAATTTCCCTCATCTCCCTTCTCCTCTCCATCTCCCCATGTCCTCGGTGTTATTTCTTATGCTCCACAAGTAAGTGAAACCATATGATAATTGACTCTCTCTGCTTTACTCATTTCACTCAGCATAATCTCTTCCAGTCCTGTCCATGTTGCTACAAAAGTTGGGTATTCATCCTTTCTGCTGGAGGCATAATACTCCATTGTGTATATGGAGCACATCTTCTTTATCCATTTTTCCTTTGAAGGACATCTTGGTTCTTTCCACAGTTTGGCGACTGTGACCATTGCTGCCCTGAACATTGGGGTACAGATGGCCCTTCTTTTCACTGCATCTGTATCTTTGGGGCAAATACCCAGTGCAATTGCAGGGTCATAGGGAAGCTCTATTTTTAATTTCTTAGGGTACAAAGAACCTTTTGCTGAAAGCTTCAGGTGGAGATGGTAGAGAGGGTATACGTAAGGTTACAGTTTTGTTTTTTCCAAAGCCAGTACTTGAAGGTCGCCATTGTTAGATCTGGGTGTTGGAGGGGAGAAGGGGTTTCATTACAGAATGAGCATGGATGTTGAGCGGGGTGCCTTTCACCTCTGTGTTCCGCAGGCTCCAGGAGGATAAACTTATGATGGAACATCTCCAAACAACTGCTAAACAAAATTTACCAATGATGCTACCCTTTAAGCCAGTGGTTCTTAACCACGACGGCCTGTTGCAGTCATCTGGTAGGTTTGGAATACCAATGCCTGGGAAGGATTTTCAGGGCTTCTGGTGTACCTGTAGGATAGGACTTGGGAACTGGTCTTTAAAATTGTTCTAAGGTGACTCAGAATGTGCAGAGGCTGAACACCATGCAAGTGATCAAAGCGGGGGAGAGCATTAGGAAACCTGTGATCTTCACAAGCCAGTGACCCTCAGCCCTGGTTTCATGTTCGATCTGCCTACAGCAGGGGAACGGGTCATACAAAGACTGACTCCCCTGCTCTACTCGCAGAGATCCTGGTTGGGTTAGTCTGGAGGGGATCTTGCATCCAATGCGCAAGTCAGGGTTGAGAACTACTGCTCCCAACAATTGGTGTTCCTCTGGCCTCTCTTTATCCTGTTCACTTGAATGCAGTATCATCCGATCCAGTTACAAAAAACAAGTCACAGCCTTTAGGTATCTCAGGGAAGGAAGAGGGCACACATTGGGTACACAGGTCTCCATGGAGATGATATTCGTTCTAAGACAGGAAAGATAACAGCGAAGCCCAGTCATGGGAAGACCTACGAGGGGACCAACCATGCAGAACCGATGGCTGATGCCAAGGAGGTGAGAGAGATTGTTGCCATTGATGAACAGAAAAGACATTGTAGTTCAAACACCAGAAGTGAGGTTAAGAGGTGGGACACCCTGAAGTTGGGAAGGAAATCAGTCACTAGATAGCGCAGGGTACTGTAGGCCATTTTAAGTATATATGCCAGAATTAGATATATATATGCCAGAATTAGAATTTATGCTCAGGTTAATGGGAAGCATTGAAAGATTTAAGGTTTGGAATAACATGATTTGTATTTTTGAAGAGATATTTCTGTCTGTGATGTCGATAGCGGATAGACTGTAGAGGGCAAGAATGAAAGTCAGAACACAAGCCAGAGAGCCTTTGGCCTGGTCTGAGCAGGAATAAGGGTGGCTTGGATGGGGCTGGGGCTGGATGGGATAGGAGGAAGCAAAGGGACTGTAGCCAAATTCTGGAAACATAGGAGCAAAATTACAGAGATGATGAGCATGGGGTGTATCAAAAGGGAAGGATGAAGCCTACTTAAGCACTTTTGGGGATTGAGCAACTGGAGATAATTTGGGGGCGGGGTGGGGGAAGCTTGCATAGAGTCTGGGGCCTGGGAATCAAGAATTTCTTCTCTTGGGTCGCCTGGGTGGCTCAGTGGGTTAAGCCTCTGCCTTTGGCTCCGGTCATGATCTTAGGGTCCTGGGATCAAGCCCCGCATTGGGCTCTCTGCTCAGTGGGGAGCCTGCTCCCCTTACCCCTGCCTGCCTCTCTGCCTACTTGTGATCTCTGTCTGTCAAGTAAACAAAATCTTTAAAAAAAAAAAAGAATTTCTTCTCTTGACCTGTTAAAATTAAGACACCTAGTAGATATCAAGTAGAAACTTAAAGTTTACAGTTCCACATAAACAAATATGGAAGAGAAAAGCTTGGACTGAAAATAAACTTTGGGTATTATCAGCATATGGGGGGGGGGCAGGGTTTAAGATACCAGACTGAATGAGACCTTTTCAGGGAGAATGGAGCCAGAAGGTCGGAATGATGGAGACACAGAAGTGTGCGCTGAGGTTAGCAATGAGAACATTCAAGTGGCAGGTTAGGGATGGGTCACTGGAGTCATGGATGAGTGAATAGGAGGTGAGAAAGTAGAGACAGTGAGCCCAGAAAAGCCTAAAACGGCTATAAGAGGAAGAGAGAAATGGGGCCAGTTGCCAGAGGGCCAGTTGGAGTCAGGGAGGATTTTCTGAACACACAAGAATAGTTGTAGGTTGACAGAAATGATCCCATATAGGGTGTTGAGATTAATTATGGAGGATGGGAAGACGAGAAGGAGAAACAAAGTTCCTTGAGAACATGAAAGTGGAGGGAACCCTGAGCACTAGGGGATGAACTGGGATTTATAGCAGTTTTTCCACTCTATCCAGAGGGAATATAGTCATATGCTTTTAAATATACCTCATTTAAGCCAGATATTATGTACTTTTTTCTGCTATGTTCATACTTGTAAAAAATTTCCATACTTTCTGTCTAGGTTAGGATCATACTATAGCTCTAGAGCTGAACTGTTCTCAAAAACCAATTGAACAGCTTCATGAATTCTTATCCCAAAATGATTGTGGGTGTTTTTTCTCTTTCTTTTCATTATAAGTTGCCTTCTATGGCTTTCGCTTTTGAAAATCTTTTTAAATGGAAGGGAATACAGATATAATAAACATATTCACACAACCAAGAATTACTAACTGTTGACATTTTAATCCTCTCTCTCTCTCCCTCTTTTTTTTCTTAAGAAATGAAATATCACAGATAGAGCTAAAGGTCTCTTAACCAACACTTGTTGCCTTTCCCAGACTTCCCTGGAGCACCCACGATCATGAGTTTTGTGCTTTTCTCATCTCTGCTTATGCTTTTACATACATGGCTATCATTCTTAAACTGTAAACAGTAGGATTTTTGTGATTTTAAATTTATATACATGATGCCATACTTCATGTAGCATGCGATGCATTTTATTTGAAAATCATACTGTTTTTTTAAAAAAATCCAATTTTGTTGGTATATGTAGATCTTGTTATTTTAACTGCTATACTGAATTTTACACCACATTTTTAGGAAAGATTTATTTATTTGAGAGAGAGAGAGAAAGAGAGAGGACGTGAGTACGAGCACATGCATGGGTGAATGGGGGATAGGAGCAGAGGGAGAGGGAGGGACAGAATCCTCAAGTAGACTCCTTGCTAAGTGCGGAACGCACACAGGGTTCAATCCCAGGACCCTGAGACTGTGACCCCAGCAGAAATTGAGTCACACACCCAACCGCCTGAACTATCCAGGAGCCCTTATGTACCACATTTTATTTATTTATTTTTAAAGATTTTATTTATTTATTTGACAGAGACAGACTTGTGACAGATCACAAGTAGGCAGAGAGGCAGGTGGGGAGTGGGGGGAACGGGCTCCCTGCTGAGCAGATTGCCCAATGTAGGGCTCCATCCCAGGACCCTGAAATCACGACCTAAGCCGAAGGCAGAGGCTTAACCCACTGAGCCACCCAGGTGCCCCTTTATTTTTATATTTCATTATCGATGGACATTTATGTCGTTTCCCATTTTCCACTATTACAAGCTACACCGCAAAGTATATCTTTGTCCAAGCCACGGATATGGGTCTGTATTGCTAGGTGTCTCTAGGCTGCATCATTCCATATCTTGAGAACAGATGGAAGAACTTCTCTCAGGTGTATTAGGAAATGGAATCCCTGAATTGTGGAATCCAGGCATTTGCCCTCTCACTGGATTCTGCCCGTGGCTCTCCAGTATGGCTGTACAAATTAAACCTCACCCCCCAGCAACACAGGAAAGGACTCCCCTCTCCCCTTCCTCACCAGTGCTTGATAGTGTCAATGCTTTATTTAACATAATTGTCCATCTGACAAGTGAAAAACAAAACACTGTTGTTTTGATTTCGTCTCCATGGATGGGAGCGTGTTTCTTGGCCTTGAAACTTTCCTTCTTGAGGGGGAGGGTATGCAGGGAGGAGTATCATTTTCCATTCCTTGGATTCCTTTCTGTTCTTTAACCTCATCTGAGACTTACTAACTTTTCGAAGGAGTTGTTCATTTATTAAAGTGTTTTCATTTCTGAAATATTTGAACTCATTCTTGCCATGTCCCCCCCCTTGTTTCTTAATAGGAAATTTACTTAAGTGTTTAGAGTTACCTCTGCCCCATCTTTCTTGGCTGATTTTAATCTGTTGGCTTTAAAACTTAACCTTCTTTGACTCTGGATTCTCCAGATCTCACATGGCCTCCTTGACCTCTGTGGTCATCATCATCAGCTGGGACTTTCCTTCCCCTTCTCTGGAAATGACTCACCTAGGCTCTCACCTCTGAACTACCTGTTTACCTTGTGACTCACACCATCAATGTTTCTCAACACCGTGATGACTCTGATCTATTTCTAATTGCACTCCTTTGATGGTTACTAAGAAAGCTTAATTTTGTCACTTTTGCTAGCTTTTAGATTTAACTGATTCAGTGAACACCTACTTGTTAAGCTGTATGTGCCAGACACTGTCTCAGGCCATGGATCACATTTCTCTCTCTCATAACAGTAAATCTTGAATTCCTTTTAACACAATTATTTTCATCTTTACTTTCTCTCCATGAGAATTCTGGAATTTATTGTTTGAGTTCTAGAGTCAGATGCTTCATATTTTGCCTAGTGGTTTTACTTGTTGCAGGTGGGTGGTATCAAAAGTCCAGAAATAGCAACCGTCCAGCAATAATGTTTAATAGATAAATAGTTTAATAGTGTCCAATAAATAAATAAGTCAATAAATATTATTTAGTAATAAGAGTCTATTGTGCATTTTAGAATAGTTTCTGTGATGAGAGCCTTCCCATTCATAGACTGAGAGCTATGAAGCTCCAGGGCATGAACTTATAGGATGGCTTAAAATTACAAATGAGGAATTGTTTACCCTTTACAGTGACTGGTTATTGCAGTGGGGTTTTCCAGACAACAAAGGATTGGTTAAAAGTGATTATCTTGTATTATTTTCATGAAGATGACCTTTTCTTTTTATGACCGTCAGAGACATTTACAAGAAATAACCTAAGTGAAGTTTTGTGTTCACTAAGTAAGATAGACTTAGTTCTGTTTATGTGGCTTACATGTTTTTTTCTGCTGAGGAAATTCTGAAGCCCAGCCTCCATTTTGTATTTAATTTTAACAACTCCCCCCTTTTGGTCATTATCTCAATAGGCAAAGAGTATGACCTGTTAGTACAGTGTTACAATCTGTTCCCACCGTTGATGCCGAAGAAGCTCATGTTTTTTGTTCTAGTTGAGTCCTTAGGACAGAGGGTCCTGTAGTTGCTGTTAGCAACAGATGTACCATCATCATGGACAAAGGTGGTGAGACCATTGAGTTTTTCCAGGTTGTTTAATCCTGATGGGTAACATTTGATGTGTGAGTGGCTGCCAGAAGGCATTGAAAAAGTTGGGAAGTACACAACACCCCAGAGAGGCTAACATGATGAATATAAGGAGAATAATGGTCAAGATTGAAAAAAAATTCCCCAGAGCAGAGATTTCCAGGAGCTAAGATTTAACCAACTAAATAACTCAAATGGGTTAAAGTCAAGATGAACTTTTTTTTTTTAAGATTTTATTTATTTATTTGACAGAGAGAGATCACAAGCAGGCAGAGAGGCAGGCAGAGAGAGGAGGAAGCAGGCTCCCCACTGAGCAGAGAGCCTGATTCGGGGCTTGATCCCAGGACCCTGAGATCATGACCTGAGCTGAAGGCAGTGGCTTAACCCACTGAGCCACCCAGGCACCCCTCAAGATTAACTTTTGCCCTTTTATGTCAATCTGGTTTATTGTTGTTGTGTGGGTTTTCTTGTTTGTTTTGTTTTGTTTTTACTTACATAGGGAAACCTTGATGTGTTAGCATTCACTTATCCTCATGATTACTTAGGACAGAATGAACATAAGGATGTTCAAACAGTGTTGCAGGTAAACTTTCACCTAAAGAAGACCTCTGTATGATGTGAGCAACTAGATAATTTAATGAGAAATTTCTATAAAAATGAAAGAAAAACAAAAGTTAATAGTTAAAGTAAATTCTAAACTCAATTTTTCAGTTCAGAGAGCATCCATCTGAGAAAATTTCTAGATTTGAGTTCAGGGGCGCCTGGGTGGCTCAGTGGGTTAAGCCTCTGCCTTCTGCTCAGGTCATGATCTCGGGGTCCTGGAATTGAGCCCCGCATCGGGTTCTCTGCTCAGCTGGGAGCCTGCGTCCCCCTCTCTCTCTGCCTGCCTCTCTGCCTACTTGTGATCTTTCTCTCTCTCAAATAAATAAATAAAATCTTAAAAAAAAAAAAGATTTGAGTTCAAAGTATCTTTAGATGATGGAATGAGGATGGCAGTTTTCATGTGATGGGATTGTCCTGGTTTGTAATTTGACTGTCTTTGAAGATGTCATCTGGTGTTCTGTTGAACTTTCTTGATCGACCCATCCACCAACAGGATTGAAGGTGGTCCATATATGAGCTGTTGTGGTGATTTCTTCAAAGGTTTTGAGAAGATAACAAAACTTTAAAACACTCTTAACAAAGCTAGAATTTGATAATGGATATACTATAGCTTTCCATTGATACACAGCTTTGTTTTCAGTCATCCCATTTTAAATCCCATAATCGAAGAAGGTTAAACATTACTTTTCATTTGACATTGTTTCCCATAAAATTTAATGTATCAAATAAACCCAAATCAACTAACATTTCTCTTTTATAAGGTGAAAGAAAAACTCTTTTGAGATCTTCCAGGAACCCTCTGGAAAATTTCAGTTTGTTCAAGGTCAAAAATACTTCCTTCAGAATTTGATTTGGGAAAGTTTGTTAAAAATGTCCAAAGATTTAAAATACTGGACCACATAGGATCACAGGTCATTGTGAAACACTACTTGGTCATCCATTCAACCAAAGTGGCAGTTAAACGATTTCATAGGCAAATACAGAAGGTTACATAGTTGTAAAATACCTTAGTTCTTTTAAAATAGAAAAGGCTCAGTGTTTCTCAGTAATCTAAAACCTGATAAAGGCAATGGTGGAGCACAGGAAATATTTTCGTAAGACAAAGAGTCCTTGTTTCCTAGGCAGATTACATTAAATATAAAGAAAAATCTTTTATCATCTTTTTAAGAGAGTGGACCAATAATCTAAGAAATTCTATGGCTCTAACAGAGAAGAAATGAAACTCTATCTTTTATTGGCACATTATTGGCCACATTTAAAAAATCCTTTTAAATAAATCAATTAAATTTAGCCAGCTTTGACCTTGTAACTTAAAATTTTGTTTCCAGGGGCACCTGGGTGGCTCAGTGGGTTGAGCCTCTCTGTCTTTGGCTCAGGTCATGGTCTCAAGTCCTGGGATCGAGCCCTGCGTCGGGCTCTCTGCTCGGCGGGGAGCCTGCTTCCCTCTCTCTCTGCCTGCCTCTCTGCCTACTTGTGATCTCTCTCTGTCAAATAAATAAATAAAATCTTAAAAAAAGAGAGAGAAATGTTAGTTGATCTGGGTTTATTTGATACATTAAATTTTATGGGAAACAATGTCAAATGAAAAGTAATGTTTAACCTTCTTCGATTATACTTACATGGGTTTATATTGTTAATGTAAATATTCCAGAAGTTATATGAAGTCCCTAATAATCAGGCATGTCCTAGTATAATGTTATCAATTATAATGATAGTTATTATTTTACAATATCATAGATCACAAAAATATTATTTGCTTCTCAATATATATATTATTTATATTACTTTATATTACGCTTAATGTTGACAACATGAAGACTCACCTGCTTTTCTTAAACTAACAAACCTAAACTAGCTCTTATTTATCAAAGATTATCTCACATCATGTGAACTTGCAAAACACTCGGGTTGCTTTCCATATTTCTGAGAGTTTTAGGAATACTCAGTCGATATAAGCTCTTATTTTTCTTTAGAACAATTAAATAGAACTCTTTAAAAATACCACATATACATAATATATTTACATACATAGATGTCCATAAACACATAGACACAAACAGACCTTAGAGCTTTCACTGAAAATTTTTAGCCATGTTTCAGGTACAGTAAGATGAATTTCAGAAGAATAGCTGTATCCATATTTTGTTTTTGGCAGATGGACTAGGTTAAGGTCACCTGAATTGCTTAAAGATTCTTTTAGAGAAGCTATTTTTGGAGTCATTTTATCTTTAGGTAGCTTCTTCAGCCCGATCAAAGTATGTATTCCAATCGTCTCTCAGAGGTTTGAGATTCTCTCTCTTCAAGGATTCCCCTGTAGGTAGATTCTCTTGTTTAAGAGTTTAAGGTTCCCCAGGGTGGCCTCTCTAATTTTAAGTTATCCAAACGTTCACCCATTTTCCAAAAAGGCAGAAGATCCTGGTCCACAGTGGGCACACATATAGGAAGCAGGGTTTTTTTTTTTTTTTTTTTTTTTTTTTTTTTTTTAGATTTTATTTATTAATTTGACAGACAGAGATCACAAGCAGGCAGAGAGGCAGGCAGAGAGAGAGGAGGAAGCAGGCTCCCTGCTGAGCAGAGAGCCCGATGCGGGGCTCGATCCCAGGCCCCGGGGATCATGACCTGAGGTGAAGGGAGAGGCTTAACCCACTGAGCCACCCAGGCGCCCTTCCAGGAAGCACTTTTTGAAGAAAGTGGAGGAAGAATTGCAGACCGGGTAAAACCCATCTTGGCCTTTATGTTCCCTAGACATCTTAAGTATGAGGGGCCCTGTTTCTTAATAGCTGTTACAGAACACAGGGAATCATGTCTTTCCCCCTCTTTTGAACAAAGTTGGGCGACTTCCCAGAAAGCCTCAACAAACAAAATAAATGAATGCATGATAAAAATGGAGAATTCGAAACAGAGGAAGCAGAGCTCAGATCCAAGAGAAATCCTCAAATGCTAGAGTGCTAAGAAAGCAGGGGACTCAATGGGCTCTGAACCAGCACCCGCTTGCTCACGGGCCTCAGAATTATTATTACTCTTATTTAAGATTTTATTTATTTATTTGACAGAGAGAGAGAAAGTATGAGTGGGAGTTGGAGAGACAGAGGGAGAGGGAAAGGCAGACTCCTCGCTGAGCAGGGAGCCTGATTTGGGGCTCCATCCTAGACCTCAAGATCATGACCTTGAACTGAGGGCAGATGCTTAATCGACTGAGCCACCCAAGTGTCCCTGGCCTCGGAATTATTGGGGAGTCTCCTTTGGGTCTCACTTCTGATGCAGAAAACCGCCCAAAATTCAGAAATAGCAAAATTAAAAACACCAAATCAATAAATAACATTTGGAAGAGTTTGTTGTGCATCGAAATGAACTTGTGAACTGGAAACCTTTAAATTCAAAGAATGACATGAAGCTCCCGGGCATGAAGTCATACATCAGCTTAAAAAGTAAAAATGGAGAGGATCTTTACCCTTTACAATGATTGGTCACTACAGTGAGGGTTTCCAGAAGGCAGGGGATTGGATAAAAGGGATTATTTCCTACCATCTTCAGGATGATGATTTAAGTTTCTTTTATGATTGTCAGAGGCATTTACAAAAAATAACTTAAGGTTGGCTTATGTTCATGAAATAAGATGGATTTAGTTTTGCTTAACATGGTTTAAGTGGTCTTTTCTGCGCTGGGAATTCTCAAGCCTGGTCTCCATTTTGCATTTAATTTTAACAGAAGGTAAAACTGCTCTCTGATATTCCATGTTGGCCAAAAGCAGTAGTGCCTGACAATGTTTTAAAGCTTGGAAATGCTTCCATTTGAATGGTTATTCCATACAGTTCAATGGCTTATTTACCATTTATTGTAATTTATTCTTTTTCATAACTTATACTCCCTTAGCCAACCTCCTCAGAGTTCCATCTGAGAAGACATTGTATGGAAAGATGTTTCCAAAGACTCGCCCCAGGATTCAAGGGAGATACAAAATAAGGGAACAGTTCATAGTGTGCAAACACTACCCCCCCAAGCCCCCCCAACAACAAAAATGATCAGGAACAAAAATTTAGATGATACAAGTTTATATAAGAGTTTATGAACAGGATGGTCTCCTTGGGAGGACTACAAAATGGAGGGGAAGGCGGGAAGCTCTTAGAGGGTAAAGAACAAAAAACAAGGAAAAGAATAGAAAATACCCAGCTGGCTGGAGGCAGTCATCAGCCTTGTTTTGGTGATTAGGCCCAGGTTGGCTTGGTGTTTGGAGATGGACTGACTACACGTGAAGCACTTCTGGTGGAGCAGAGCATTTACAAGAACTGAAAAATCTGTTTCCTCGCTTGGCCCACGTGGCGTCCCGGGCAGGAGCGGCACCATCATGGGCCCAAAAAGTTCTTTCAGGGACAAAGAAAGGAGTTGCTCACTGCCCTTCCTCATTCTTCAGGATCTCCCCCGCCCAGTGCTTACCAACTGGGCAGGCAAGGTTGCAAGGAGTCAGCCGAGCTCTGCGTGAAGGACCATCCTCAGTGCCGTCACGGAACCTGGAGAAAAAGTACATGAAATCTTTAGCGTGTATTTACCAGGCGTGTGAATTGGGATGTTTCGCTTTGGTAAAGGAAGTAAGTGGATTAAACTCCGTTGCCCCGAAAAGAGGCTGTTCGATGGAGGACTCTCTGTTCTTCCCTTGAAACCGGCTCGCTTTGCTGGGTCATTCAATCCCTCCGGCTTATGTTAACATTGCAGGATTGGGTTAGCGGGGTCCAGGGTGAGCCTAAGGGGTTCTGTGTGTGATTGTACCATTAGGTCATGAGTTTAGAGCTGTTTGAAGTTGACTTCTTATTTTATTAGAAAAATACCTGGGCTTTTGGGAGAAAGCCAGCATTTCTCAAGTTCCACGGACAGTTGGATGGGATCCATTTTCTCCCTTTTAAGTAGAAGCAGTGTCGATTTTATTAGTATTCACCAAATTTTCAATTGGGAGAGCCATAGATGCAGATGTCTGGTTCTCGTCCTTTGTTAGAGGAGAACACGATGCCTGGTGACCCTCTGTGAGCCTTTCCGACCTCAGCCCCTAAGGCGTCTTGGTGACTGCAGACTTAGAGCTACTGCATCTGGGGGCTCCTGAGGTCCTGGGGGCTTTTCCTTCCTCTCTCCAGGGAATTTGGCACTCACACAGTTTCTATTCCAAGCAAGACAGGAAAACACTTCATTTTGGATCAAAATAACCTTTCTTGATTCAAGATTCTTTTCTCCCCCCTAAATCACAAACATCTGTCCGCAGTGTGAGACTCTCAGGATTTATAAAAGGCATTTCATTAAGGACTGTTGTGTGCGCCTTCTTCTTACTGGTGTGGCACTATCGGACCTTGGCCTCTCTGTACATTTGTTGACCTTGAAGTCTCCCTCTATGGTTTGTGGGCTCTATTTGGAGCCCCTGGGAGGAACCTGCCCATATGTAAGGTGTCTTGCAGGAAGACCATGTGTTTTCGGTTGGTGATTCAAAGCCTTGCAATGAAGGCTAATGGGGAAGAAATCTGTGTCCCTGTCTCCCTCCTCCTCCCTCGCTCCTCTGCCTGTATCCTGAGCCAGGGAGACAGCTGTTTGCTCCCATACACTGGAGCAGAGGATGAATTCTCTACTGTGGTATCCAGCTGCCTGTCGGAACAATGGTAAACTGCACACCTGTCGGCTCTTGGCACGTGGGGACGGTAGAATGACTAACGCTGTTTTCCCAGCTCTCCCTTCTGGACGAGCGCGCCACGGGCTCCGCTCCCCCCTCTCTCTTAGTTCACAAAGGCTTAGGTTTCTCCCTTGAGGCGCTGAGGGAATTAAGCAGTTTTACTACTGCTGCTAATAAACAGTTTCCTTTAGAGAAGGTGGATTTTCTCGCAGGATATGGTTTATTGCCACCTCTCTTCCCCCATCCCCCCATCCCCCCCATCCCCCCTTTCCCCCACTCCCCCCCCCCCCCAGCACCCTCCCAGGAGCGCTGGGACAAGAGTCCTTTCTCCCTTTCTAATCACTGCTTTGCATCTGTAAGCATTTTTCTTCTGCGGGCCACTCTGGCTTCCTAGAGGCAATCTGAAAACCCCTTTAGCTAATGGCTCATTTAGCGATCAATTTGTCAAATAATGTTCACAGATGTTTTTCTGTTGGAGCAACGTGCAGTGCCGGTAATGAGTGAGTGAGTGATCGCTTATGATAGGTGACAGGATCAAGGCATGACCTGACCAGGCAGCTCTGAAGTTGGGGGTTACTGGTTAGCCAAAGAGAAGGACGTGCTCCTTGTCATTTTTAAAACATGACAACAGCCTCGTGATTCCAAAGTGTGATGGAATCATGAGTTTGCAGCCCAAGTCGTTCTTTATATGCACACTAGAAGAGTCCCAGTGGTATGACAGCTAGGGGAATGTGACCGCAGCAGGTCCCTTAACTCTGTGCGTCCGTTTTTGAGCCTGGACATGCAAAAAAGAACAACCACAAAAATACACGCAGTAACAGCAGAGTGGCTGGAAACCGTCTTCCTACCTCTTGACATTGCCCAGCCTCCCGCCTGATTCAGAATCAGTCAGAAGATACACCTCCTCAGCCTGAAATGTGGAACATTTTGTAGCCCATTAATCTGGAAGGATTTGTCAAAGATCTAGAGGAATGGAATCCAGCTGAACTGTAACCACCAAAGCCAGGACAGGACTGCGGAGCTGAGCGGTCAAAGATTCCCACAGCTGCACTCGCTGTGCTTTCTTTCATGGTCCTGAATTGTTTCCATTACCCTGAAAAGGGTTATAAAACCTACAATCAATTTAGTTTCTGGGGCATTGTGTTTTGAATACCGTTTAATAGGGTGTGACAAAATCACATAATTTCTCCACATGTTCTTACATTGCAAGCAGATCTTACGTGGGGCTCGTGGGGGTCGGCAGTGCACCAAGGAATGTGAGCACAACAGAATGTGAACCGGAAGCTGGGGATTGGGAGTCAGGAACAGCAGCAGTCGGCCGTGGAGTTGAGGGTATGGGGCCGATTTGAAACTAACTAGTTGCCGGCAAGGCGGTAACCCACATCTTTCTCCTCGCTTTGAACTCAACGTGGCATTAGCCAGAGATAAACAATTGTAATTATTTCCTACATGAAAAGTGAAATGGTGTTTCAGAAGGGGGAAAAATGAGCTTGAACACAGATGGACAGAATACATTTAATAAGAACATTAATAAGGAGAGGTGGGCTTAGTGTGGTGTGCAGCTGTGGGTGTTACAGGATAAGGATTTCTGCTCCTTTTGATGAGCGGGAATGAACTTCTCTTCCAATTCGATGCTCCAAACCTTTTTTTTTTTTTTTTTAAATTCTTCTGAAATGAGCAGGCTCATTTATTTTAATGAGAGTTTTTGACTAAGGAGAGAGACCTGGGTAGCTCTGCAGCTCTTCATCCATTTAGGCGCTGTCTGAATTTGTCATGGTGATGTTTTCTGGTAACCAGGCGTCTGCTTACTAAGGAATGGGATCTGCTCGGGCTTGTTAAAACGGCTCCATTTGCACACTCTGGAAATTTCATTATGTGGCACCCTTGTGATGTGGGTATGTCCGTTGACTTAGAGCAGACAGGAACATAGAGAGCTGGGTTGACCTAGACAACGTACGGGAACAGAGGAGCCCAAGGCTTGTCAGAAGAGGGTTGTTACGAGGTTCCCCCGGCAGGGGGCGCTGTTTCAGGGCATCCGCGCCTGTCTTCCCGGTACCTTGAGCCGCCTGGGGGAGACCCAGCTGGGCCAGTGTTTCCTTGATTTGACCTTTGTGTAGAGCGTCCATGATGCTGGAAGATTCTGTAGAATCAGCCATTGACGTTCGGTTGTGAAGCTTGACAAGGATGTGTGAAAAGCTTTTCTGGGCAAATTGATTCGCCATTTATTGAACTCCTTGAGTGAACACCGTATGAGCATTTTATGGCTATTATTTAATTTTTTTCTCAACAGGCCTTTGTGTGAGGTGTTGCTATCTCTATTTCATACGTAAAGAATCTGAAGATGGGAGATTTAAAAACCTGCCAACAAAGGCCTTGGTAGGAATGAAATCTTATTCCAAAATTCATGATGTGATGGGCTTTAAGTAAAAAAGTATGTTGTAAAAATTTTAAACCGAAGATTTCAAGGAAAGCTAATCACATGATAACATTTTGGTGGAGATGTTTCCAAACAGCTCACCAGATCTACATATATGGGTATAGACATCTACACTATAGGTCTGGAATTTCATGTAAATGTGATCATAATAAATTGGCTTAGTAACTGATTTTTATAAGAACTAATGTTTTGAATAAATATCTTCTGAATAAATATCTTTCAATAAATATCTTTACCATCATTTGAAAAAGCTTTTTAATATTGGAATGTATATACCAACCAAATCTACTTAACCAACCCCATATTGATGGATATGTAAGTTGTTTCATGTCTCACTTCCTTTAATCAATATCCTGGTGCATATCTCTTCCCTTTCTCAGTTCTGGTTATTTTTTTTTTTTTTCTTTTTAAACTGGGTTAAAAAAACAGAGGAGCATGGGGAGGGAGGGAAAAATAAGAAAAAAACCAGAGAGGGAGCAAACCACAAGAGACTCTTAATCATAGGAAACTGAGGGTTGCTGAAGGGGAGGGGGGCTGAGAGGATGGGGTAACAGGGTGAGTGGCACTATGGTTATATGCAACAGTTATATGCAACTGATGAACTCCTGAACTCTACCTCTGAAGCTGATAATAAGCTATATGTTAAATAATTGATTTTTAAATTAAAAAATAGTAAAACAAAAGCAAAAACAAACTGGGTTAAAGACTACACAGATTTAAATGTTGGGGTATATAATGAAGATCACAGACATTGGAATTTGTCTGTCTGCACTTGAATTCCTCCTCTTAGTCTATGTTAATTCCAGAAAGTTCCTTATTGCTTGATCTCAGTTTTGTCATTTTTAAAATTGGGATGAAATAAGTTTGTGGTGGGGACAAAACAGCAGGGTACTTCATGTTGCAGCCCCGTGTCTGATGCATAGTAAATTATCATAACTGATAGCTTTGTTTTTGTTGTTATTATTCCATCAATCCCGTAAAACTATTTCCTGGAGAAGTTTTACCTTCTTATATTCCCATCAACAGTTCTGAGACTGTCCATTTCACACATCTGGCTGGTCCCTGGCTTAGTCAGGCCTTTCAAATCTTTACTACAATAATATCACCTCTTTCCCTCTCCCTAAAAAAAAAAAAAAAAAAAAAAAAAGAAAAGAAAAGAAAAAGAAAAAGCCACAAAAACCACAAATAGTTTTTTTTCATTTATTTCATCGTTACTGAGGTTGGTATCTTTAAAAATGTTTGTTGGACATTGTTTAAAAAGCACGTTCTTGTTCATTTTATGGGAAACAATATTAGTGTTCTCTGTTTAGTTCAATTTAGAGAATTACTTATGGATGGACAGAAGTAAGTAGTGCAAAGGCATTTTCTCATGTTGAAGTGTCCTTCAGCTTTCTTCAGCCATACTTTTATCTGCTTGTGTGTATATGTGCGTGCATCTGTCCATGCCATTCAAGACCTTGACCTTTTAATGTAATTGGAATGGATTATTTTGTGGAGGTTCTGCTTTCAATTTAATCCTTAGTAAGGGCTTTTTCACACCTAATTCATTCACCCACGTTTTATTTCTGTATTTTCTGTGGTTTTACTGTTATTTACAACAATATTAAATCTGTAATTAGTTCTTCCAACATAGATCCTTGAAGTTTAAAAAATAGCGGAGGTTTTTTTTTTTTGGTATCATTTTCTTCATTGATACATTATGGAGGAAAGTCTTTAGTATTCCATCTAGAAATGTGGTTTTTTTTTTTTTAAAGATTTTATTTATTTATTTGACAGAGAGAGATCACAAGCAGGCAGAGAGGCAGGCAGAGAGAGAGGAGGAAGCAGGCTCCCTGCTGAGCAGAGAGCCCGATGCGGGGCTCGATCCCAGGACCCTGAGATCATGACCTGAGCCGAAGGCAGCGGCTTAACCCACTGAGCCACCCAGGCGCCACTAGAAATGTGGTTTTGATGTAGGTTTTGGTATATGCACTTTGCCGGGTTGAGGAATCTCCCTTCAGTTCCTGTTGACTGAAAATTTTTATCGCAAGTGGATGTTGACTTTTTTTTTCTTTTTTCAATTCTTATTTTAAATTTTAGTTGGTTAACATCCAGTGCAATACTGGTTTCAGGATTAGAATTCAGTGGTTCAACACTTAATGGGAACAAAACCCAAGGTCCATCATAACAATTGTCCTTCTTAATGTCCATCACCCGTCTAGCCCATCTCCCTACCTTCCTCTCCTCCATCAACCCTCGGTTTGTTCTCTACCTTTAAGAGTTGCTTATGGTCTGTTTCCCTCTCTATTTTTTTTTCTCCCCCCCCCCCCACCCTCTGTTGTGTTCATCGCTTGAGTAAGATCACACAGTATTTGTCTTTTTCTGACTTATTTCGCTTAGCAGTGTACACTCTGGCTCCATCCACATCATGTCAAATGGCAAGATTTCATTCTTTTTTGATGGCTGAGTTAATAGTCCATTGTTTATAATGCCAGCATTGGCTAGATACCCAAATCAGGCAAACATCTTTTCAAGCGGAGGAAGGTACAGACCAAACCACCTCATGAACATAGGTGTAAAAATTCTTAATACGACCAAATTTGCCTCAAGAACAAAGAAAAATCTTGGGTGCCTGGGTGACTCAGTCGTTAAGTGTCTGCTTTCGGCTCAGGTCATGATTCCAGGACCCTGGGATTGAGCCCCAAAACAGGCTCCCAGCTCAGTGGGAAGCCCGCTTCTCTTCTCCCACTCTCCCTGCTTGTATTCCTTCTGTCGCTGTGTCTCTCTCTGTGTCAAATAAAAAAATAAAATCTTTAAAAAAAAAAAAAGAAAGAAAGAAAAATCTCAAGTAAGACAACCTAACCTTACACCTAAATGGATACATAATGTTTTCATTATTAATCATTTTAAAATCTATTGTAATTTCTGTTGTGATTTCTTCTTTGACCTATAGGTTATTTACAAATATGTACCTTGATTTCCTCATATGTGGGACTGTGCTAGAATCTCATTGGTATTATTTTCTAGTTCACTTTCATTGTTATTGGAGGTCATATTCTGCCAGATTTCATATGATGATTATTGAATTTTCTATGCCCAGCACATGGTTAAACTTAATGAGTCTACCATGTGTACTTGAAAAGAATGTTGTAAGTAGCATGACATAACTGTCACTTAAGGTTGTTGGTTGATAGTTCTGTTTAAATCTTTTATATATACTGCGCCTTTTCTGACTTTTTTTTTCTAATTGGTTACTCAATAGAATGGTTTTAAATATCCAACTATAACTGTGGATTTTTCTACATCTATATTTTTGCCTTTTTTTTTTTTTGCTTCCTGTAGTTGGGATATCTGCTAGTAGGTGCAGATGCATTTAGATTTAATATGTTTTCTCAATATGTTGATGATTATCAGTGAAATATTATCATTATCAAATATCTCTTTATCAATATAATTCACACTAGTTATATTATGCTTCCTGTTTACATGGAATATCTTTTGCATCATTCTCTTTAATAACTCTATCTTTAAAGAATGTCCACTATAGGAATGATAATAGCTGGATCTTGTTTTCTTTTTATCCATTTTGACATTCTCTACTTGTAATTGGGACGTTTAAGTCAGTTACATTTGAGATAATTATTGATCTGTATGATGTTAAATCTATTTGATTCTTGTTGCATCTGTTCCTTATTGGCTAATTGACTACAATTTATTTCCTCTAACTTTTTAGCTGTACTTCTTTGTAGGCTCTTATTGCTTGCTTTCAGGATTAGCATATGTATAATTATTATGATTTACTTAGAATTAATACTATACTGTTTTACTTAAATAAGAATCATAATAGTTGTGTTTATATCCATTGAGCTGTTAATGACATATATTTTAATTCTACATATATTATGATCTCTGACAATACAGTATTATTTTTTTAAACCTTTGCCTTTAATACATTCAAAAATTGAAAAAAGAGCCAATCTTTTATATTTTCCTATATTCTTAAATTTCCAATGTTCTTGTTCTCTTTCTGTGGATCTGAATTTCAGCCTGACATCATTTCCCTTCAGCCTGGAGAGGTTTCTTTGCTTTTCTTGTGGTTTAGGTCTACTGATAACAAAATTTCTCTTTTTGTTTAAAAATGATCTGGTTTTACCTTTATTTTTATTTTTTTTTAAAGATTTTATTTATTTATTTGAGAGAGAGACAGTGAGAGAGAGCATGAGCTAGGAGAAGGTCAGAGGGAGAAGCAGACTCCCCATGGAGCTGGGAGCCTGATGTGGGACTCGATCCCGGGATTCCGGGATCATGACCTGAGCCGAAGGCAGTTGTCCAACCAACTGAGCCACCCAGGCGTCCCTTACCTTTATTTTTGAAGGTTATTTTTGCTACATATACATTTTTGAGTTCACAAACTTTTTTTTTTCAGCCATTTCAAATGTTACTACACTGTTTTTTTCCACCTCCACCATTTTGATGACAAATAGAATTCATTTGTGAAATAATTCTATTGGAAGTAATGTCCTTTACCTTCTCAGATTTAATATTTTATCTCAAAATATAAAGAAAATATGTGCTTATGTCTTAAGTTTTTGTTCTATTGTTGGAGGCTTGATGGGTTTCTTCAGTCTGAAATTTGACTTTTTTATTGAACTTTGTACATTCTCAGTTATATTTTTCTCACAAGATTTTTTTCTATTTCACTTCTATCTTTCTGGGACTCCAGTTACACATGGAACAGACTACTTGTTATTGTCCCACAGCCCACCGAGTCTTTCTTTATTGTCTTCAATCCTTTTGCCTCTGTTCTTCATACTGAATTATTTTTAGTGATATTTCTTCAAGTTTATTGACTCTTAATGTATAGTTTCTTATCCTCTATTACCCTATTTAGTGAATTTTTAAAATCCATTTAATTCTTTGTCATTTCCATTTCTCCACTGATATTTCCCATCTATTAGTTCATTGTGCCTTTTACTTTAACTCTTTGACAATAATAGGTATTAAAACTCTTTCTACTCATTCTAACCGCTCTGTCCTCTTGGAGTCTGTATCTATAGACTATTTTCCCCCTGTAATATAAACTGTTTTTTCAGAGTTTTTTAAGATTACAGAGAAATTGAGAGGAAATATAGGGAGTGTCCACAGATCTGTACCCCACACTTTTATAGCCTCCCTCACTATGAGTAACTTAGAGCAAAGAAGTGCATTTGTTGCAGGTGATGAACCTCTGTTGACAGATCACTATCACCTGAAGTTCATTAGGGTTCATTTCTGGTGTTCTACATTTTTGGGGTTTGAACAAATGTATAATGACATGTATCCATTATTGAAACTGTTAAACAGGCTGGGTACACTCTCCTAAAAATCCTCGGTGCCCCCATCTACTCATCCTTTCCTCAACTCCCAGCCCCTAGGAATCACTAAACATTTTTACTATCTCCATAGTCTATTGTTTGTTTGTTTGTTTGTTTATTTGTTTAGAATGTCACGCAGTTGAAATTAGATAGTATGTAGCCTTCTCAGATTGGCTTCTTTTCCTTAGTAATATGCATTAAAGTTGCCTTCGTGTGTTTTCATGGCTTGACAATTCATTTCTTTGTAGACATGAATAGTCCATTGTCTTGATGAACTATAGTTTATCCAGTCACCTACTGAAGAGCGTTTTGGTTGTGTCCAAGTTTTGAGAATTATAAATGAAACTGGTATAAACATTTATGGGAAGGCTTTCATGTGGTCATAAGTTTTCATCTCATTTTAGTCAATACCAAGGAGCTCAGTTGCTAGATCATATGGTATGAGTAGGTTTACTTGTAAAAGAAATCACCTAAATGTATTCCAAAATGGTTGTACCATTTTGCAGTCCCACCAGTAATGAATGCGAGTATCCTTGCTCCATATCCTTGCTAGCATTTGGTGGTGTCAGCAGAGTGGATTTTGGTGTTGTGATAGGTATGTAGTGGTATATTGCACTTTACGTCCATTTTCCTTATCACTTAGGATGTGGAGCACTTTTTCTATACTTATTTGCCATCTGTAGATCTTCTTTGAAATGGTATCTGTTAAGGTTTTGGTCGATTTTTAAAATTAGATTTTATTTTCTTACTGTTCCAAAAATTCTTGGTATATTTTGCATAAGAGTCCTTTACCAGATGGTTTTTTTACAAATATTTTTCTCTAGTATGTGGCTTCTTTTCTCATTCTCTTGAAATTGTCTTCTGCAGAGAAATTTAAATTTTAATGAAATCAAGCTTAATATTCTTGGATGAAACATGCCTTTGGGTGTTGTATATAAAAGTCATTGCTAAACCCAAGGTTATCTAGATATTCTACTATGTTATCTTCTAGAAGTTTTATAGTTTTGCATTTAAATTGAGGTCTGTAATCCATTTTGAGCTCATTTTTCCAAATGTCTAAGGCCTTGGTCTAAACTGATAATTTTTTAAAACATTTTTTTCACGTGGGTCTCCAGTTGAGCATCATGTGTTGAGAATACTATCTTTTACTCCATTGTGCTGCCTTTGCTCATTGTCAGAAAAACAGTTGACTATATTTATGTGGGTCTGTTTCTGGGCTCTCTATTCTGTTCCATTGATCTATTTGTCTATTTTTTTGCCAGTACCACATTGCATTAATTACTGTGATTTTATAATAAATGTTGGATATTGTTGATGTTTTGCCTTTCTGTGTAAGCTTCAAAAATGATTTGTTGATAGCGATAAAATGACTTGCTGGAATTTTGATTGAGATTGCATTGAACCTATAGATGAACTTAGGAAGAACAGACGGTTTGATGGTTTGAGTCTTCTATCTGTGGAATTCATGATGTCCAAAAAATGGAATATTTCTCCATTTATTTAGTTTTTACTTGATTTTTCTCATCAGAGTTTTTTGGTTTCCTTATATAGACCTTATACATATTTTATTGTATTTATACTTCAATATTTCATTTTGGGGGGTGCTAATGTAAATAGTATTGATTTTTTTTATTTTAAACTCCACTTGTTCATTGTTAGTATATAGGAAAGTGAATGACTTCTGTGTATTAATATTTTATCCTGAAATCTTGGAATAATCATTTACTTCCTACAGGGTTTTTTTTTCCCTTAATTCTTTGATATTTTCCACATGTATGATCATTTTCTTTTGCAAATGACAGTTTATTTCTTATCTGTGTGCCTTTTTATTTCCTGTTCTTACGTGATTGCATCAGCTAGGATTTTATAGTGTAGAAATATTAATGAAATGTTAATAAAATCTTTAAAAAATTACAGTGATTTTTTTAGTTTTGAGTCAGGCTTGCATATGTATATCTCACTTGGTCAGGGTGTATAATTTTTTAATACATTGTTGGATTTGATTCGCTAATATTTTTTAAGGATTTTGATGTTCATTAGATATATGGGTATGTAGTTTGGTGTTGTTTTTTTTTTTTTTTTTTTTTTTAGATTTTATTTATTTGAGAGAGAGACAGAGCATGAGTGGAGAGAGAGGCAGAGGGACAGGGAGAAGCAGACTCCCTGCTGAGCAGGAAGCTTGACATGGGGCTCAATCCCAGGACCCTGAGATTAAGATCTGAGCCAAAGACAGATGCTTAAATGACTGAGGCACCTAGGTCCCCTGGTATGTAGTTTTCTTTTAGTGTCTTCGTCTGGTTTGGTATTGGGATAATGCTGGGCTTATAGAATGATTTAGGAAGTAGTCCCTCTGCTTCAGTCTCTGAACAGATTGTAGTATTGGTATAATTTCTTAAATATTTGTTGATTTCACCCATGAACCCATCTGAACCAGGGCTTTCTCTTTTAGAAGGCTGTTATGATTCAATTTCATTAATAGATACAGGCCTATTTATATGGTCTGTTTCTTCTTGTGTCAGTTTTGGCCAGATTCTACCTGTCAAGGACTCCATTCATCTAGGTGACCAAATTTGTGGAACTAGATTTCTTTAGTTATCTTTTAAGATCAGGGAGATCTGTAGTGATATCTGTCTTTAATTTTGATTTTAGTAATTCGTGTGCTCTTTTTTTCTTACTTAACCTTGCTGTAGGGTGATCAAATTTATGGATTTTTGGCAAGAACAAGCTTTTGGTTTCATTGATTGATTCCCCCCACCCCTGCCCCATTGATTATCTGTTTGTTTTCAATGTCCTAGACTTCTCTAGCTTTTATTTTTTTTTCTTTTACCTTGGATTTAATTCTTCTTTTCTAGTTTCCTCAGATGGAAGCTTACATTATTGATTTTTAAATCTTTCTTCTTTTCTAATAATTTCTAATAATTCAATGCCTTAGCCTTCCCACTATACAATGCTTTCACCGAATCCCACAAATTTTGGTAAGTTGTATTATTATCACCATATTTAATTTTTTAAATTTTTTCTTGAAATTTCTTCTTTGACTGGTGGGTTTTTTTTTTTTAGATTGTATTTATTAGATACATATTAGATAGAACAAGACAGAGAGCATGAGCAGAAGGGAGAGGGAGAAGCAGACTCCCCACTGAACAGGGAGCCCAATGTGGGGCTGGATCCCAGGAACCGAGATCATGACCTGAGCCAAAGGTGGATGTGTAACTGACTAAGCCACGCAGGTGACCCTTTGACCCATTTTTTATTTAGAAAGGTATTGTTTAGTTTCCAAACATTTGGGGATTTTTCAGCTATCTCTCTGTTAATTTCTGGTTTAATTCTGTTGTGCTTTGAAACTGATATAGTATTGTTTCTTTTCCTTTAAAGTTGTTCGGGTGAGTTTTATAGCCCAGAGTATGGTTTATTTTGGTGACTGTTCCATCTGAGCTTGAGAAGGTATATTCTGCTGCTTTTTGGGTGGAGCAGTATATAGATGACAGCTACATCCAGTTGATCGATTATGCTGTTAAGTTCTACTATGTCCTTACTGATTTTCTGCCCACTGCATCTGTCCATATCTGATAGAGTGGTATTGAAGTCTCCAACTATCACAGTGAACTCATTTATTTTTCCTTGCAGTTCTATCAGTTTTTGCCTCATGTATTTTGACGCTTTATTGTTAGGCACATACACATTAAGGATTGATCGGTCCTCTTGGAGAATTGAGCCTTTTATCATTATGTAATGCCATCTTTATTCCATATAACTTGCCTTGCTTTTAAATCTGCTGCCTGAAATTAACATAGCTACTCCTGCTTTCTTTTATTAGTGTTAGCATAGCACATTTTTTTCCATCTCTACTTTCAGTGTTTGTATACCTTTATATTCAAAATGGATTTCTTCTAGATAGCATGTAGTTAGGTCTTATTATTTGATCCATCTGATAATCTGTCACCTCTTAATTGGTATATTTATACCATTGACATTTAAAGTGGTTATGGATATTGTTGCCTAATATGCTGACCAAAAGGAACATTTGTAAATAGGCTTTTAGTAATTCTCTTTTCCTATGTCACAGTCTAGGGTTTTAAGTGAACCAGTGGCCCTGGGCTGTGGATTTCCCTAGTGCCTCTCCATTTTTTTTTCCAGTCTAAAATGGAACCAAATGACTAGAGGGTGCTGGTGTATGGTAATTCCCTTCTTCCATGTGGAAGGCTAGAGGGATCTCAGTTCTGTGTTTTCTTTAACTTGCATGGAAGGCTAGAGCTGGCTGGAGTTGAATGTATCCTTCCCCCAGGTTACTTAGCCTCTGATAAAACCCCAGCAGGTTCTGATCTGGTTAGATAGTTTATTTTAAGGGAAATTCCTGTTAAGAGTCATGTGAAAGCTCTGGCATATTTCAAAATGGCTACTTTTCTCTTTCCTCCTGTCAGCAGCACAACACAATTTTTCTTTAGTATTTATGTGAAAACCTGGACATAAAACTCAGTGTGGGAGCTCCTCCTAGATTTTTCAAAAATCCTTAGACTTGTCTACACTGAGCTTCTGGAGATCTACCAGTTATACTTCAGTTATTCCTATCCCAGCCCTGGTTCCCATGGAGATTTCTGCTTGTGGGTTTCTGTTCTAGTAAGCTGTGATTCTGTGTATCCTTGTTTGTCTGTCCAGTACTGAGGACAGCAGTTTGTCTGGTGACCTCACTTTTATGATGAATCTGAAAATAGTTGTTGATTTTTCAGTTTGTTCAACAGGTTTTTACTTATTGGGATGGAGTAGAGACTTCTAAGTTCTGTACATGCTAGAATGGAAACAGGAAGTCCTCCATAGCTATTTTATTCCTTAATTTTTGGTCTTAATTTCTTTTTCTTCATGGCTTGTTTTCTTCTGCCTTGCTTTGTGATAAGCTTGTGTGTATCTATTTTGGTTTTGCTCTTAATCCTAAATCGTGGTCCTACTGTAGAGTGTGGTCCTTACTCATGTATGACTTTTTGGGGTCTCAATGAGTGCTAATGTGGTCGGGGAGGTCTTTGTATTCTGGTATGTCCAGAACTTGAACTTGAATGTTTAGCATTGCAGAATCTCAGACTATTTTGCTTGGGCTACACTTCTTGGTCCATGGTTCAGAAAGGGATCCCAAGCAAAAAAAACAAGGTAACAAGGGGGTTTAGCTTGTGTATTTTTCTTTTGCCAGAAATCACAGTTTGGTGCCACCTGTTGTTGGATACCTAAGAACAGTGGCCTCATAGACTTTGTCTGGTTTTAGGCTTATTCAGTGGGAGAGCGTGGTTGGTACTTTCTATTGTGTTTAGCTGAAAGCAGAAGACTAACATATTAACTTTACCATATTCTGGTATCTTTCACAAAGACACTTCTATGGCTTCTCCCAACATTGTCATTACTTTCAGGTTTTTTTGTTGGTATTCTCTCATATGTATTACTCTGGGTAACTTAGCCAAGTTAGGACACATTCTATTGGGATTTGAAGGGACAGCGTTAAATTACAGCTTAATTTAGGGATAACCCACCATTTTTTCCAATATAACTCTTTCTGTTTAAGAAAAGATACAAATTTTTAAAAATTTAATTAAAGTTCCTTTTTGCCCCTCAATTACTTTTAATAACTGTGCAAAAATAAGTTCTCCACCTGTAAATTCATTATTAAATGTATTGTTTCTGTTGGTACTGTGGTTAAACCTTATTCTGCTTTGTAAATCTCCATTATCTGTATGAAAATAAGTAGATTTTGTGCTTTAATTCTGGGGAATTTTTTGGAGTTTTCATTTGTTTTTCTAGTTTTCTAGCTGATAGTGCTTGGTGTTCTCTCTCTTAATCATCGAGGTATAAATGATATTTTTAACTCCACTTTTCCAATATACTTCCTTTTTATTTATATTGTCTAATTACAATAAATAGTACTTCCAGAATATCATTATCTAAAAGCATTCTGTCACTACATTTAATGGTATTTCAAATGTAAGTATCACGATACCTTAAAAAATTAAGTTCTATATACCCCTTCTACTAATTTTTTAAGTTAAATTTTGACAAATGTTATACCTAATACTTCTTTGGTCTCCATGAATACTGTCCTCAAGTGTTTGTTCATTGAATTACTAATTTGGCAATGAGAATATAATTAGACATTTTAACATTTCATGTCCCTTGCATTTTAGTAAATCTCACTAGATTATGCTGGCTTAAAAAAAAAAATTCCTGGCTTTATTTGCTAAGTATTTATGCCTAGCAAATTTTTTGGCTAACAATATACAAGTAAGTTTAATTTGTTATATATTTATTGGCTAACTTTTTCAGATTTTAGATGACTGTTCGACTGATTTATTTTCTTTTTTTTTTTATACAATTTTTTTTTTTTATCTGATAGAAATCACAAGTAGGCAGAGAGGCAGGCAGAGAGAGAGGAGGAAGCAGGCTCCCCACTTGAGCAGACAGCCCGATGTGGGGCTTGAACCCAGGACCTGGGATCATGACCTGAGCCGAGCAGCGGCTTAACCCACTGAGCCACCCAGGCGCCCCTCGACTGATTATTTCTAATAGTAAAAATGACATGGGCGTTTTTCTTCTTTGATAGATTGCACAAATTAGCTTCTAGATCATTGAGCCTGTGGTGGTGGTTGTGGTGGTGGTAAGGAATGGGAGAAGATGACTCGGACAAGTGGCAATTTGTTCCTGGTTTATTATTGTTCCAGCTTTCTAACCTTTAAGTTTTTGCAATTCATAGTTTGCTGAGAAAGAGTCATTTCACCCCAAATTTGAATACATTAGCATATGCTTATGCAATATAATACCTTACGGTTCTATGTTTAGTAATTTTTTTAAAAAAAGAAAGAAGCAAATGACATTCATTATAGGTAAAGTGTCAGAAAATAGAGTAAAGAGAATCACGTAGATACCAATTCTTAATTTCATGACCTAGAAATGACCTCTGTTGATATTTTAAGAATGTTTCCATCCAAGTGTTATTGTTTAAAATCTGTACTATTCGCCTGGTGTAGTTTGTGCTGCTTCTAGGAAAGGAGTGATGAGCTCGAACAGAGATCATGAAGTGTCCTCCGTTCTGGTATTCTGAGAGCTGGAGTGGATGTAGCAGAGCGCAGATCTAACCCACCATAGTAGGAGCCCAGGAAAATTGAAAACAATGCTCTGCACATGGTTTGGAGAAGGAGATGGATAGTGTGGGTTTTATATCTAAGTGAGTGAACTTAGAGATAAGAGCTTGTTTCAGAAAAAGATTCTGTTGTCCAGGACAGAAAACATAAGATAAATGAATTCAAGGGATAGAACCAGGTATGACAAGAGGGGAGGCGTTGTTGGATGGCATATACATTCTGATGGAGAAAGATTTAATTCACTTTGGAGTTGATTCCGATGGAAAAGTCAGATTCTTTGGCTTTATCATAGTGTGTTTGGGGATTTGTTCATGTAGATGCTCCTACAAGCAGTGACAGAGCTGGTGTTGTTCAAGTTTTCCAAGTAAATGCATTGAAGTGATCTTGGAGATTAAGCCAGCTTGGGACTTTGAGTCACTTGCTTATTTTTAGCTCTCTGATTTATAGTGTCCTCATATCTCCAAGTAGAGGGTCAAGTGCCTTCAATATACTACATTTGCTGTTTTCATGACTTCAGCTGGATTTTCACTTCTTGAGTTGGAAGCATTTTCTTTAATATGCTGAGAGTCAGTGAGATGACCTACCAAGGAGGGAGAAGCACATGCCTGGTCCTCAGCAGTAACTGTACTGGCCAAAGCTAAGAGGAAATAGGATTGGCAAAGATGTTTTTCAGAGTATGGTGAACAAGGAGAAGTAAGTAGAGGGTGAGCTGGACTGAAACGTGTGTAGCACAGGCTGTGGAGCAGAGAGAGCTTCCGTGGTGGAAAACAGGTTGGTTTTTCTAGTTCAGATGTGAACCGAGTGAATGTTTTACAATACCTTCGTTCTTTGAGACCCGATTCTTCCTCAGTAACGGAGGATACTCAGTCCTTTGTATTAGGATATAAGCTCAACTTAGATAAAGAGTATCAATTAAAAATTTAATTTAAAAAATATGCCATATCGATTTAATTGAGTACCTGCTATGTTTGGGCTATACCTATGCTAGCAGTGGATGCAAGTTGATGCAATGAGACAAGAATCCCTGGGCTTAAGGGGAAGAATCCATTGGGGGAGCTTACGGTTCATAATTTACTAACTTGAGAACAGGAAAAGAGAGTCTTCCACTTCAGCAAATAGGAAAAATAATACATATTCTTAGAAGATAGGGAAGTGGGGCGCCTGGGTGGCTCAGTGGGTTAAGCCTCTGCCTTCAGCGCGGTCATGATCTCGGGGTCCTGGGATTGAGCCCCGTGTCGGGCTCTCTGCTTAGCGGGGGGCCTGCTTCCCCCTCCCCTCTCTCTGCCTGTCTCCTGCCTACTTGTGATCTCTCTGTCAAATAAATAAAATCTTAAAAAAAAAAAAAAGATAGGGAAGTACAGAGATGTACAAAGAAAAGGGAAAATCCTAAAACTTTAGAACTCTGAAATAACTGTTTTAACCATGAAGTAATCATCGCTCCATGAATTCCTCTGTGAATACACAAAATAGAAAGTATGATAGGATAGGTAGATATAGGCAGCAAGATAAATAGGCCCAACTAATTGAAAATTGTATCTTTTAAATGTTAAAAAACAATTACCAAACTGAGTTTGATTTGGTGTTAAAATGTAAAACTAAAGGACACCAAAGGAATTGATGAAAATGGAAGAATTTTTTTTCCTGTTGCAAATGATTGCAGCATTCAGCTGATCTCACTAGGGATGAGATGAAGATTACGTAAGTTCAGGATTTGAAGTCAGGTTTTTTCCACCCTCTGTATGTTTCAGATTTTATCAGTAATAGTTGATGTTTAATTATGAAAATTGGAAACCTTCATTATGAAGTCTTTGCTACTTTTTTTTGTAACTACCTCTTTCCCTACTCTGACTTTTGATTTATTTTATAATTATACTTCCAAGGTAACCCTCTCTTCTGTAATATAATTGCCGCAATGTTAAGTCTTCATTTTCTTTTGAATGCTGACTGAAATCTATATTGATCTCATCTATATAGACTGCCATATTGGTGGTCATTATCAATCGTTCTATAATTTCCAGTTCTCTGTTTTGATTTTCTTGGGTGAATGGATACAAACACCCACTGAAAATCAGTGAAGGCATCACAGATCTCCCAAGCAGCCGAAAATGTAGAGCAAGAGGCTAGAGAGAATGAGTTCAGAAGGGGAAGACCTACACTCAGTAGTTTTCCTGTGAGGGCATTGCCATTTCTTAAGGTACAGGAGGGAGATGCTGTATTGAATCAAAAATTTTGACATTCTCACTGTGCCAAGGGGCAAAAAAAACTGGAGAGCATGACCTGATATGGAGGAGGAACCCTGGTAAAACACTCCCGTCATTGTTGAGATGCCCTAAAGAGCCAAAGGCTAGAAAATGAAGGCAAACCAGAGGTCAAAGATGTGATGCAGTCTAGTTAGCCCACTTCCTGATGTATTGAAATGCCCCATTTCACCTGCTCAGGAGATGTAAGGGGAGTGGAATTAGGCGCAAGGTGTTTCTAGGGCTATTGTTCATTTGTATTTCATGTGTCTTTCATATATAATGTTAATCTGTTAAGAAAAGATGGCCACATGTACCAAAAACAAATTATAAAAATAGATTCATAGATCTCCCAGATAATGGAATTCTGAAACACAAGACATTATGGTAACTGTGATTAATATGTTCAGAAAAGTGTATGATAGGGTGGAGAATTTTACTAGAGAGAGGAATGTATTTTAAAAAAAGATCAATGGAAATTCTAGCACTAAAAATGTCTCAAAGGAACAATCTATAATCTCAGAATTTGAGCTCTGAATCAATCTCTCTTGTCTTTATTGGAAATCCCTTTTATTCCTTTTAACCTACTTTCTCTTTCTTTCCTCAGAGCGATCATTCTCACTCTTCTCTGTGAAAAGAATGTTAAGTATTCTTCAGAATATTTCAATACCGGCAAGGTTCAGTACCAAAACATATTAGATTGGTGAAAGTTCATTCTATTATGGGAGAAAATGAAAAACTTTGCATGATGTGATTGAACATACGGTTCAGAGATATTTTCTTTAAAAAAATCATGTTCAACAGTCTTGAAGTAAATGTTAACATTTGGAAGCTTCTGCTTCTCCAAAAAAAAAAAAAAAGGGCCATCTTTCATTTGAAGAGTTACATATTTTATTTCTTAAAACCCTATTTTGAATATAAACATTACTAAGGTGACATAGTACCACATTCAGGAAAATTGGAAAGACCTGCGAATTATAAAAGATAAATTTGTTGAAAATCACAGGTAGTTCTTTCTGGTATCTCAATCATTCATCATAAAGACCAAAAAAAAAAAAATAGTAGGTGATAACATTGGAGCATATGGTTATTGATAATGTTATCTACAGTTGTCACCCCAAAGTTTCTTTGACTACTTATTTGTAATTTCTTAAGCCAACATTTACTGAGTATCTGATGACGATATTGTCCTTGCTTTTGATAAATTCGAAATCTAGTGGTAGAGGCAGACACTTTTAACTTCAGAAAGGACAACAGAGGTGTTAAGTGAATACGAGCAAGAATGCCTCCTCTTACTGAGATTCAGTGTGGAGGAGGGAAGAGTCTTCAGAGAAGTGTTCACAGTGGAGGAATATTTGAAGGAGTCTAATGGGAGTCCCCCGTGCAGAAAAGGGATGAGGACATGTGCACAGAACAGAGCAGTGGTGGTTTTGCTTTAGTCTCTGTAAAGAATGCTCGTTACAGTCAGTCTTCCGTTCTAGGAAATGACCCTTTAAGGCACTCACGGTGTTCCTCAGGGTTCCTTCAACTTGGCCTGCATTGGTTTCATAAAAATGGGGCTCAGGTCCCCATCTGTGGACCAACTAAGCTCTGTCCTCCACAGCTGCTCCTTCCATCATCTGGTCACAGAGTCTATGCACAGACCTTCATGCTTCCCCATGAAGCTCAGCTCAGGGATGATGAGGTTTTGGGGGCAGATGTTTTCCTTCCATTCTCAAAGCCCCCTGCACTGAATCAGGCATTCCTAGAAGTTAGGACGACATGATGAAATACTGCAAATGAGAAAGAAAGAAAAAGGTAGTACAAACACAAGAGCATACAGTCTCAAACCTGAGAAGTGCCTGGAGGGCTTATGAAACCAGATACCCAGCGTTTCCATTATGGTGGTTGAGGAGCAAGGCTGATGATGTGTTCCCAGGCGGTGCTGATGCTGCGGGTCTAGGGAGCGCACTGAGGGAACCACCGCCTTACAGAAAGTAAGTTTTCCTTACCTGAAAAGAGAAGAGACTGCATTAAAAAATTACAGCAATCCTCTGATCGTTCTTCTGGACTGATAAGAAATCTTTGGTAAAACCTAAAATGCTATGATAACATATTCACTTGGTAAAGTGAGGTGTTAGAGAATGGGAAGCCTTTAGTGTTCTTCCTTTTTTTATTTGGAGAGGGAGAAAGAGGTGGGAGGGGCAGAGAGAAAGGGAGATAAAGAATCTCAAGCTGTGGGGCTTGATCACGACCTGAGCGGAAAATCAGAAGGTCTGTGCCTTAACTGATTGAGCCACCCAGGTGCCCCAAGCATTGAGCATTCTGGATAGAGAGGATATAAAATTCAGAAGCTTTCAAACTTAAAACCTTTTTTTTTTTTTTTAAGATTTTATTATTTGACAGACAGAGATCACAAGTAGGCAGAGAGAGAGGAGGAAGCAGGCTCCCCGCTGAGCAGAGAGCCTGATGTGGGGCTCTATCCCAGGACCCTGGGATCATGACCTGAGCTGAAGGCAGAGGCTTTAACCCACTGAGCCACCCAAGCGCCCCCAAATTTAAACCTTCTTAAAGGTTGAAGAACAATAGAAGTTACTTTGTAAAGAGAAAAAAAACCAAACAAACCCTAGGATAGACTCTAAAGCTTAATATTTTCTACTTTAATTGTTCTCATAGGATCAGTATGTTTTTAAAACATAAAGATTTAGAAACAAACTCCCACGAGACTGGAAGCTCTGCCATTTTTGGATGACTAAATTCAACCAAGCTCCCATGAAACAAAGAACTATGCATTTATATAATACGTGTGACTTTTGATCTCAGCTGTTTCTGGACCCTACAAGCCCATGAGGGAATCTGGATATCATGCATCTGTGGTCCAGGCATTAGTATTCTTTTAAAACTCCCCAGGTAGTTCTAAACCGTACCAAGTGTTGAGAATGACTGGTGTGGTCATTGAGCGAGGTGTGACCTCTAGTTTAGGAGTCGAGCTGTCACTGACTGTTTTGCCATAAAACCCACGTCAGCTAATGTCTGAATGAGGGCTTTACATTTTGCATATGTCTCAATGATCCAAATTCCCCAACTTTGATAAACAACACTTTGAAATAATGCTGTGTTCCATTTCTTGCAGTTGGTACAGAAATCATATTTATCTTTCTAATGAGTTTCATTATATATGCAGATTAGGAAGAAATTTTTTAAATTACAAGTCATGGCAGTGAGGAAACAAGACCGAGCACGTTCCAGCAACATGACAGAAATGATGGAAGTTTTCACAACTTGCTGGCAGCACGTTCACTGCCAAAGGGCCACAGATCACGTTAACGCCTTGTTGGCTGTCATCCTATTAGTGAAATGGAAGGGAGCTTTTGATGAAGGGTATAGCCCAACCTCGCTCAAAGTGGAAATGACTCTTGACACTTGGGTTTTGTTTGAAAAAGAGGAATTTTGAGGAGTCACTCGTAGACTTGACTGACCACCTAGAAGGACTGTAAATTACTCGGTGAAATAGCTTTCCATTTAGAATCCTAAATTACAAGAGATTACAAGAGAAATAGCACCAATTAATGGTTTGTGCTAGTTGCTAAATTCAGGATTTATTTTACTGGGGTCCTCAGATTGAGCTAATCAAAGTATGGGAGGTCCAATTAAATGTGAACTTAACCTAGAAATAAAGGATTTTTAATACAGTTAAATGTTAAATATGTCACAGGGCTTACTTTTTCTAAAAAGTGACTTATTTTTTTCATTTGAAATTCACATTTAACTGGGCATCCTGTATGTTATCTTGCAAGTTGAAATCTTAACTTCAACCTCCAGGCGGGTTTTGGTGGGACTGAGTAACAAGGACTCTCTAAGGACTCTCTAGAAACTCCTATCTTAGGGGCGCCTGGGTGGCTCAGTGTGTTAAAGCCTCTGCCTTCGGCTCAGGTCACGATCCCAGCGTCCTGGGATCAAGCCCCACATCAGGCTCTGTGCTCAGCAGGGAGCCTACTTCCACCTCTCTCTCTCTCTGCCTGCTTGTGATCTCTGCCTGTCAAATAAATAAATAAAATCTTAAAAAAAAAAAAAAAAGAAAAACTCCTATCTTAGAAACATTAGCTCTGACCCTCACTCACCTCCTCCCCTTGGACATTCTCAAAATGCAAAATACACTCTTCTGCTTTACTTTCATCAAGTTAGGAAAATAGTAGTACAGGAGAGTTAGACACACCCAATACACCCAATGAACGGAGCAAAGTAGAAGTCTCTTCATAATTGTCCAGCTAGTTTGTTCTCCACATTTATTAAGCCCTTCCCAAAACTTGACCTTCCCCTAGTTTCTGAGTTTATAAACCCATTATAATTTCATTCCCTCTCTCTCCTCTTTTTCTCAGCCTGGATCCCATGACTCCTCTTTTAAACCTCATTGTCACCAGGGCTCTGAAATCATTCATTCTCATGGTCCATCTACTCCGGGACTCTCCCTGAGGAAGGGAAGGAGTTAGAGTATTACAATGACCTGGGTAACTTTTTCTAAGTAGATCTGCCCACTCTCCTTTGGTGCCTTCGCACAGAAAAGCTCTCTGGTACTAGAGTCAGTGGATATGAGAAAGCCACATTCTCCCTCTCAAGTCCTCCTGGCGGGGGGGGGGGGGGGGGGGGGGGGGGGGCAAACAACCCATCTTCTATCTGATTTGTCTTTGTGGAGTTGCTGGTGCTTGTGCTCGTGGTCACCCCAGAATGGGTTATGAAACAGGTTTAAAGTACTTAGACTGTCTGTAACCAGATCGAGATCATGGCCACAAAATCAAAATTGGAGGCTCCATTTCACAACCCTTCTTCTTTTTTTTTTTAAGATTTTATTTATTTATTTGATAGACAGAGATCACAAGTAGGCAGAGAGAGGAGGAAGCAGGCTCCCTGCTGAGCAGAGAGCCCGATGTGGGACTCGATCCCAGGACCCTGGGATCATGACCTGAGCCGAAGGCAGAGGCTTTAACCCACTGAGCCACCCAGGAGCCCCTCACAACCCTTCTTGGGAACAAACTCAGATTATCACCTGTTCTCCCTTTGGGCTCACAATTTACAATGAAAAAAATATATTGCAATTCACTCCTTGTTTTTTATTTTTTATTTTAAAGATTTTATTTACTTGTCAGAGAGAGGGTATGCACAAGCCAGGGGGGCAGAGAGGCAGATGGAGAAGCAAGTTCCCCACTGAGGAGGGAGCCGGATGCAGAGCTCGATCCCAGGACCCTGGGATCATGACCTGAGCTGAAGGCAGACACCTAAACGACTGAGTGACCCAGGCGCCTCTCACTCCTGGTTTTTATTGTCAGGATTTCTTTTACCCCAGAACGGAAGAAACTTGGGTCAACATCGAAGAGGTAAAACATCCTTAAAAATAAGGTAGCCTTTCAAACCATGCATTTCATTAGCTACTTTATTTACTTGTAATTATTGTAGGTAACTCTTCCTGTCTCATGACATGCGAAACCTGATTGACTATTGGGCTAAGCGCAGTTTATAGCTCCGAAGAATGACATTTGGTTGTACTTGTCAGACAAGCTGGCTGATGATGTAAAAACACTTAGTTGCAATGCAGAGCTTTTTCCTTGGGGGAGCAAAAGACATGATTGAAATCACTGTCACATTTCAGTCACGGAGCTGGTCCCTTGGGCGTAGATACACTCGTCAGCAGTTCCTGAGCTGAAGTTGGCAAGGCCTGGGGTGGACCTGGGCAGGTGGCGACTGGGATGGGCTAGTGCTTGGAACCGGGAAAGGTGAGCGGAATGTTCCTGCGAGCGCGCCCAGCCCATCAGACTTACCCTTTTTGGAAACCGGCTCCCATCAGGTGGTGGCTGACATCATGCCAAAGACACCTCATTATTGTGGTGTGATTGGAGTCATGCCCTGGAGTCACTTCATTCTAGTCTCTGGTTGGAACTGAAAGGAAAACAGCCAGAATGAATTGTCTTGAGGACAAAAAACCCTGTTTTGTCTCTCTGTCCCACGCAGTCCGTGAAGGTCCAGCCTGTGGGCCAAGGTCATTGTCTGTCTACAGCTGCTTGCCCCAGCGTGGTTGGTAATCACACAGACAGGGGAGGTCAGAGCTTTCCCTCCAGGTGTGTTGCAGAATCTCGGACAGAAACAGCAGCTCTGTACAAGGGTGGGGACTCACATATGGGTCTGGCAGAAGCACCTCCAGGCCCTTGGGCTGTGTGCGAAGTTGAGGGGTGAGCTGGCTGGAGAGGTGGGAGGAAGTGATGTCTAAAACTGGCTCTGCGCTTCCCAGAGCTGTCCTGCAAAGCTGCAGGAATGAAAGTAAGTGTTGCTGTAGCTTAGGGTCCTTGTGCCCAGCAGGATATCAATGAGCATTCCTCAACAGCCCAAGAATATTTGTCATTCGTGCCGGGGTTGGGGGTGGGGCGGTCAAGCTGATGGCAGAGGGGCTGCTGGGAGCAAAGGTGTGTGTGTGTGTTTCCAAAATGGGACCTACCCTCAGGTCATGATCTCTGGGTTGGTCGTGGGATGGAGGCCTTCCCCGCCACCCTGAATCTGGGTCTGTGCTTAGTATCAAGTCTGCTCAAGTTTGTTTTCCTCTGTCCTTCCCTGTCTCTCTCTCTCTCTCTACTTATCTCTCAAATAAATCTTTAAAAAAAAAAATTGGGTCCTACCAAGGATGGATTTTTCAGAACTGTTCTTGATCTGTGAAAAAAAATTTTTTAGTAGGAGAAGATAGTTGATTCTAATTTGATTTAGTTGTTTGAGGTAGGTAAGGGCAAAAATGTGGCAGGAAAAATGAATGGAAAGAAGTTTCACTAACTGCCTGTGAACTAGGGAGTGGCTTCAAAAATCTCTACTCTAGAGATGTGGGGGTATGAGTATAAAGTGGGACTACGAAATTCTTTATCTCCGGGGAAGGATTTCTCTGTTTCTCCTGTATATATATGCCCTTTTATATTTCTATAGCATTATATAGAGTCAATGTATATATTTACCGTTATATATATGAATGACATTGGGAACTAAGGGATAGAGAAGGAATCTTTGTTGCTGATACAAAGTAAGTTTTATAAGAAAGCAATGAGGGTCAGGTGTGTCAGTTTGCTCTAAGAAGCCAAGATAGAGGTCATACTATGTAACTAATGGTTAAGAAGAGCATTCTTTAATGTGTAATTATGCAATCTTCTGGGTTATAGGGAAGCTTTACAGTGTGCAGTCATAAATCCATATGCGGAAATCTACAGATGAATGCTTACACAATGAGTTTGTGCACCCACATATGCACACACACACACACAGCAGTGTCTACGCTGGAGTTGTGGCTTATGTTGGGATCAAGTTCAAGAGTCAACAAGCAAAGCACAAGTGCTATTGCAAGCTTATTCTTGGAAAGGTTTGAAGTCACTCATAAAAACAGTACACACGTTTTTGTTTTTATAGCAACACTCATGCATTCTGAAGCTGCAGTTTGCACAAAATGAGCTAGACTAAAGAAGGGATACAAAATCTTCAGCTGATGTTTGGGTGTTCAAACCATCCCCCTTGGTGTGGACAGCAGCCATCAAAAACAGCTTTCACATCCTGAGCGAGATGACAGGTCAATGATAGGAAGGGAGTTCTGCCTTCTGGCAGAGTGGACTCTGTTTTGTCTTAAAAGTAGGCTTCTGTCCTCCGAATAAATACTTAATCTTGTGTGTGCATGTATACACACACACACACACACACACACACACACATATATATATATATATATATACATTTTTTTTTAAATTTTGTAATGTTGAGTCTTAAAAGAGATGATGGTATCTCTCAACTCATTGGGGTTAGATTCCAAAGTCTTTGCAAAGGGTCAAGGAGTATATGGTGCAGTTAACACTTATTTTGAGAAAATAAACTTTGAGTTAAGGGGAGCTTCTCTTTGGAAGTAATTTTCTCCTCACTGTGTATGCTTGCTTTTGCTCTTTTTTGTGGTAGGTATATGGACAGAAGGTGGGTTTCATCTCCTCCAGTAAGGAGCCTTTGATGGACTGTTGCATATTATTTACCATAAAACTGATTTTCATTTTTTTTTAAAGATTTTATTTATTTGAGAGGAAGAGTGAGAGAGAGCATGAGCAAGGAGGTGGTCAGAGGGAGAAGCAGACTTCCCTTGGAGCTGGGAGCCTGATGCAGGACCTGATCCCGGGACTCCGGGATCATGACCTGAGCCGAAGGCAGTCGTCCAATCAACTGAGCCACCCAGGCATCCCTGATTTTCATTTTTAAAAATTAACTTACTTGTAAAGATTTTATTTGAGAGCACAAGTGGGAGAGTGACAGGTAGAGGGAGAAGCAGGCTCCCCGCTGAGCAGTGATCCCAATGTTGGGCTCAATCCCAGGACTCTGATTTGTGACCTGAGTCAAAGGCAGATGCTTAACTGACTGAGCCACCCCGGGTATCCCACAACTGATTTTTAGAGATAGCGATAGCCATATCAGTGTGTCTTCCCACAGTTCACCAAGAATGTGTGGTGTGTGTTGGGTTGTGTGTGTGTATATGTGTGGAGTGTCAGAGTGTTTCAAGACATCTCCTACACCATCAAAGCTTGAGTGTGAAGAAGATACAGACGTGGCTGGAATTTCCTAGGCACTGTGGGAGTGGGCCCAGCCAAAAAGAAGCCTCAGGAGGGAAAGGCAAAGGAACTTGGTGGGAAAAGTCAACCAGAGGGAGGAAGGAGTCTGGCATGGGGAGGTTGGCCCAGTAGGAAAGGTTTGGTTGTGGTGGTTGGTGTTGAGGACCTGTCAGAGCCCCGGACAGTGCTTTCCCCTCAGGTCTGTGCCATAGCCTGACACTTGGTGAATTCTTTTCTAATGACTTTAGAGAGCAGGGTAGGCTCCTTAACTAGAAATTCTATAGGAGGCCGTGGCCCGGGGGGGCAGGAGGTGTGACCATTTGGCACCAGGAGGCCGGACACAAGAGCTGGAGTCCCAGCAGGATAGGCATTACTTGCTGTGGACTCAGAAATTGGGGAGTGCACAAACAGAGAAATTTGGATTATTACTATTAACTGTGACCACATCTGTATCCACAGGCTGGTGAGGCTGAGAGAAATTCAGTTGTCACCTCTGTTACCGCCCTTGACGTGGAATAATTCTCCCTTGTTTACCCTTCTGCTCCCTTCTGAGGCTGGGAGTCCCTGCAGGCCAGAGGCTGTGTTTTACTCATCCCTATTTTTCCAGAATCTGGCATTTGTTCCCAGGTTGTAGTAGGTGCTCACTAGGTGGTAGGGTTTTTGTTGTTGTTATTGTTGGTTGTTTCTTTTGTTTTGTTTTCTGATGAAAGTGTGATTTCTGTTTTCATATTTGTTGATGGTTCTAGACCCGACCATCCCGAATAGAAACTTCGTGGGTAAGCCCAGGGAGGAGCCTGGGTTGTGACTTGGCCTCCCCATTTGGAGCAGCTTCCCTTCGCAGGCGGTCGCCACAAACAGGAGGGTAGGAGGCTGCCTTCGAATTTGGGGAAGACCCTCCCCACTTGCGCTCAGATGAGAGCAGTCCTGTTTTTGCCCCGAGGTCGGACAAAGGAGGAAAGGGTCCTTCAGCCCCAGGCTTTGAAGGGCGGACAATGAGAGCTGAGGCGCTGGCGTTTCTAGACTGTAACCTGTACCAGCTGCCCGCCGCTGCGGGGAGGGGGCACGCGCAGGTGCCCGGAGAGGGGGTATTATCGGGGTAAAAATAGAGCCAGTATGAGAGACTAGTGGAGAGGGATGTTAGCAGTGACCCAGCTGAGCCACCTTGGCAGCTCTGCTCATTCCGCAGAGCAAACAGCGATTAAAATCCGCGCACACAAAGCCTGAGCAGGCTTGGTAAGGACGAGCACTGTCAGCACTCTGTAATTAACGAGGGGTGGTGTAATTTACAAGGAATGCACTCTACAGTTTCACGCCAACGCAGAGGGGGGGAATATCTGTGGTTAGCCCGCAGAATCAAAAGTAGCCTTAGCCCCCGATGCCCGCATCTTGCTCTCCTGACGCGCCTCAATTTATTTTTTAACTCACGAAAGCCTTTGTCACACGGAGTTCAATCTGTGTGAGGCACGAGGAAGCCTCGGAGGTGACCCTTAACCCCCCCACCTCAACCCCTCCCATATTAATCAAGGAGAAAAGTCTCAGCAGACTGTCTTTACTGTACATAATTAAACAGTTCGGAATGCTCTGCGCAACTCAGATGGGATGGCACCGAGCCTGGTAATAGGATGGTTAATGGGATGAGACCAGCACTTACTCTACCTCTGTAATAAGCAAAGGTTTCGTGCTTCCCAACTGAGGACAGGAAGAGAAGGACACGGTCACGCAAGCGAGCAACAATGACAGCACGGGGTTCTCAGGCACCTCTGTCTGCCTTTTATGACCGGCTCCTAAAAGGAAAGTGCACTCTAACTGGAAGAAATTACCTCTTAATTATCCTTGTTCCGGGGGCTGTAATAAGCACAGGCTTTTACTTCTGCTTAGCTGCGGATGGGTGGGAGAGGCTCTCCCAGAAAATAGCTCTAGTGGGAAGGTTGATACCTCTCTGCTCTTCCTTCTGCCTCCTGTAAGCCTTTAAGCTAGCCGAAATACTGGCTCACTCCCACTTCTTCGGTGATGATGATGTTTAAGAAAATGATGTGTTATTTGGCTTTTAGAGGATGGTCGACCTAAGTAGGTGTCATAAAGGACCATTTGCCGGGTCTGAGGCTTTCCTCTGCAAACCCTCCCCACCCCCCCCCCACCTCCCCCGCAGACACACACACACACACAAACAGCATCTCTTTCCTTCCCTGAAAGAAAGAAACGGGGGTAAAATTACCTTTGAAGCAAGACAAACACGGTGACAGAAATCAATGGCTATTTTTAGCCGCGCGATCTTTGGGTCCCACATTAAAAATGCTTCCTGGCTTTGTCCATGGAACAACTTGGTGAAATACCAAAAGGAAAGGACCCTCTTTGTGCTGTGGGGTCACTGGCGTAATGCAGTCATGAAATGATCCTGCAAGAGTGGAAACAGAGCACACATTCATCTGAGAGGCAAGCGCGCCGCACCAGGAGCCTCTCCTGTGAGGAGCTATCCCCGTCATCCAGAACAAAATGAGGGACTCCTCTGAATCACTCTGCTGTCATTGTCCATAGAGATATAACTGGAAGGGGTTTGTTGTACTGGTCAGGTTTCCAGAAGGGAAGCTGGGCGGAGGCCAGACAGACAAGCCTTTACAGAAAGCTGAGATGGGGAGTTTGGGTTTGTATTTTGGGCTCTGCTGACCTTGCTCGCTGCCTTGAGCAAGTGTCTTGATTTCCTGAAGAAGAAGAAGAAGAGACAAACCCTTGCAGTGATTTGAGCCTTTCAAATGCAGGGGAGTCATCGGAAGGCTGCCTGACCAGCATCTAGAATCCTCTTTCCTTGGGGATTGTGTTCTGAGATTAGAGATAGCATTTGGCTCCTGACAGTGTTTGCTCTGGGTTTGGTGGGGGAATGCAGGTGTTTTGCTTGTGACACAGGGGCTGGAAGCAGTGAGAAACCCTGTGTTTTCTGAAAGGTAACAATTCGGAGAACTGAAAACCTTCCCTTCCTTTCCATAAGGCTGAACAGAAGCCCTTTCATTTATATCCATCATATTTGATTTCAGATTCAGAAACCTTTTAATTTCAGCAGAAATCTCAGCATATGTTATCTCGCTCCCAAACAGCAAACCGTGGCTTAAAATACATTCATGCATTTCAAATACTTGCTCTCCAAACAATATATATATATATATATTTCTTACTCCTATGGCCCATATCTCAGCAAATATGTAGGTTTTTTTTTTCCCCTCCCTCCCTCCCTCTCTCTTCTTCTTCCCATTGCTTGAAACCATGCAGGCATGGAGCGAAGGTAAAGAGAATTCAAGAGCATTTTGTAATTCCTGAAAGGTTAATTGCACTATTTATAGACCAAACTGTGAAGCACAAACCCTCTGTGTGACCCCCTCAGGGTCACCGTCGTAATCGCAACCTCACCGGAGCCCTGACCAGCCATGAATTACTGTCTGTGATACTGAGAACGCTGACAGTTCAATCACAGCACTGTTTCAATAGAGAACTCCATATATTTAAAGCGCTGATACTGTTTTCCCTCTAAATGACAGCCTTGACAGATGGGCCAAAAGCACCGCAGACGTTTGAACAAGGAAATAGAGCAGGAGCCTGCTGGAAGCTGGGCCTCATGCAGCCAGCCGAGAATGATGAATAGAGTGTGATTGTGTCTGACAGGTAGTAATATAACTATTCATTCAGCACAGAACACCTGGAGCACACTATATTAAACGGTACAAGATGGAGAGATGCTGTGACAAGAATGGGAAGCGTGAATCCCAGGCTGAGCGCGGGGGATGGCAATGTACGAGGTCAGGGGTCAGGCAATATCCACGGCCTCGGAGAAGGCTGTAATTAAATTATTTGCTTACCAAAGTGTTTCTAATGTTTTGCTAACATGTTGCCGGGATCATTACTTCGGCATGTCTGAATCCTTCCAAGGAAAGCAGCTTCCTGTGCTCACTCTGTGACTCCCTCTCCCTCTTCTCGAGGACTCTGGTGATTTCCCATCTCCTCTGAAGCCTCTTGCCTTTTTTTTTTTCTTTTCTCTTTCTCTGCCGATGTTGCTCCTGTTCCAAATCATGGTGTGGGGAAAAACCCAAGGCAAGGACGATGAGGCCAAAAGTCCTCATCATGGCACCATGGTAAAAGGTCCCTGTGCTGACTGCAGGGCATGGAGGCCAAACCAGTATCAACCCCATCGCAGGGGTGGGGGGTTCTCCTCCTCAGGTGCGGGCCAGTAGAGGCTGACCTCACGGAGGGAGAAGACTGTGTCTGCACCTGGTGTCTTTTGTGAGAACCCCGAGATGCTCCTGCCCAGTAGAACTGTTTGCAAAGCAGAGGGTGAGGACGGAGCCCATGCGTTTCGAGGGAGCCATAGGATTTTTTAACAGAGCCTGCGACCTCCCCTGCAACTTGCAGTGCATGTGTGGCTAAGTGTTTCTGCACCTGCTCTGCTCTTTCTCGCGACCTGGTCTGACGGTCACATTCAGAAAGCACAATTCCCTGGGAGAGTATCGTGTGGCACAACGAGACTGAGCAGACTCTCAGAAGTGGCATTTGAACTTTGGGACGAGCCTGCTGTATCATCCTGGAGGTACACAGAAGGAATGGAACATGTGCGTGTTCACCTAGTGCTCCCCTTGATGCTGTGTGTGCAAGCGTGTACCCACATGCGCTGAGATGACAGTCCCCCTTGCCAACTGGGAGCCTCTCCTGGAGCCTTGTTTGTCCCCAAGAGCTTGGAGAAAGGAATCACTCGGTGGTGGCTCTTCCGTGGGCACCTGTTCACCAACTGCTGCCCCCAGTTAGTTTTGCTTGTCACTTTGCTTATTCACGGGACCCCATGATGGTCCAGATGGTGACAGCATTGCCATCATGGGCTATTTGGAGGGTCCCTCCGGGAGTTGGGATGCTGGTCACTTTTGTCTCTGCACATTCCAGTTTCTCTTCTTGTCTTTGTAGCTGGTTTGGCTGCTAGGAGGATGACTCCCTGACAGGGGGGTCACTGCCCGTGTAGAAAGCCCTGTGTACCCGACTTGACCATTTCCGATTTTCCTTTCCCATGAAAATCACAGGTCTAATAGGTACGCTTCTCTTTCCCAGCCTACTGCAGTATGAAAGCAGGACTGTGACTCTCGGAGCAGGATTTGCATGTGACCTCTCTGATGAGCTGTGGAAAACAAGAACACAAAGTCCACTGAACCATCCCACTTGCCCAAACCCCCCCCTCTCCCCCCAAGCCCTGCTCGTTCCCTCCTTCACACCCTCCTTTTCCAACTGCTCTTCCTCAGCTCTTTTGAAATACCCTTGGCTATTGATTTATAGGCATGTGTATTTCTACATTTTCATCTGTATCTACACATCTATATATATTTTATCTGACTCATCTCATGAAAGAATATTTAACAGCCGTGAGCTCTATTCTAACCTCCAAAGAATGAGTTTTGGGAATCGGGCAAACGTGCGAAATCCTATTTGGCAAGTCTCTTAAGAGACCCCCCCCCCACCCGCACCACCAAAATGAAAAGTTCTAATAAAAATCTCTCATTTTTTTTTCGACCTCTCGGTAAGATTTCTCCTCCCTATTCATCTTCATTGTGGACATTGAATACATATGCCTCTCATACCATGAAACAAAATGTCGTTCCCAGTGTTGCATGACTGCCTTCCCATTCAGTGAACCCTGCCGCATTTAGGAAATTGAGCACGGTCATTGTGTGTCCCTGTATCTAATGCATATCCTTTTTCTCTCCGGTTGAGAGACTGCACTATGCCTAGTGCTACCAATGAGGGGGAAGAAACTGTTTTGCAAAATAAGCCAATTGGATTATCTAGTCTGTAAATAGGCACTCTGTCTCTCCAACCCCCCCCCCCCCCCCCCGCCCCTGCCATGTAAATCAGGAAAAGCAATTTACTTGCACCAGAAAAAACCCACACCGCTGTTCACCCCACCCCCGTCTTGGCGGGCACCGGGAGTTCATTATAGGTGAGGAAAAGGAATTTGTTAGCACCCATACAGTTGGAGACAGTAATTAACTAATTTGCTTCCACTTTTTTTTTTTTGCAGTTTAGATATAAATACCATGAAAAATACTCTCTTGAAGAACCTCAGTTTTTTTTTCTTTTTTTTAACGTTATATTTGTAGTAAGACAATAAAATGAACAACTAGGTAACCTGATTCTTCAATCTTCATTTTAAAAAAAGCGATATGCCAATTTGCCCAATAATTTGGAATTTGTAATTAGAGTCAGACGTGTGAAGGCCCAAGACAGAGTCAACATGGTTTCTTTTAAGAAACAGTGGGTCAAGGTTATCAGGGTGTAGATTGTGCCTGAGGTGCCATGAGAAGCCACGTCACTTCTTTGGTGCGTTGCAGAAAATCGCTATTTTTTTTTTTTAAGATTTTATTTGTTTATTTGACAGAGATCACAAGTAGACAGAGAGGCAGGCAGAGAGAGAGGAAGGGAAGCAGGCTCCCTGCTGAGCAGAGAGCCCGATGTGGGACTCGATCCTAGGACCCTGAGATCATGACCTGAGCCGAAGGCAGTGGCTTAACCCACTGAGTCACCCAGGCGCCCCGCTAATTTTTTTAAAGTATTTATTTGACAGAGAGCGATACAGTGAGAGAGGAAACACAAGTAGGAGAAGTAGGAGAGGCAGAAGCAGGCTCCCTGCTGAGCAGAGAGCCCGATGTGGGGCTCAATCCCAGGACCCTGGGATCATGATCGGAGCCGAAGGCAGATGCTTAACTGACTGAGCCACCCAGGTGCCCCCAAAATTGCTGATTTTTAAGAATGGTTTCCATCTTCCTAGATAGAGTAAACCTGAAATGCAGTCAATATTAATAGTAGCAATTTAATAGTCTTGGATACCATGTGGATTAGGGCTCCTTTAGTCAGGGTTGGGGAGAGTTACAGAATAGCAGAGCTTGAAACTTAGCAGTCCGTTTGTCCTGCTCTTAGTGAAAGTGACAAAGCCCAAAGTTCAAGTTCTGCACAGAGACTGGACAGAGCGAGCACCCAGATCTGTTACTGTCTGTTGAGGGCTCATTCTCCTCACTTCGGCGAGACAGAGGGGAGGCAAAATTACCAACTTGTTCAAGGAAGCGTTATCCAGAGCTGCTGGAGATGGCACGATCGAGCTTTCTGATGTCTAGTTGGGAGTTGATTTAAAATGTATAACAGGCATCTGTAGAGGAGGATTCATGCTTTATTCTTGCCTGTTTTTCCTTTTAGCTATGTCAAAGGTGGGCACTTATTTTTTTTTTTTTTATTCTTTTTCTTCCATTCTAGTTGTCAGTCCTGGGCAGCTCCATATGAAAAACGAGAGGGCAAATGTTAAAAACTCTTAAAAGAAGAAAGCTCAATAGTCTAAACAGGTGATCTTTAAAAAAAAAAAAAAGAGGAAGGAAGGATGGGCTCAGGAAGCAGAGGTGTAAAATAGTACTCATCTTTGTATTCTTGTTGTAGGCACATGGCTAACTTGGATAGGTTTTTTTTTCTTTAAAAGATTTTATTTATTTGGGGGAGAGAGAGAGGAAGAGAGAGCACAAGCTGGGGGAGGGGGAGGCAGAGGGAGAAGTGTGCTGCTTACTGAGCAGGGAGCCTGATGCGGGACTCGATCCCAGGATCCCAGGATCATGACCTGTGCTGAAGGCAGGTGCTTAACCAATGGAGCCACCCAGGGTTCCCCTTGGTTAGGTTTCTTATCTTCACTGAAGACATGAGCACACACAGATGCCACCCACGGCAGCTGGAGTACAGTATTCCACATGGGAAGCAATGCTAAATGTTTCCTGGGCACCTCCAGCATCGTGCTGATCCTAGCCTTGGATGTTGGGAGCAGTGTTTCTAAAGCACAGATACTGACTGGTACACACATTACTAAGGAAGTCTGGAGACAAGCCACTGTGTCCCCAGGAGGAATGAAGTCGGGACGATAAAAACAGAGCAGACAGCCAATAAGAGCCAAGAATCTTAACTTCCCGTACTCTTAACTTATGGAGGCAAATTGTAAGGGATAAACTAAGAAGAAAAAAAAAAAAGACTTAATGAGGCATTTTGCTTACTACTCTATTTTCAAGGGCAAATGGCATGCTTGTAATGGAGAAAGGCAGGGGAAAAAAAAACAACACTCAAAAACCACAACCCTGGTGAAAGCATTGTGCTGAAGCCTGCAGGTAAATATTAGGCTTGGAAATGAAAAGCCGCATTTTGGAAAAGTGTCATTGATTGGAATTTTCTCTGCAAGTACCTTTTAGGACACATCTATAGGATTTCTTCCATACAATAGAGGCTGGCAGTCCCCGTGTCAGGATCTGCCTGGCTCGGGCATCAGACTTCAATTAGATAATGACCATAGCAGGGAGTGAATAGCGGGAGAGTCATTCATCTTCCTCCATACATGACACAGTGTAACGGGTGTTTCTGACGATCTGTGCACATTGTATTAGGTCAGTGCTGAGTTTGTCAGCCTTGGAGTCTGGGCATTTCCATGTGATGACTGCACCCCACCCCTTTCACTTCCCAGTCTGTCCTCTCAAAACGCGTTTATTGTTCTGGAGCCCACGTTGGAGGGGAGTCGGGATTTATGTCCGCGGATTATAAGTAAGGGACACCACCACAGTCCATAATCAGCTCATTAGCATTCTGCTCATGGGAGTCAGTGTGAGTACAATTTTCAGTGGCCTAATGTGACAGGTAATCATAAATTAGTATTTGCTTTAAAACAACAGCAGAGTACACAGCCTGCATGCTTAAGGAGAATGACTCAGTAAGTAGTACAGCTCTGTAATGAAGTGGGAGCTCATTAAACAGATGCTATGTACTTCACTGAGCTGCACCAGCAGCAAACAAACCAAATGGAAATGTTTCAACAGCACACTGCAGTCAACCCGGACAAGTTCAGGTTCATTAGCTATGGCATCTCCAGGAATTAGTCACAGTAATAATTAAATAGTTGCTTGCTAATTTATCATTTTACATTTGTTACTACATTTGCATAATGTGTTGGGTTTTTTTTTTTTTTTCTTCTCCGCATCTCTAGTTATGTTAAAATGCCCTCATCTGTGGGTAAAGACTGAAAACTGTGTGATGGGGGCCAAAAAAAAAAAAAAGGACATTGGACGCGGCCTGTATTTGGACCTTGGTTGGTGATGACCTTGTTATTGGTTTCTGATACAGAAGCTGTGCCTCCGTTATGATATTGGCATTGTGTCATTTTAATGGTCTACACTAAGGGGGCCGTCCTGGGAGGAGCTAAAGACCCAGACTTGTCTTAAAGCCTGGAGGTGGCGAGCTGGGGGAAGTAGGAATTCAGCAGCCAATCTTGGTAAATGAACCTGCTATGAGGAAGAGCTTGGCACGCAACTCTGTCATTTCAGGGTCCAAAAATGACAAAGCCATGGAGGGAGACTGAATGGCATACAGAGGTCAGGAAGAGCTTCTCGTGGGTTCTCTGGGGGTTATTTTGGGATGATGTGTCCTTCTTGAGAAACAAAGTCATAGAGTCTCATTTATGTGGCTCCTGGTCCCTTAAAGCCCATGGAAAAAGACTGCATTTCACTAGTTAAGGAAGCATTGATGTTTTTTAAAGAGAACTACTCAAAACTGTGGTGATGAGCACTAAAATGACCAAGAGGCCACAGGATTCAGGGGGCGGGGAGGGAGGCGGGGGAGGGGAAGGGGCGGGAGAGCCACATCCAAACTGAAGGGAGAGATGCTGCTCCTTTGTATTGGGGCTGTGGTGGGGTTGGTTGATGATGCGGTGATAAATTATTCAGCAGAACAACAAGGAACAAGGACAATTTTTCCAGGTTTTAATTAATTATCCCTTATTGTTATTGATATGAGGTCTCTTTATAATGTAAAACAAATCACTGAATGCATTCTTTTATTTCCACTTTCTTCTTTCTCAGGGAACTTTGGTTTCAGGGACAGCCTGGAAAGTGTGTTTTGGGAAGTAAGGGTGATTTTGAACAAGCTGGGGCACCATGGGCCCAGAGAGACAGAAGCCGACAGTGAGGCAAACACCAATTCAAATTTGACTTACTGGCTATTTCAGTCAAAGAAAGCCAGAGAACTGGCTTTCTCTCCTTTTCCCCATCTTCATGTCTGTCGTGACCATTCAGAAGCCTTGTGTTTTTAACAGTGCCAACTAATTGGGCATGCAGAGGTGGTAGAATCTTCCTATGTGCATCCATGGGTAAGATCTACCTCTTGGGTGCGCCGTGAGAGGTGAAGACGTTGGGAACACAGGGGTGGTCGGTTAGAAATGCAGATGCCTAAGCTGAGGAGGGACGGAAGCACGTCATGTTCGTGACAGAACAGACAGGCAAGGTGAATGGCCATTCAGGGTATGGACAAGGTCCGTTAGAGCTTTCTGAAGAGATCAAAACACAGGCCTGCTTGTAAAGAGTCTCCCCGTATGTGTATTGCTTGTGTCTTGTCAGCAAATTTAAGGTAGGAGAACATTAATTTTTTGAAATGTTAAATTCAGTAGAGTGGTCATGCAAACATCTTTTCTGTTCAGTGGCATCTTTTCCTTCCAGAAATGGTCCCTCCTTTGTCCAGGGAGGATGTAAGCCTCTGGCCCCATTCCAGAGGCTCCAGAAGCGGGCATGCTCCTTAAGCTGGTCCCCGAGTGTTCTGTTCTTCCAGCTTCAGTGATTGGCTTCCCCATGGCCACGTGACTCGATTCGAGACCGGTCAGAACCTTTCCTGAGAATTTTGCAGGACTGGAGGAAAGAACCCTCCATTTCCAGGGGCACAGGGAGCTATGATGTTTTCAGCTGCCGTGGGCTATCCTTGCCACTGCCTGGCAGCAGCTCCTCTAGGAATGAATCCAGTGTGGAGAAAAACTGAAAGGAGAGAAAAATAGGAGGGAGCTGCTGTTTTGCCTTCTTGCTTAAGACATTGGGTGACTACTGTCGCAGACCCGTAACTGGAAAATTCGTGGATACCTCACTTACGCCTTCATTTGATGGTGATAACCGTGGCATGTTTTGTGGAAATGCATTGTCTATTTAATTGCAGCCCTGTTCCTTTTTCCTCTTGGGCCCAAATGAACATAGCTTAGATTAGTTCTGTGATCTCAGTGGGTTCTTGTAAGTAACTGTGATAGAAACGAGTGAAAAGATCTATGATAATACTAAAGAAGATGACGTATTTGAAGAAACACCTACGTGGGCTCATTTTCAGAAAACCACATCTTCCCTGTGCTTTGGTCAACCTCTGCTTAGCCACCTCCACACGGCCTTGTAGCCTTGTCAGGCCCTCCCTCCCCCAGTCATTCACCCCTCACTCTGATGAACTCAGCTCAGAGCTGTCTTCCTAAGGAAAAACTTCTCCCCTGCCCCGGCCTTTGGGGAGCCAATCCAGCCATTATGTAGCTCATTATTTTCTTCTCTGGGTGCTCGATATTTCTTTCCACTGTGTTTATTTGACTAATGTCAGTTCCCTTTACTGCTAGAATCCATCAGTTGGGGGGCAATAGTATCGTTTTTCCGTCACTGTATCCCCAGACCTAACAGTCTGTTAGAAAAAAAATTAGGATTCATTTAATAAGTCTCTCTCTCTATATATATATGTATATGGTTATCTATTCATTTAGTAGAGTTGAATAGTTATTAAGTGGATATCTTTCGTAGAGTAAGAAATAAAAATAAATGAAGTCTCTATTGCTGGTCCCTGGCACAGACATTCTGGAATCTTCAGAATCTTCTGTGTTAGAAATATCTTCCATTATTCATTCGGAAGCATTTTTGATCACACTGGAGCTTTCACTGATGAGGTGACTGAGGGTGGGGTCCCTAGGTACTTAAGGGATGGGGCTGGTCACCAGATAGTCCCAAGTGATGAGAGGATTAGAACTTTCAGCCCATCCACCCACCTGCAGGAGGCAGGGAGGGGGATCTGGACTAAGCTCTGTAAAGACTTTGGAGTGAGATCTCATGAGCTTCTCGACTGACCAACACCTCCATGTGCCAAAGGGGGGGGGGGCAGTACACCCCAGCTCCACAGAGACAGAAGCTCCTGTACTTAGGACCTTTCCAGACCTTGGTCTATGAATCTCTTCATCTGTTTCTTCATTTGTACCCTTTGTGATAAACCAGTAAGTCTAAGTAAAATGTCTTCTAAGTTTTGTAGTTTGGTCTAGCAAATTATTAAACTTGAGAACAAGGTCATGGGAACCCCCCCTTATTTATAACCAGTGGGTCAGTAGGTGGCCTTGGACTTGTGGCTGGCACTTGAAGTGGGAGCAGCCTTGTGGGACTCAGTCCTTAACCAGGTCTGTGCCTGCTCTAAGGAGTATCCTCATTGAATTGAATTGTTAGATGCCCTCTTGGTGTCAGCGAATGGAAGAATTGGATGGTGTCAGAGAAACCCCCAAGAGCCTGATCACATAGAATTTCTAGATAAAACTGCAATTAATGTTTCATTAAACAAGTTTTACATTTCTCAGAGTGCTTTAAATTTGGCTAATAACTGCACTGTGATAATGTTGATCTATGAATGCCAAAGTTTTCATTAATTTGCAACATTGGAGATAGTGATGGGCAATGCCAGTGCCTGTTAACTAATGATAGTTGCTGTGAGATGGATCCACGATCATCTCAGAAGCAAGAAAGCTTGAGTAATGCTACAAGCTCAGCCTGGGGCTAGGAGAATATGCTAGGAAATAGACTTGGCATTGATCTGAGTGTTTAATCAGTAGATTTTTTAAAAGGCCAGTTTGAATAACTCATCTTTGCTCCCTAAGAATGTACATAAAATTACTTGAGACAATGCCGGAGGGTAACTTACCTTGACTGCTGGGTTTAAAGAACAGGCAAGGGAATTTGAAGGCCTGAAATGTGTTTTCAATTTCAGGTTAATTCCACAATGCTGTCATTTTTAGTTTCACATTCATAAAATTTGGCTTAATATTGCCTTCCTATAACTTCACGGACGGTGAGGGCATAAGGTAGCTTTTAGCAAAAATGATAACTCGAAATTAAAGATAATCATCAGCTGTAGAGTGTTGTATCCTCCTGTGTCTATCCCTACCACTGAAGGACAACTAGGCACTAACAGAACAGAATTAGCCATTATGCCTAGATTTAAAAGGCATAAAATCCCTTCTTTACCTTGCTTGAAAATGTTGCTTCTGTGGACACTTGAGTGACTGTCAAATACAGCCAACACCTAGATTAAGGCATTTATCTTTCCCTAGGTTCAGGACCCTTCTATCATAAGATGGGATAGGATACATCGAGGAGAGCTTTAGCACGGGAAGTGTCATGAGGTGGTTAGTGAGTTAGCATCTGAAAAATAAAGGATTAATGACCAAGTAGTGCAGATCACGTGCATGGATAGAATCAAGTATCATTTTACCTTAAAGGCTGGGGTCTCTAGTTCCCGCCGCATTTCCTTAGCAATAATTTATAGCCCACAGGAGCACAAAGGAGAACAATGGGACATGGCCACAGCTAATGCCTTGGTTAGTTATGTATGACTAAGGATCGAGATACAGTCATCATTCTCAGTCTGGTTATGTTTTCATTTTTAATCATCTCCAAATGCTTTCCCTCCCCTCCCCCATAAATTACACGCACTGGTCTCATAAAAACTGTATAATATGGTGGTAACCACCATTTCGGACAGATCTAAACTTTACATAGCTGCCATATAATCTATAGGCTATGAAGTGAGTCATCACTGCCTGATAGAAATAAATGGAAGGAAGGCAGAGCTTGTTTAACGGGTCACTTAGTGGCACGGACCCAGGGCCATCATTTAATCCTAATTTGTTAGGGAAAAATGGGTTCAGTGGACAATGTGCTTGAGTTCTTGCTCTACTTTTCTAGAGCAGGAATGTCGGAAGAAGGCAACTACGCTTGACTTCATCAAACAGACTTGGTAACTGGTCGACTATATTGTCTGAAGCTATGTCCTCCTTGGAATCCTTGTTCCACTTTTGTGACAGAAATTCATGAGAAGGTCTGCATGGTCAGGATGCTGGTTTATGTCTAGTAGTGCATTTTTAAAAGATTTAGTCATTTGAGAGACACACACACACACAGAGACTGAGCATGTGAGCATCAGGGAGAGGGAGAGAGAAACTCAAGCCGACTCCAAGCTCAGCACAGAGCCTGATATGGGGCTTGATCTCACGACCCTGAGATCATGACTTGAGCTGGAACCGGGAGTCAGATGCGCAACCAACTGTACCACCCAGGCACCCCACTAGTAATGCGTTTCAAAACATGAACAAACCCATGTGTAAGAAAAGCCATTATTGATGACCGTTTCCTCCCTGCAATCTGTGATAATTTCCTGATGCTCCAACACAGCCATTGCCCCTGCCTGCAGTTTGACCTACACCTCGTGTATTTATAAGTGCCACAGGAGCTTAGCAACCTGGTAGTACTCATGTCAATATTTCCAAGCACTGAACTTGCTTTTGGTACTTTGAAAAGTCTGCGGCCGTGTGATGAGTTGGATGTGATCAGTTTTCTATTAATGAGATACGATGCCCTTGCAAGCAGTTTAAATTCCCTATTCTCTTAATTACATTCATTATAGGTCATGGGTTTGCCTCGCTGGATAATTGTACTCTCAGACCATGTTGAAAAATAAATAGGACAAGGAAATCTGTTTGCCACCCACCCTATATTGAATTACTAGTAGGGGATGGTAATAATAATTCTGAAAATACCTAAGAGTTCTCTTTGTCCCCACCTTAAAAAAAAAATGCAAAACACCTCCCTCGTTCAGGGTTGACATTTTGTTCCCTGTGGAATAGATTGCGTGTATGTGCGCACACGTCTTATGTACACACGTACACACATATACACACACTGACAACCGCATTACTAAGCAAGGCAGCAATATAGAACTTTACTCATTTTGACAGCTTATTGTCACTCTCTGCTTTTTTTTTGGGGGGGGGTGACTTACGTGCGAATATATTCCAAAGGAAAATTGATGTAACCGTTACTTTGATCAAGTTTTTTAAATTGTTAATTCTTGTTCCTAAAAAAGCCACGAATTACCTGATGTCCTAAGAAAGCAGACAGAGCTTTTGGTCTTAATGGTGTCCTCTCAAAGACCCTAGCCAATCAATTCTGTGCAACCCAATTTATCTGCCTTCAAAGGGTGAAGGACTGAGTTGAAGCTTTTGAGATTGGAATCTCTAGTTCCAGGGAAACTTGAGTATTTGACCCTGAGGTCTCTACTACTAAGCCAATCCTCTAGCATCTGACAGTTCATATTTGTTGAATTCCATAACCTTGATCCTGGTCCTGTTCTCTTGTGAAATGTGTCATTATTTTGGTTGGTCCCTGAAATGGACAGCACCCGAGGCAAAATATATCTCCTCAGGAGTGAAGGCACAGGAATTCTGCAACTCATGTGACAAACCTGGCATCTGCCAGGAGTTGAATATGTCCACATAAGCAGCTTTCACGGGGCCTAGTTTGTCTCCCCTCCCAGTGCTCACCACAGTTAACAGTTCTTGGTGATTTCCTATCTCCGTCCATAAAGGTGACCTTTCTGAATACCCTGGTCTCTTAGTTCCTTCACCTCCCGTCTTCCAATGATATGGTCCATGACAAGCCTAGTTCACTCCAGTGGGGATACCCCAGAGCTTCTCATTATCAGTCTCCCCCACTTCTCCACATTCACAATTGCACCTCACCGACTACAACCCATGATTTTTTTTTTTAACTTTACTCCTTCCAGGACCATGACTCTTAAAAAATATGTTCCTCCTTCTCCAGGACACAATACCCATTTTTCTTACAACTTTTTCATTAATTATCCCCCACTTCCCCTTCTATGTCCTAATTTGTATCGTCACTCAACTTCTGTCTACCTCTGCGCCTTTTGCATCAACACCCCTGCTCCCTTCCTTCTATCTTATCTCAGAGCAGAATCATCTAGCAAACCTTCTGTGGTTAAATTCCACACTGACTAACCTCAGCCTGTACCTCTTCATTTGAACAAGGCTAAGAAAAAATATGTAACTGTGCCTGCCGTCCTCCATTACAATCTGCGCTGTTTCAGTTTGGCTCCAACTACTTACTGGCAATCCTATTGCCTCTTACTCTCCCACCCCTGGATGGCTGCTTATACCTTTTTTCTACAAAGCTCCAACCCCTTCTGCCCCATGATCCCTTCCAGTGGTCAGTTATGTATTCTGTTTATCTGGGAGAATAGACTCCCTGACGCTGATAATTTTGACTCCGTCATCCCAGCTACCAGCATCTGTGCACATGGACTTTTCTTTCCATGCTGAGTAGGGATGTGTTGGTCTTGGTCTCCCACTTCATCCATTTGTGGACAAGATGCCATTCCTTGTGGTTCACCATTTTAGGATTTTCCCCCTCTTTCTTTTATAGAACCATTCTTTCTCCTCTTCATTGGCTCCTTTACATCTGCACTTTGAAAACTTGCCCATCTTAAAACACTTGCTCTTATTCCTCTATCCCCTTGAGTTTTGCCCCTTCTTGACTCCATTTTGCAGCCAGATTCCTAAAAAGCTTTGTCTCCAGTCATGATTCCCAGTTCTCTTCCTTCCATTTCTCTTAAGATTGTAGAATCAGGGCTTTACCCCCTTCTATTCCCCCAAACTTCACTATTCAAGGTGAATGATGACTTCCTCTTTGCTAAATATGATAAATGCCTTCAGCATACCTGGTTCATCTGTACTGTCTGCCATGACTAATCACTCCCTCCTCCTGGCAACACTTTACTCCCAGGACATCATGTTCTCTTTCTTCTCAATTCACTGGCCTCTCCCATGCGATCTCTTTGCTAGTGCCTTCTCATCTCGTCAAACTTCAAACAATGTTGTGCGCCAGGAAATCCTTTGAGCCTTTTTTTTTTCTTTATCAGTGGTCACTCCCTTGGTGCTTCTGTGTTGCCTCATTTTTTATAATTGCTAGGCTTCATTTTTTTAGGGTACAATTTCAGATTTCTAGGATGATTGAGCAGATAATAAATAACAATCCATATACCCATCTCTCACCTCACCGCTCCGAGAGTTTCCCCTCTATCAACACCTGACATTAGTGTAATATCTTTCTTACAGTTAATGAACCAATATATTTTTTAAAATTTTATTTCAGTGTTCCAGAATTCATTGTTTATGCACCACACCCAGTGCCCCATGCAATATGTGCCCTCCACAATACCCACCACCAGGCTCACCCAACCCCCCAATCCCTCCCCTCCAAAGCCCTCAGTTTGTTTCTCAGAGTCCACAGTCTCTCATGGTTCATCTTCTCCTCCGATTTCCCCCAACTCACTTCTCTTCTCCATCTCCCAATGTCCTCTGTGTTACTCCTTATGCTCCACAAGTAAGTGAAACCATATGTTAATTGACTGCTTGACTTATTTCACTCAGCATAACCTCTTCCAGTCCCATCCATGTTGATACAAAAGTTGGGTATTCACCCCTTCTGATGGAGATATAATACTCCATTGTATATATGACCACATCTTCCTTATCCATTTGTCGGTCGATGGACATCTTGGTTCTTCCCACTGTTTGGTGACTGTGGCCATTGCTGCTATGAATATTGGGGTACAGATGGCCCTTCTTTTGACTATATCAGTATCTTTGGGGCAAATACCTAGTAGTGCAATTGTAGGGTCATAGGGAAGCTCTATTTTTAATTTCTTAAGGACTCTCCACACTGTTTTCCAAAGTGGCTGCATCAACTTGCATTCCCACCAACAGTGTAAGAGGGTTCCCCTTTCTCCACATCCTCTTCAACACACGTTGTTTCCTATCTTGTTAATTTTGGCCTTTCTAACTGGTATAAGGTGGTATCTCAATGTGGTTTTGATTTGTATCTCCCTGATGGCTAATGATGATGAGCATTTTTCCATGTGTCTGTTAGCCATTTGTATGTCTTCTTTGGAGAAGTGTCTGTTCATGTCTTCTGCCCATTTTTTGAGTGTTTATCTGTTTTGTGTGTGTTGAGTTTGAGGAGTTCTTTACAGATCTTGGATATTAGCCCTTTGTCTGCAGTGTAACTTGTGAATATCTTCTCCCATTCTGTGGGTTGCCTCTTTGTTTTGTGGACTGTTTCGTTTGCTGTGCAAAAGCTTTTGATCTTGATGAAGAACCAATACATTTTTTTAAAAAGATTTTATTTATTTATTTGACAGAGATCACAAGTAGGCAGAGAGGCAGGCAGTGAGAGAGGAGGAAGCAGGTTCCCTACTGAGAAGACAGCCCCATGCGGGGCTCTATCCCAGGACCCTGGGATCATGACCTGAGCCAAAGGCACAGACTTTAACCCACTGAGCCACCCCAATACATTTTTAAGTACAGTCGTTGCATTGCTTCACTGTTTTTGTTTTATTGTTCTTTGAGTTTTGGCAAATGCATAATGACGTGGATCCACCATTATAGTTGTGCAAAACAGTTTCACTGCATTATAGATTCCCACGTCCTCCACCTATTCATCTGCCACTTCCCCCAGATCCCTGAAAACCAGTCATGTTTTGACCAGTATAGTTTTGCTTTTTCCAGAATGTCAGGTATTTGGAATCCTAGAGCCTTTTCAGCCTGATTTCTTTCACTTAGAAATATGCATTTAAGCCATGTCTTTTCATGGCTCGATAGCGCATTTCTTTAATACTGAAGAGAATTCCACTGTGTAGGTGTACCAGTTTATCCATTTGCCCACTGAAGCATGTCTTGGTTGTTTCTGGTTTGGGGTGATGGCGAATAAGTCTGGCATAAACATTTGTGTGCAGGTTTTTGTGTGGACATAACCTTTCAACTCAATGAAACAAATGCTTAGGAACATGATTGCTTTGATTTGTAGAAACTATCAAAGTGTATTCTAAAATGTACCATTTTTCATTCCCACCAGTAATGTTCCTGTTTTTCTGTATCCTTGCCAGCATTTTGTATTACCAGTTTGATAGATTTTAGCTATTCTAATAAGTGGATAATTTTATCTCCTTGTTGTTTTCATTTGTAATTACCCAGGGACATAAGATGTTGACCACCTTTTCATATGCTTATTTGCCATTTGTGAGGTGTCTTCTCACTTCTTTGGTGAGGTGTCCAGATTTTTCACCCATTTTGTAATTGGCTTGCCTGTTTACTTATGGGAGTTTAAAGAGCTCTTCCTCTATTTCCTATATCATTCCGTTATCAGCTAGCTGGTTTATAAATATTTCCTCCCAGTCTAAGCCTTATCCTTTTATTCTCCTTATAGGTGTTTTTCAAAGAATGCATGTGTATAATGTTAATGAAGTGCAATATATTGAAATTATGGTTTTTTTTCCCATGGATAGGCTTTTGGTATTGTAGCTTAAAGTTTAGTGCCCAACCCAAGGTCATCTAGATTTCTTCCTGTGCTATTGTCTAGAATTTTTGTAGTTTTAAATTTTATATTTAGGTCTATTCTCTGATCCATTTTGAATTACATTTTGTTAAGTGTCTAAGGGCTGTTTCTAAATTCTTCCTTCTCTTTTGCATGTATATAGATGTCTAATTTTTTTAGCACCATTTTTTGGAAAGACTAGCCCTCCTCCAGTAGACTGCATTAGTTTCTTTGTTAAAGATCAGTTGATTATATTTGTGTGGATCCATTTCTAGGCTTTCTGTTTTAGCCCACTGATCAACTTATCTATTATTTCACTGATACCATGCTGTCTTCATTACTATAGCTGTCTAGTAAGTTTTGATGTCAGGTAGTGTCCGTCCTCTGACTTGTGTTCCTTTTCTTCAATATTGTATTGGCTATACTGGGCTTTTCTCCCTCCCCTACCCAATACAGACTTTAGAATCACTTTGATGATATCCACAAAATAATTTGCTGGGATTTTAATTGCCTATTACACTGAATCTGTACGTTCATTCAGAGAGGATTGGCATCTTAATAATATCGAGAATTTCTATACATGAACATGGACTATCTCTGCATTTATTTCATTTTTGATTTCTTTCATCAGAGTTTCATATTTGTCCTCATAGATCTTACACATATTTTGTTAGCCTTCTACATAAGTATTTAATTTTGTAGTGCTAATGTAAGCAATACTGCTTTTTTTATTTCACACACCAACTGCTCATTAGTGATATATGGGAAAGGTGTTTACACATAAGTATTTATAATATGATTTCATATGCTGGCTCTGTATCCTGCAACTTTGCTACAATTAATAGTTCCATGAGGTTTGTATTTGTTTTTGTGTTGTTGTTGTTGATTTTTTTCTTTAGGATTTCTTACATAGGCAGTCATGTCATCTGTGAGCAAAGACACTTTTATTTAGTACTTCCCAGTCTGTATCTCTTTTATTTCCTTTTCTTATCTTAATATATTAGCTAAGACCTCCATTATGATGAATAGGAGTGATGAGAAGAGGCATCCTTCCTTTGTTCCCAATTTTAGGGGAAAAGCTTCTCAGCATTAGATATGATGTTATATGTGAACTTTTTTTTTTTAATAGATGTTCTTTATAGAGTTGAGGAAGTTCCCCTCTATACTGAGTTTATTGAGAGTCCTTATCATGGGGGTTCAATTTTGCCATATGCTTTTCCTGCATGTATTTATATAACCATAGGATTTTTCTTCTTTAGCCTATAGATGGGATGGATTACAATTATCAATTTTTGCATGTTGAACCAGCCTTACATATTGTCCAGTGTTTGTATGACTTTAAAAACTCTCCATATCTTGGTGACACCCAAGCTTGTATCTCCAGCCTATATTTATATCAATTCCTAAACTCAACTCCAGATCTTTGCTAACAAAAATGCATCTTCTGTAGGTTTTCTCATGTCATTAATTGCAAACCCTATTCTTCCATTGCCTCTTCCAGAAAGGACAGCTTCCTGATTCTTTTACAATGGAACTCAGGACTATAATCACCAACATTTCTGTGCTTTTGCAACATGCTTCCATGGTGAAATTGGTACTCTGGGGTAGGACGGAGACGTCTCAAAGGCAGAAGCAGAAAGTATGCCTGGATTCCAAGACTATTCTCTGATGGCAAGAATGATCAAAAGAAGAATTGTGGAGACAGAAAGATTGTGGTATTAGAGTCCCTGAGGGGACATGGAGTTGGAAAATACAAGTTTAACTAGAGAGCCAGGATTTTTCTTTACTGTGTGAACCAGTGAGGCTGATCACAACAGAAATTTTCTGCATGAGGTCACAACTGCAGGTAGCCCATGGCAAGAAAGTTATAACTCAAGAAACCATGTGTCTAAGATAGTCCTAATTTACACTTGTAGACCAGTTATTTATTTTCAGCGCCTTATTTCATTTTTCACAGGGTCCCAATTTTGATGATGTATTATTTGGTTACTTAAAAATCCAGAGTCCATTAGAAAGTTGGATAGCTTCTGGAGATGGAAACTTCCTTTAGAATTGGTGTATAGGGAAGATCCAAACCATCTTTTTGTTCACACTGGATCTTTGGGTTGGTAGCTTAGAGGAAGCGGTGGGACCACATTGTATTTTCAACTTTGTGGGACTGAAACCCCACTGTTACTTTGGGTGGAGGGGTGTGGAGTTGTTACTAGGGGAAAAAATTTGACCTGTAGTATCAGTGAGGCACATGTCCATGATGGGCTTATTTCTGAATCTGAGAATGCACCCATATTATAGAGAGCTTAATCTGGAAGAGGACAGCCAGGAGGAACCTCAGACACTGCCAAGGAGTCTAGTCTCCAAATTGGGAATCTGTTTAAGGAGCAATGAGAAGGGAGGGACAATGAGAAAGAATTCCTGATGCCAACTAGTCAAGACATCTCTGCTGACTTTTGTGGCCTTGACAAGCCCACAAACTGTACATATACAAACACCACTTCAGAAGGCATGAGGACCCCAGGAATTTGAGAGTAAGAAGCCATGGTCTCTGTTAATTAATTCACTTCTGAGAGTAGGACCATCTACTCCATTTTCAAACTTGGGTTTTTAGTGCTGATAGTTTTTAGAATATGTAGATTGTGTATATATGGAATATATACAATATATGTATATATAAATATACAAGTAAACGTGTATAGTAGACACACAAAACACCAATATATACAATATATACAAATATACAGAACACAAAATATAAAAACACAAATGCACAAATATAAGATAAATACAATATACAAATGTATGTATAAATGAATATATATTAAAGGTATGTCCTCTTAAATATGTTTGATAAAACCTCTAAAACATCCTTATGTATATTAATAGAGGCCATATGCAGCAGGACAACGCCCAGTGGCTACATTAGGGGAGCAAAATATTAGAATTTATTGCCGATGGAGGTTGAGAAACAGAGCTATATCAAGAAAGTCAATAAAAATAAAAAATAATAATACAAATAGATTTTTAAAATGGGAGTAGTTCACGGAAGACAATGTCCTTGTCCCTTCCAGCAGTCTGACCCATTGAGGAGGGGAGAATTGGTAGGTAGTGATAGAGAGGAATCATGGATAAACACCCAGAGGATGGGACTCACTGTCTTCCCAACTTGTCATGGTGTTGACGTGCCTCTACGCACCATGTAGGATGATCACGAACATCCTCCCCAGAAACCTTTCCACCAGAAGCCGCCAGGTTTGTACCTCTGGGACTGAGGGACTATGTCCAGGAGGAAGAAGTGCTTAACAGCATCACAAAACTAGGAGACAGCCTCAGAAGCAAGGGAATGATCTCCCAGTTATATCAGCAGAACTTTCCTTGCGGAGGGTAAGAATTTGATGATCTGAGGCAAGAAGCAGCAGCTGGAGACAAATAGAGAGTCTGGATATAAATAAAGCTAAAAGGAGGGGCTCTCCTAGGCAGGATGGCTGAGCAAAACTTCTGTTCTTCCATGCTTCTCCCTGCCTGCTGAGCTCAGGGGATCGCAGCACAGGGACCTCCAGGCAGCTCTGGCTGCTGCGAGCTCATGGGGCACATCCCTTCCCAACTCCACATTCAGTGAGATCACATGGAGCTTGGAAGTGTAGCAGGATTCAGGATTTATGCCACAGAAATAGACAAACCATGTAAAATCTGAGCCTGTTGATTTTTTAAATGAATACTCCTCAGAGAACCCGATGTTAAGTATTTACCAGCGCACCACTGGGTCCTAAACTGTTTGGTAAGAGAAGTCAGAACTTCACATGTTGAATTGTCATGTTTTATAGGGAGCTCTTTCACATCTGTCAGCTTGCTTTGTTGACACAGACACCGGTGTGACCTTCTGCCGGAGTGACGGAAGGAGGTCTGTCTCATTAGACTACCGTGGTCCATTTTGATTCTGAGTCTCAATCAGGCGTTTCTGCTCTGGGGATGTGCTCCGACTCCAAAATAACCCCGTCATGAACTCAGTGCCCTGGGCATTTTGTTGCTTCAGAACTGCCAGAGTATATATCTGGGGGCGGAAGGTTGGAGAAAAACAATAGTGTTGCCCTTCCTGACCTGCACTGCATGCCAGGAAGTCTGTGGTTGGTAGTCAGCCACCTTATCCCAGCCTTTCAGGGGATCATTTCTAAATCAGAAGTCATTTCTAGAAACTGCAATCCCTCACAACTCCATATGGGTTTGATAAGCGATTTGACTCTCATCAGATCTCGTCAGGACCTCAGCCTGTGATTATTCACAGAGCCATTAACTGGGCTTTTGATACTGTTGCTTAAGTAATGGGGGAAAAGATGACTGCTATTTTAAATGAAAGACCCAAACGGACAATAAAAACAAACATTTAAGTTTCTTAGAGTAAGTCTGTCCCAGAATAACTCATATTTTCATACAATGGGGAACTATATGTGTTTGATAGAAGAAGAAAATAGCTTCCCCTGTTTATGGCAAGGTGAAATCACTTGTTGAAAAATATGTTTATCTGAATGACACCTGAAGGAGGCTGTGAGCGGGTGCTAGACGATATGGCCGCGTCGAGCTGAATGGATGCAGGAGAAGTGTAGGTCCTATTTCAGAATGAGAAAGAAGAAGGTGGCTAGTTGACTTAGGGACCCCACAAAATTTGAGAGCAGATTGGTAAGGAATCCTTTTAGGTAATTTGCTTTTAAATGTAGTCATCAAAAAATGTAATCATTGTTACGGGAGGCTCCTGGAACTCTGGGATTTGTCTGTGACTTTACCATCATGTGTGTCCTTGAAGTGCCCTGGGAGTCATCAAGGTTTTTGTGAGACTTCTTACACCAAGAATTCTCCAGCGTTGGACAGAAGGGGTGTCCAGGTTGGCAACCTTCTGCTACTTCAGCCTGCCATTAAGCCACGTGCAGTTCTCCCAAACTCAGCAGGGTGTGAGGGAGTATGTGGTAGAAGCACATGGAAGCTAAGCTCTGTTGTGCACACCTGATTCACTTAGCTATTCAGGCATTTATCTTCTTACTTTAGGAATGTGTTTTAAGGAAGTTAAAAAATACGAGATTAAATGCACTGAAAATGGGAAGGAATAATGATATAGTAAGACCCCAAAGGGGAGCGAGTATTACTAAGTCACAGTTCACGCAAACACAATCGGTTCCATGTCTTAGAATGTCTTTAAAAGGAAAACTAGGGTGCCTGGGTGGCTCAGTGGGTTAAGCCACTGCCTTCGGCTCAGGTCATGATCTCAGGGTCCTGGGATCGAGTCCCGCATCGGGCTCTCTGCTCAGCAGGGAGCCTGCTTCCCTCTCTCTCTCTCTCTGCCTGCCTCTCCGTCTACTTGTGATCTCTCTCTGTCAATAAATAAATAAAATCTTAAAAAAAAAAAAAAAAAAAAAAAGGAAAACTAACCAGTTACCCAGGGGTGGGGCTTGGCAGTTGGTGATGGGGACAAAACTCTTCTTGCCTCTAAGAAAGATTTCTCCTCTGGGTCTTCTTAAAGAGAGGGTATTTTCTAGAACACTAAGCAGAATCCTTAACAGCATCTTCAACGGAAATTGCTGAAAGGTGTGGGTAGGGATCTCACTCACAGTGTTTGTCCGTGTGAGCTCACGGCCCTGTACTGCAGTGGAACGGGAGACAAACACACAGGGGCCAAGCCTCTGTGATACCAGCAGGTGCAGAGCTTTTTGACACTGTAGCCTAACGCGGGAGCAGATTCCTGAGGTTTTAGTGAATGGATGCACAGATTGGGTAGATGGAGTATCCTTGAAATGATTCTCCATAAATAATTATATCATGCAGACGAAAGTTTGATAGAGTGGCTTAGTAAATTCAGCATTAGCTTCTCTGATGAATGTCTTTAAAAGCAGTATTGCTTTTAATTTTACCTTACTAATTGCCCTTTGAGGTCCATTTTATTATTCCCATTTTATAGAAGAGCAAATTGAGATGCGAGTTTGATCCATTGCTCAGATTCACTCTGCTAAGAAGAGCAACTTAGGTTGATTTTAGGTCTTTTTACTCCGTGTCCCTTTTCTTTTCTATTTTGGTGTGTTTTAATAGATTCCAGTATAGTTAATATACCGTGTTATGTTTGTATCAGATGTACAATACAGTGATTCAACAGTCGCATACATCAACTGGGGCTCATCACAACAATTGCACTCCTTAATCCCCCTCACCGATTTGACCCATTCTCCCCACTCACCTCCCCTCTGGTATCCATCAGTGTGTACTCTAGAGTTAAGAGTCTGTTTCTTGGTTTCTCTCTCTTTCTTTTCCCTTTGCTCTTTTGTTTTGTTTCTTAAATTCTCCATATGAGTGGAATCATAAGGTATTTGTCTTTCTCTGATTTACTTGGTTTAGCAGAATACCCTATAGATCCAACTGTGTTGTTGCAAATGGGAAGTTTTCACCCCTTTTTATAGCTTATTACTATTACTATTACTATTACTTATTACTATTCAGGGTCTTCCATGGTTCCATATGAATTTTAGGATTTTTTGTTCTAGTTTTATGAAAAATGCTATTGGCATTATGACAGGGATTACATTAGTGTGTAGATTGCTTTGGGTAGTATAGATATTTTAACAATATTTGTTTTTCTAATCCATGAGCATGGAATGTTTTTCCACTTCGTTGCATCATCTTCAGTTTCTTACATCTGTATTTTATAGTTTTCAGGGTACAAGTCTTTCACCTCTTAGGTTTATTCTGAGATATCTTATCATTTTTTATGCAATTATAAATGGGATTGTTTTCATGGTTTCTCTTTCTGTTGCTTCATTATTAGTGTACAGAGACGCAACAGATATTTACACATTGATTTTGTATCCCTGTGACTTTACTGAATTCGTTTATGACTTATAGTAGGTTTTTTTGGTGGAGTCTTTAGGGATTTCTGTATATAACATTATACCATCTGCAAATGTGGAAGTTTTACTTCTTCCTTAGCAGTTCAGATGTGTTTTGTCTTCATTGTCTAATTGCTGTGTCTAGGACTTCTAGTACTATGTTCATGAACAGTGGTGAGAGTGGACATCCCTGTCTGGTTCCTGACTATAGGGGAAAAGCTCTCAGTTTCTTCTCATTAAGGATGATAATAGGTGTGGGTTTTTCATTTTTTATAGATGGCCTTTATTATGTTCAGGTATGTTTCCTCTAGATGTACTTTGTTGAAGGCTTTTGTCATGAATGGATGTTCTACTTTGTCAAATGCTTTTTCTATGCCTATTGAAATGATCATGTGGTTTTTTATTCTTATTTTTTGTTTTGTTTTGTTTTTGTGTGATTTATTGTGAATATGGAACCAGCCCTTGTATCCTGGGAATAAACCCCATTTGATCATGGTGAATGAATTTTTTTAAGGTATTGCTGAAATTGGTTGGCTAGTATTTTGTTGAGGATTTTTGCATCTGTGTTCATCAGAGATACTGGCTTATAGTTCTCCTTGTTTGGAGTGTCCTTATCTGGACACTCAAGGTAATGCTGGCCTCCTAGAATGAATTTGGAAATTTAACTTTCTTTTTTATTTTTTTAGAATAGTTTGAGAGGAATAAATATTAACTCTAAGTGTTTGGTAGAATTCACCTGTGAAGCTGTCTGATCCTGAACTTCTGTTTGTTGGGAGTTTTTGGATTACTGACTCAATCTCTTTGGTGGTAACTGTTCTGTTAAAATTTTCCATTTCTTCCCGCTTCAGTTTGGTTGTTTATATGTTTATATATGTTTATATGTTTCTAGGACTTTGATCATGTCTTCTAGATAGTCCAATTTGTGCATACAGTTTTTGTGATATTCTCTTACAACTGTTTGTATTTCTGTGCTGTTGGTTATTACTTCTCTTCTTTCCTTTGTGATTTTATTTGACTCCTTTCTCTCTCTCTCCCTTCCTCTCCCTTTTTTTTTTTTTTATGGGTCTGTCTGGAGGTTTATCAATTTTGTTGATCTTTTCAAAGAACCCAGGTTCTAGTTTCATTGTTCTATTGTTTTGTTTTCTTTTCTAATTTTTATATTATTTATTTCTACTCTAATCTTTATTATTTACTTCTTTCTGCTGATTTTGAGTTTTGTTTGTTGTTGTTGTTGTTGTTTTTATCTCCATAAGGTGTAAGGTTTGAGACTGTTCCTGCTTCTTGAGATTGGCCGGTATCACTATAAACTTCCCTCTTGCAACTGCTTTTGCTGGATCTCAGAGGTTTTGGACTCTTGTGTTTTTATTTTCATTTGTTTCCACATATCCTTTGATTTGTTCTTTGATTACTTGGTTGACCCAGTCATTGTTCAGTAGCATGTTATTTAACCTCCATATATTTGTGGTCTTTCCAGATTTTTTCCTTGTAGTTGGTTTCTAGTTTCGTAGTGCTGTGGTCAGAAAAGATTCTTGGTACAACTTTGATCTTTTAAAATTGTTGAGGCTTGTGTTTTGGCCTAAAATGTGACCTCTTCTAGAGAACGTTCCCTGTGCCCTTGCAAAGAACATGCATTCTGCTATTTCTAGATGGAATGTTCTGAGTATATCTCTTAGATCGATCTAGTCCACTATATCATTCAAAGCCGTCTTTCCTTGTGGATCTTGTTTGGATGATCTGCCCATCAATGTACTTGGGGTGTTAAAGTCCCTTACTGTTATTGTATTACTACTGATTAGTTCCTTTATGTAAGTTATTAACTATTTTATGTATTTGAGTAGTCACATGTTGGGTACATAAATATTTCTTACTTGTATTTTCCTGTTGGATTGTCCCCTTTACTATTATATAGTGTTCTTCTTTGTCTCTTTTTACAGACTTTGCATTAAAGTTTATTTTTCCTGATATAAATATTGCTACTCTGGCTTTTTCTTCTCACACTTGTTTACATGATAAATGTTTCCCCACCATTGACTTTCTTTTTAAAAACTTTTTTATTTTTATTTTTTTTATTAGTTAGTAATTTTTTTCCCAGTGTTCCAAGATTCATTGTTTATGCACCACACCCAGTGCTCCATGCAATACGTGCCCTCCTTAATACCCACCACCAGGGTCACCCATCCCCCATCCACCTCCCCTCCAAAACCCTCAGTTTGTTTCTCAGTGTTCACAGCCTCTTATAGTTTGTCTCCCCCTCTGATTTCCCCCAACTCACTTCTCCTCTCCTTCTCCCAATGTCCTCCGTGTTATTCCTTATGCTCTACAAGTAAGTGAAACCATATGATAATTGACTCTCTCTGCTTGACTTATTTCACTCAGCATAATCTCTTCCAGTCCTGTCCATGTTGATACAAAAGTTGGGTATTCATCCTTTCTGATGGAGGCATAAGACTCCATTGTATATATGGACCAGATCTTCTTTATCCATTTGTTTGTTGAAGGTCATCTTGGTTCTTCCCACTGTTTGGCAACTGTGGCCATTGCTGCTATGAACATTGGGGTACAGATGGCCCTTCTTTTGACTATATCAGTGTCTTTGGGGCAAATACCTAGTAGTGCAATTGCAGGGTTATAAGGAAGCTCTATTTTTAATTTCTTAAGGACTCTCCACACTGTTTTCCAAAGTGGCTGCACCACCTTGCATTCCCACCCACAGTGTGAGAGGGTTCCTCTTTCTCCACATCCTCTTCAAAACACATTTACTGTCCTGTTGATTTTGGCCATTCTAACTGGTGTAAGGTGGTATCAATGTGGTTTATCAATCTCCCTGATGGCTAATGATGATGAGCATTTTGTCATGGGTCTATTAGCCATTTGCAAGTCTTCTTTGGAAAAGTGTCTGTTCATGTCTTCAGCCCATTTTTTGAGCGATTATCTGTTTTGTGTGTGTTGAGTTTGAGGAGTTCTTTATAGATCTTGGATATTAGCCCTTTGTCTGTAGTGTCATTTGTGAGTATCTTCTCCCATTCCATGGGTTGCCTCTTTGTTTTGTGGACTGTTTCCTTTGCTGTGCAGAAGCTTTTGATCTTGATTCTAAAAGTTCTAAAAGTTCATTTGTGCTTTTGTTTCCTTTGCCTTTGGAGACATGTCTTGAAAGAAGTTGTTGTGGCCGATGTTGAAGAGGTTACTGCCTATGTTCTCCTCTAGGATTCTGATAGATTCTTGCCTCACATTGAGGTCTTTTAACCCCACCATTGACTTTCAACATGTATGTGTCTTTACAGCTGAAATGAGTCTCTGTAGACTGTTTTGCCAGTCTTCAGATTGCTTTCTGGTTTGTTGACATGGACATGAATGATACCTCATGGTAAACAGGGGACAGAGTGAGCCTAGGGTCCTCCTACTCTGCCATCTTCCCAAGCTCCATCCAGTGCCCATTTCTTGAGAAGTAAACTTTCTGCTCCTGTTTCCCTCGCATCTGGTCACTGAGGGAAATGACCACAAAAGCAGCATGGCTGGGGCCATGAGACCCTGCTTACTCTGGGTCTTCTCTAGTCCCAGCACTGGGCTCACTGTGCCTCTAAAAAGGCACATCGGGCAAAGTCTGGGCTTTTGACTACCCCAGAGAAACAGTAGAGTACGTCTTAAGCATTTTCATTAGGTAACCATTATTACAAACCCATACTTCCATGGGAGAGTTGAGATTCCCCCATGAGAATTGAGTATTTTCAAACTTGCTAAGGGTGACCTTTGGGGAAGGTAGTGGGTAGGAGAAACTGGGAAGTAAAAGCTAACAGTTGGACAACCTCTACTTTGGGTGGGTTATTTCAAGGTGAGGTTACTCAATGTGATTATCACAGACCAACAAAAGAAAGACAATTTTTTTTTTCTGCACAGCTTCTCTGAGCATTTAGAAGTGTGAGATGTGTGTGAGATGCCATGAACACATGTGCCAGCAGAACCTCCCTAAATATACACTGCACAGGACTTTTCTTTGCAGAGGATCCTACAGAACCAACACTGTGCTTGGTTTCTTTGGGCAGTGTTACCCTACAAGTGTGATTCTCAATTGGAGTTGCCTAGGAAATACTTACGGCCACTGATTCTTGAGCTCCAAACCAGAACAATTACATTAGAATCTCAGGGGTGAGAGAGCACTGGTATTTTTTTTTTTTTTAAGAAATTCTTCAAATGATTGTACTGCCCAGCCGTGTTGAGAGTACATAGTCTAGGGGCACTAGGTCTTCAGTAATTTGAAGACCTATTTAGACCTGGATCTTAAAGGATTTTGGTCTCTCTAATAAGAGTGGCCAGGTAGAAAAGTGATGTCAATGTCTTTAACAATACAACTCTTTTAAACCCCACTTAACTTTGTTTATTTTGAGCTACCACTTCCCCTGCCTTCCGGCCCACGTCCTCAAAGATGAGTCTATAATGACCTTACACAGCTCCCATTCAGTCCTAGGTCAAGTGAACTCTGGCTTATGTTTTGAAACTCACTGCTGATTAAACAAACAACTAATAACCACCTTATCCAGGGTCTGTCCAGATTGCCACAACTGTGGGATGTTATAAATCTGAGATTTATATTGCAACATCTTAAATTTGATTGGTACTATATACATCACTTTTCCCCTTCCTTAGCCTCTTGTCCCTGATTTGTGCAATACAATTTTATGACATTTAAAAAATATTCTGAAATGCACATTATATGTATCTATCATTGACTCAGGTTCTATTTACTTTGATTAGATACGTTTGACAGTTTTCACTACTCTGTTAGTTACGTACTTCTGAGCTGTTGATTTTCACTAAAAGCATCAACAAGTTGATTGAACACTAAAATAGATTCTCAGGAGAAATTTCTGATTTCAAATGCTGCTAATGGTCTTCTTTAATCGACATCTGGATCACAAAGGCATAACCTTGAGGGAAACATGGATTTTTTAATACACAGGCTATGCCGCAAGCACATGACTACTGGAAGAAGAACTCAACACAGGACCTAATTTGAGTCTGAATTCTGTGAAAGAGAAGAAAAAAAATGTTAGGAAACCATCTGTGAATTGCTCTCAATGTATATTGTGCATTTCAGGGTTTGAGGCATTCACTAGAACAGCAGCTTATGAAATACCCTCTAAAAAACAAAAATGCTGGTCAACAATGTTTGGGTTGCCCTTGGGATATGAGAGTCCAACACAAAGAAATCATCAAGCACACCATCTGAGATCACTGACTTCACACAAGAAATCCAAAGGCACAGGAAGATGAAATTTGAGACTTTCTTCAGAATGTGATTAAAGAGAAGGAGAATGGAGTGAATGAATCATGGTGTCCATTAGATTTACTTGGTGACAAGAGCCTTAGAAGAAATAAATTGAGTTCTTGGAGTGTGTAATCCTGTCAGCCCATTGGGGTTGGAGTGATTTTGGCTTATAATGTGTCCAAGAACTTTAGCATTCGAACAATGGAGAGAAACAATAAAAAGTCAGAAGGAATATGTCAGGAGAGGGGCCATGCCTAACCTGTGCAGAGAACAGAAACCCCTCACGAGAAAGCTGGAAAGGGGAAATGTGACTCATGATCTGAGTGAGAAACCTTTTATCCTCACAAGGTTTGAAAAGGAACTTAAAAGGCCAATTAAGAGACAGATTGTTGAATTGTCAGTTGAAAGCAAACTGGATTGAACTGGGAAAAGCCCACATGGCACAAAGTTATTCTTGAAAAGAATCCGTAAGCCGGCTGATGTGGAAAAGGCACTGTATAAAATGACATGTGAAGGCTGAGTTAAAGAGAGCACACATCTCCTCCTGGCCACTCCAGTTGACAGAAAGACGGGCACAGGGAGTGGGAAGAGGTGTGAGGGATGAGCAGTATATGACTCAGGCCTGTGGACTGAGGAGGGGTTACTGGACACATGAAGGCAGAGGAACAGGTTCTCCCATTGATGCTGAATGAGTCAGACCTCACTGGGACTTGTTTGTTCTGGGGTTCTGCTGCGGAGTGGGTTATGTCTTCCAAATTCGTACGTTGAATGCGTAACCTCCAGTGTCTCAGAATGTGACCTTATGTGACAACGGGGTTGTTGTAAGGGTAGTTCGTTAAGGTGAGGCCATACTGGAGTAGGGTGGGCCCCAATCCAATAGCGTTGCTGTCCTTAGGGGAAAAGGGTGGTTGGATGGAGACACACACAATGGAGAAGGCCATTTGAAGACAGGAGTTGCCTTGTGACAAGCCCAACAAACACCAGGAGCCAGGAGAGAGGCCTGGAGCAGACCCTTCCAAGGGAGCATGGCCCTGCCGACGTCTTCCTCTCAGACTTCTGCCCCCAGAATAGTCAGATACTAAATCCTTGTTGTTAGAGCTGTTCACTTTGTGGTTACTTAATATAGCAGTCTTAGGGAGTAATTAGAGACTAGGTGGATGCTCCTTCTTGAGAGCTTCGTACCTCTCGGAGCAGGTCCAGAAGACAGCAGAGGTCTGAGAGAGAGCGTGTTGGTCAGGGAGCTGGCATGCGGTGTAGGGAGAACATGGCTGGTGAGCAGGATGCTAGTTTGGGCAAAGGCTGAAGGGGCTGTGTATGACGGGGATCAGTCCCTACGAATGTGAAAGGCTCATCTGGGGAAGTGGAAAGCAGGTTCTCTGTAGCCAAGCCTGGGACTAGAATAAGGGGTAGAATTTGGGAGAAGACAGCTCCACTGTGCACTGAACTGCCTTGGAGATGCTGAGAAGGAAGGGGGAGAACTTGTGGCAGAAGGCGGGGACTTGAAGTGGATGTGGGCTGGGGCCATCCTGGGGCTCCATGCGCAGAGGGTACTATGGCTACAGAGCTGAAGCTGACGTTGGTTCAAGCCAGGGGACCCTTGGGCTCTGCATACGGGGGATGCTTGGCAGGGCAGCTAAGTGCTGAGGCAGGTGCAGGCTGGGATGGCCCAGGGCACTCTGTGCCAGGGGTGCACTGGCCAACTGGCGGGAGCTGAATGGGAGCCAGCCTGGAGTGCTTTGCCTCTGTGTCACCTTGGTGAGAAAGATGGGGCTACAGTGAGCTCTGACCAAGAGTGTCCTGGTATGTGCTGTGCGAGGGCCCTCTTGGTGGGTCTGCTCAATGGGTAGAGCTCTGGGCCTGGGGATCTCTGAACTGGTAGGTCTTCTGGGTGCCTGGATCCCATTTCCACCTGCCAGAATGTAAACTGTGCCATTCACCAGACCCTCCAACATGGAGAGAGGTTCAGCATCTTGTCTGCTACTGACAGAGGGTTAGGGCTGGATACCGTACATCCCAGTTGTTCTTTAAAACTGCAGGGTACCGGCACCTGGGTGGCTCAGTGGGTTAAGCCTCTGCCGTCGGCTCAGGTCATGATCTCAGGGTCCTGGGATCGAGCCCCACATCAGCTCTCTCCTCAGTGGGGAGCCTGCTTCCTCCTCTCTCCCCGCCCAGCTCTCTGCCTACTTGTAATCTCTCTGTTAAATAAATACATACGTAGATATATATATATATCTTTAATACTGCAGGGTTTTTGTTTTTTTTCCCTGTGCCTCAGGCATCCATGGCTGGTGTAGGCCAGTGTCCGGGGCTTGGTGAGACAGCTGGCCAGCTGTGGTACCTGCACCGTGCTCTTGCTTGCACTATTAAGGTAGAGAGGGAATGTAAACAGTGGTGCTCAGCAGCCGCTCTGATTCAGAGGCATTGCAGCAGTACCCCTCCCCCCAACATTTGGCAGGATTAGAGGGCTGGTTCCTTTCTGTCCTAGTTGTCCCTTAATCTGGGGCATCTTTTTCTGTGCCCCAGCCTCAACGAAGCTGCCCACTGACCCTCAGCTCTATCCCTCCCCGTGACGGTTCTCAAAGTCAAGGGTGGGGGTTCCCTTCCTTCCTGTGTCTCCATCTCTCTTGGTCTTCTCTACATAGTCGATCTTTAGTTGTACAGATAGTACTCAGCCGCCCTCAGGTCTTCAGGGGGAGCTGCTCTATAAAAAATAAGTGTGGATGTGGTCTGTTTGTGGAGCAGGTGAATTCAGGGTCTGCCTCTGTTGCCATCTTCTATGGCAGCCTCTGGCTCTGTCTTTAGATGTCAAGTGAGTCTCTTAAAGGCAGCACATAGATAGGTAGATAATATACATATTTGTTAATTTATCCTTTCAGCTACCCAGATTAGGGCATTTAGTCCATTTACATTTAAAGTAATTATTGCTAGGTATGTGCTTACTCCTTTGTTACGTGTGGGTAGGTGTGTTCTAATTACTCTGTTGCTTTCTTCTTCTCTGTCTTCCCTTGTGATATGATGATTCTCTTTGTTTTCTTTTCTCTTTGTTTTGTATGTATCTATTACAGGTTTTTGGTTTGTGCTCATTATGAGGTTCACATATAGAAACCTATGTATATATCAGTCTATTTTAAGTAAGTGGTTACGTTTCAACAGCAGAATATGTATTTTTTAGGGCAAATGATAGAATCTGTCATTTCAGTATGGCTGCAAATATTTAACTGCAAAATATAAGGAAAGAAATGGGCAATTGGACAATTAAATCTAGTATGAAAGCAAGTCTAGTTTAGGAGTGTTGCTGCATTGGAAAATTACACATATTGAAGATGACGATAAAAGAAAAAGAAAAAAGATTACATGGAACTCTTTCCCCTGAGATTGGGGAAAAAAAAATCGATAGGTTGAAGATAAAAGAAGAAAGAATAAAGTCCTGTTGAAATGAAAGAAAAAAGCCTAGACAGCACAAACCAAGCCTAATATTGACTTTTAATACGGTTGTCAGTCATCTTATTCCTATCCCATGTATTTTCCCTAAATTTGAGGGGATTATCAACCAAACATGCATCTCCAGCATAAACTTCAACTGCAATTTTTTAATACCCACCATATAAGGCAAAGCCTTAAGCAGTGTGACCTTCCTTTTATGAGGATGGGTTAAGAGGACAAGATGGAAAGACTTTCTCAGTGTTTGTGAATCAAAACTACAGTAAGATATCATCTCAAACCTGTCAGAATGGCTAAAATCAACAACACAAGAAACAACAAGTGTTGGTGAGGATGTGGAGGAAAAAGAACCCTCCTGCACTGTTGGTGGGAAAGCAAACTGGTGCAGGCACTCTGGAAAACAGAATGGAGGTTCCTCAAAAAGTTAAAAATAGAACTACCCTATGGCCCAGCAATTTAACTAGTAGGTATTTACCCAAAGGATACAAAAATACTGATTCGAAAGGGTACATGCACCCCCAATGTTTATAGCAGCATTGTCTACACTAGCTACATAATGGATAGAGCCCAAATGTCTGATGACAGATGAATAGATAAAGAAGATGTGTTATATATCTAGCTGTATCTATCTATCTGTGTACACAATGGAATATTACTCAGTCATCAAAACAATGCAGTCTTGCCATCTGCAATGATGTGGATAGAGCTAGAAAGTATTATGCTAAGCGAAATAGGTCAATCAGAAAGACATACCATACGAGTTCACTCATACATGGAACTTAAAACAAATGAGCATAGGGAAAAAGAGAGAGAGAGAGAGACAAAGCAAGAAATAGACGCTTAACTCTAGAGAACACGCTTTTGGTTACCAGAGAGGAGGTGGTCCATGGAATGGGTGAAATAGGTGAGGGAGATTAAGGAGGACACTTGTTGTGATGAGCCCCAGTTGATGTATGCATCTGTTGAATCATTATATTGTACGCCTGAACCCAGTATGATACAGTATGTTAAGTAACTGGAATTTAAATAAAAACTTGAATAAAAGGTGACCTTGAGAAGTTAGCTTCTATTACCATCAACCACAAAATGGGGGTAATAATTGGTATTTCACAAGATAGTTGTAAGGATTCAATGAGATTGTGTATATAATGACTTGGTGAGTAGGTGCACAGATCATGCCTATTACTGTCAACCTTTCACCCCAGTGTTAAGTGTGAAGTTCAATTTTAATATTTTAATGGAATGAAAACTCTAAATGTTCACACCACCTATCCAATCATCCCACTTTTCTTGGTCTTGCTTTTGGTCACAGAGCTGTATTTAAAGTTGTGTTTTGTTAACAAAATAAAGAAATATGAGGGCACCTGGGTGGCTCAGTGGGTTAAGCCTCTGCCTTCAGCCCAGGTCATGATCTCAGGGTCCTGGGATTGAGCCTCGCATTGGGCTCTCTGCTCAGCAGGGAGCCCATTTCCCCCGATCTCTCTGCCTGCTGCTCTACCTACTTGTGATCTCTCTCTGTCAAAAAATAAATAAAATCTTATAAATTTTTTTTAAAAAGAAATATGGATAGAAGGAAAGCCAGAGTAGTGTCTGTCAGTTCTAGTTGCACATTGGAATCACAAAAGATGGAATTGTTCAGTGTGGCACCACCAAGATTGGAGGTTGGATATTTTTTTTTTTAAAGATTTTATTTATTTATTTGACAGAGATCACAAGTAGGCAGAGAGAGAGAGAGGAGGAAGCAGGCTCCCCGCTGAGCAGAGAGCCCCATGTGGGGCTCGATCCCAGGACCCTGGGATCATGACCCTAGCCGAAGGCAGAGGCTTTAACCCACTGAGCCACCCAGCTGCCCCGGAGGTTGGATATGTTTATTATGGGTGGTAGTAGTTCTGGAAGCTGTTTAGTCACATCCCTGGCTTCTGCCTGCTAGATGCCAGTAGCATATCCTCCTCCTCAATTGTAACAATCAGAAATATGTTCAGATATTGCCAAATGTCTTCCTTAGGGAACAAAATTACCTCCAGTTGAGGAAGAGGGACTAAGGAGAAAGTCGTGATTTAAAGGTTTTAGGGCAGGACATAAGGATCCATATTTTTAGACATTCCCTGGATGACTTCATTATGGAACCAGAACCACGTTTGGAGTCAAATTTTGAGCAACTGGCCAGGGAATGTATATTTTATTATTTTTATTGAGATATAATTGAGCCTATAACCTTATGTTAATTTCAGGTGTACAACAAAATGATTAGATTTAAGGATAGATAGTAAAATGATGACCACAGTGAGTCTAGGTAACATCCATCACCATGCATGTTAAAATTTTTCTTTCTTGTGATGGGAACTTTTAAAATTTATTCTCTTACCAACATAAAAATACTTGAAATTAGCAAAAATTCAAATGTTTCAGTATTATTATCTATAGTTACCATACTATCTATACATTACATCCACTGGACTTGTTTTAATAACTGGAAGTTTGTACCTTTTGATCCCCTTCATTTTGCCCACCCCCCAATCCCTGTGTCTGACAACCACCAACCCATTCTCTCTATTTACATTTGTTTGTCATGAGATCATACAGTATTTATCATTCTCTGACTTACTTGACGTAGCATAATGCTCTCAAGATCCATCCATGTTGCCATGTGGCAAGATTTCATTCTTTTTTTATGGCCCAGTAACACTGCATTGTGTATGTATGTATGACACATCTTCTTTATGCAATCATCCATAGATGGACACCCACGCTGTCTCCTTGCCTAAGCTATTGTAAATAACGTAGTAATGAACATGGCGGTGCAGATAGATGTTTGAGTTTGTGTTTTCATTTCCTTCAGATAAATATCCCAAAGTGCAATGGCTAGATCATAGGGTGGTTCTATTAGTAATTTTTTGGACAACCCTCTGTGCTGTTTTCATGGTTGCCATAACAGTTACCATTCCCACCGGGGGAATGTAATGTGAATGATGGCTCTGTTTTTCTACATTATCCCAAACACTTACTATGTCTTGTCTTTTTGATAATAGCCCTTATTTTTTTTTTTTTTGTAATAGTGTGAGGTGATAACTCATTCTGATTTACCCATTTTTCAATGTGGTTTGGTTTTTCTGTTTGTTTTTTGTTTTATTTTTGTTTTTTTTATTTTTGCTATGGAGTTGTATAAATGGTTCCTGTATTTTGCATATTAACACCCTATCAGATAGATGACTTGAAGGTGTTTTCTCCCATTGGGAAGGTTCCTTTTCATCTTGCTGATGATTTCCTTTGCTGTGCAGAAACTTCTTAGTTTAATATTGTCTCATTTATATTTGTTTTTTGTTGCTTTTGTTTTTGAGGTTGGATTAAAAAAAAAATTACTGCCCAGGAGCTTACCAGTTATGTTTTCTTCTATTAGTTCTATGTTTTCTGGTCTTAAGTTCAAGTCTTTTAGTTATTGCAAGGTAATTTTTGTGCATGGTATAAGATAGTGGTATAGTCTCATTCTTTTCTACTGTGGCTGTCCAGTTTTCCCAACTTCCATTTATGGAAGAGACTGCCTTTTCCCATTTGTATATTCTGGGGGAAATTTATATTTTAACCAACTTGGTGGCCAACTTTTCTAAAAATCAGAATGCAAATTATTTAATAAGTGAGTGCTATTGTGAGAATTTAACAAAAGCTGTTTAAGGTGAGAGTAATCTAGTATTGTTACATTGCCTCTCTTATTTGGATAGAAAATGTTTAAGAAAAATAGATACGAATTATAAAACAACTAGGACAGAGATAGTTAAGTATGTGGCAATCACTATTTAAGAGTAGTTTTAATTACTACTTTGGTCAGCTACGGCTGCCATAACAAAAAGTGGTAGTTTGTGGCTTACACAGTGGAAATTGGGTCCTACCTCCAAATATTATCACATTGGGGGTTAAGGCTTTAATAAATAATTGTTTAATGGCGCAATTCAGTGCCTAGCAATTACCAAGAATTTTGCATTTCTCCTAAGGCTTGAACTAAGTGTGATAGGCAGAACGTTTCTTTCAAAGATAAAAAGTCTTCATTTCCAGGCACTGTGAATATGTTACCTTTCATGGCAAAAGAGATGGGCAGATATGACTGAATTATGAATCACGATAAGGGGAAATTATCTGGGTGCTCTCACTGTGATCACATGGGTGCTTAAAAATGAGAAGGAGGCACAAAAAAGAGGCAGTCACTAGTGTACCATAAATAATAATGATCTTAACATTTACAATCATCTTTTCATTTCCCATGCATTGCATTTAAAATAAGAGATCAGGTGTTGCTTAGCATTTTCTTGGATTTTTCCCCATTGTTGTAACATCTTGCCTACAAGTACCCTTCACTATTCTTTCCTAAAGCATTGTAAATTCTCCCTTCATTGATATTTTACTGCAGTCCTTGACTTCTCAGCACTGTATCTTGTCATTGGACTTGCAGAGAGTTTGTGTCAATTACAGAGTTTAGAGGGACCTTAGTAATCACAAAAAATCAGTACTGTAGTACAGTAGCAAGAACAAATACCACGAACCTAAGTCCTGCACAGTGACAGAGGCTCCACACAATGCCTGAGACACTGAGTCGTAGAACTCAGACATCATGACACGGGGAAGCCAGACAAGCACAAGAAGGCCACCTCTCCCAGCCAACACCTGGCATCAACTAGCAGACATGCCAGCAAGCGAGCCTTGAGTTTTGTTCAGTCTGATGAGTCTCGACTGAAACCAAATGGAGCTGAAATGACCTGCTAGTACTTCAGACAGCTCAGGCTTTGGTGTGGTTACCCATACCTAGCAAGAGAAAACTGCCCTAACTTCCATGCTTGTACCAAACCACATGACACCTCTGCCTTAACCTGGCTTTCCAGTGTGGTTAGACCCCATCACTCATGAGCAGCTTCACGCAATGTGTTCCTACATTCATCTCATAAAGAGCCTTGTAGTGTTGTTTTGTTCCATTCATGCTCATATAAATTGTAGCCGTTCTTCAAGGTCTGCAGTTCAGGCCACGCAATTGCCTATCCATTGTATGGGCTGGGCCCTATCCAAGTGCACTGGAAAATTAGCAGCCTAGGTTTCTTTGGGGGAAACCACCTCTTCGTTACCCCCTATCCAGAGGCTTTAAGTATGGTGGACTTGGGCTTCCAGTCTGAGGTGGAGGAGGTGCCCACACACTTACCCGGTTGTGGTTTTCCATCTTCCTAGTCATATGACTAGTTGTGAGCACGTGCCCCAGGTGGGTGCAGTGAGATGGAATCCTGGACTTTTCTCAGAACAACCTTTTAGTAGCGCCTGCTGAGCCATGAAGCTGGTAGCCCAGGACTGAGGTGGCCAACACAGAGTGAAAGTCCACCTGAGCGTGAAGCCAACCCAGAAGAAAGCAGAGCCAGGTGTCCGCTTTCTCAGGGCATCACGGGAGCCTGTGGCTTCTGCCATGCCTGAAGATTCATCCTCACTCCACCCACCACCTCTTGGTTTTCTGAACCAAGCAATTCCCTTTGTGGCTAAAAGACAGATCGAGTTAGATTTCTATCATTAGGTAACTGTAGAGTCAGTCTTCATCATCAACGGGACAGTTCCTGAATGCTTATTTCAAACGCGATTCTGCACTTGGAGTTGAGATGGGAGCATCCATAAGACATGGTCCACAAGGCTTACGCTTACTCACCCCTCCTTCTGTCCCCTCACTGGAGTTCCTCATGATGGCGTTTGGGTATGGCACTTTTCACAGACATTGCACGCTAGCATTAGTTGCACGCGCACCGTTAGATGCTCTGCGACGACCGCGGCTTTTCACTTTATCTGATGATGTAAAAATACACGTAGGAGAGGGTGGGCATGTGATATATAATTGTAGCTACTACTGCCCCTTTTTTCCTATTGCACCAAGCATCGAGGCTGTACGTAGTTATTTAGTGATATGTATAAATTATTGTCTCTGATACTACGTAACATTTATGGAACAATTAGGATATGCCAGACTTAAGGACCACCTCAGTGAATGCTCACAGTAACATGAGGAGACAAGTGTTAGGGTTCCCTTTGTACAGGTGGCGGAAGCTCAGCACATGAAAACGTGAAAAGTTAGAGAACTTGTCTGTAGTCTCACAGCACGTACTTAGCAGAGTGAGGACCCCAACTCCTGTCTCTGTAACACCCCACACCTCCAAGCCACTACGTTGTGTAAGAGGCATGGGATATGCCGCTTAGAAAATGTTCTAAATACCTGTTTGGAATCCAGGGAAATTGGCTGGATCAAAAAGCCTCGAAAGCCTGAGAAATCAGCCCTCTGATTAGTGCAGCGGTGCTGCCCAGTCAAGAGAAGTAACTTAGCGCGTTCTGGGAGGGTGGGTAGGGTGAGCAGGAATTTGGAAGGCATTGCTACAAGCCAGATAGCGGGAGCAAATTGCTGGAGCTTTGTTCTTCCTACATCAGCCACAGATGTGCAGAAAATGACAAGAGTAAAAATTGCAAAAGCCTTTTCCAAAAAGTGTTGCAAATTCCATGGCTGGCAGCCAGGAAAGTGTAGCGTCCCTGGTTGTCCCATGTGCCTATCAGAACAAAGAGTCGCAGGCTGTGGGGAAAGATGATAGGGTTGGAAATGAAGAGCTTATGAGGAAGAAAATAGGAAAATCTAACCAAGGGCAAATGGGGATAATAGATCCTTGAAAGGTTCAGGCAGACTTGTACAGAGTTCCGATGTGTATGTGCAGGGAAATAGGCTCTTTGCAGAGCTCGTGGTAAGGTTCCCATCCACCCTTGCAGGAATACAATAGGGTCACTATAAAAATTCTAATCTTGTTTTTTTGGGGGGACAGGGAGCAGAGAATGAAATGCATTTGCAGGCAAATCGAAAAGATGACCATAGAATCTGTTTTCTTCCTTAGAGTGTAATGAAAAATTAAATATTTATTATAAAAGTAGTCATGAAAAAGGCAGATTTTTTTTCATCTTCATTTCCTGGTGGGTGTTTTGCAGATCTCCACAGCAGGACTTCTCCCGAGTCGTGGTCCCTCCCCAGTCAGTCCTGTGGTCAGAGTGGGCGCTGGAGACCAGGGGAAGATGGGGAGGCTCACCAGCGCACCTTGAGCTGCGGCAACAGCAGTGAGGTAGGAATTTCTGAACTTGGGTTACATTTGCATCCTGGATCCTCAGCTTTGACATCTGAATCCAGGTCATGAAAGCGCCATTTGCTCTCGGTTATTTGCAGAATGAGATGGATAACACATGTCCAGCCTGTGCCATTGCGTCTTATTCCTGTGGGCACTCCCTCCCCCCGCCCCCCGCCCGCAGTCCCTGCCACAGAGTCTCTGCTAAGTACATGTGGGATTAAATTGATACCTATTGGTTATGTATTTAGGAGGATGCAAAATTTGTTTTCTCTCTTTATTTTCAACCAGCTTATGTCAAGCAAATGCTCCTCTAAGAACACTAAATTTACCCCTTAAGTCCCCTGAAAGATGCTAATGATAGGATAAAATGACCTATCACATTTAATAACAGAGATGTGTTGGGGGTGGGGGGAGGGGCAGTGACAGAGAACTTTCTTCCACAAATGGCAGCATGAATGAACATACTCTATCTAGAGACCACGGTCTTAATTTAAAAGCACCTTAAGTAACCAGTTCCATGCGGTCGTTGAAGGATGATGCCAGGCAGCAAGAAGAAATCCTTTGAACCTTGTTCTTTTTTTGCATCTGTCCCCAGATGAAAAGAAAATGACTTCTCAAAATTTGCTAGGCTTCGCTTAAAACCATGGCAATTTTGCTAAATGCCATTTCCACTTACCGATAGCTCTTCCCCAAAATCCTTCCCTGGTGTGAGTGCTACGTGAATACAGCAGAGAGGCACGAGTAAGAGATACTCCCAGTGTGAACAGATGAGATTTACTGAGGGCTATGGTAGCAGATCGGAGAGGTGGGAGGTGAGGAACCTGGATTCCAGGGAAGTAGTGAGAGCCAAGCAGAACCTGGCTGATCGGTGAGTTACTTCCTTCAATGGATTCTGTCAAAAGTCCGCCATTGAAACTATAGTTCTTCATAAAGGCTAAAACACTAAAGCTTTTTGAGAGTAAGTTACTTTCCAAAACTCCTACTCTTTTTGCTGTGCCAGCATTTTACAGTATTTTTATGTCTTGGATCTGACTCTTCCTTTTACCAGATTAAATATTTGTGAGCCAGTTAAGGATTATTGTAATCATTTTTTCTTCCTTTTGGCATAATCAATAGAAACATTCTTAACTATTTTATTAAGTGAGTCTAGTAATGGCCATCATAGAGTGTGATTTTCATACTCTTGGACTGTATTTATAATGTATAATTAACTTTTAATACACACTGCACACTCTGTGAATACCAAAAATATAAGGAAAAAATCATGATTTGGTCATAAATCTTTAAGTATTAAAACACTTTTTATTTAGAGATTGAAACCATAATAAAATACAGATTTAGTTTATGGATTATGACATACAGTGGACCAAACCTGTATTCACTAAATGTTTGGATATTCTCAATTTTCCATGGAAAAATCAGTTGATGGTGATAATTTTCATGTTTTATGTATAAATACAGAACACGCCGGAAGGTATCAGGCTGTGATTTGCAATAATTCACCCACAAGCCAGGCACTCCAGATGTTGGTAGCTTTAATTTGCAATAAATAAAAAGCTAAATCAGTTATAATGGTCACAGTGCTTACTCTTCAGTGTTTTCTTTATTACCGGGAACTTTCCGCTGGCCTAGACAGGAGGGGCCCCAGCACATTCTGGGGGACCTGCTACGGCCTTCCTAGTAATAGGGTGAGTGTTCTGAAGGTCTCAGAGCCCAATCCCTCCCTTCCAGGTACTCAGGAGCACTCAGGCCCCAGGATTTCCTGCCCGCACAGCCTGCCTCTGTGAACTGTGCCGCCATTATGGAATCCTCCAGTCTAGAGATTACCCGGGTGGGAGGGGGCTATTTGGATCGAGGGGAAGAAGTGGCTGCAACTCTCCAGGTGCTGGCTGGAGGTCACGGGCACAAATACAAGGTAAAATTGAGGACAGAGAGAAGGGAGAGAGGAGAGCTGGCTTGAGGGCTCCATGTTTGAGACCAAACTCTGAAAAGTACCAGAATTCTCCACGCACACCTCGCCTTCCAGTGTATTAAGAAGATACAGTAGGGAAGGTGGGAGGAGAAAATGGATTTTATGTCAAAGGGTTGGGCTGATGAGTGTCTGGGCTTCTCTTTGTACTCAGCTCTTTCTTCCCAAGTGTTCGGGGTGGATCTCTATGTTATCTTTATGATTTTGTAGTTTACTATCAGTAACTGAGGGATAAGTCCCCGGAGTCCTCAGCTCCGTCTTCACGAAGGACCAGGCCCCTTACTTTGAGCATTGACAACTGTTCATTTTGAATGGAAAGTAAAGACATAGTAATTTAATATGTTAATTATTTCTTTGTCAGAGAGCGAACACAAGGAGAGGGAAAAGCAGGATCATGACCAGAGCCAAAGGCAGATGCTGAACTGACTGAACCACCCAGGTGCCCCAGTAATTTCATTAGTTAAAAAAGATTTTTCTTTCTTTCCGGCGGCCGCTTGTGTTCTCCTCATGGGCTGCCCCTCTGATGTCCTTATCATAGGAACGGATCACTTGGCACTCTTACAAAGTGTTTATTATTGTTGTGTCTGCATATTCTGAAAAATTTACCCAAAGTTATACATTTTTTTCCCCAGGGCTTTTCCCACTTAATGTTTTTAAGATCTGGTAATATTGCTCTTGGGATGGAGCTGATGGCTTCTAATTCCTGCACAGTGTCGGTGGAACACCTCCACCCTCTTTTACTCACCCAGTTCCCCGGGGAGGGGGGGGCAGCCGGGGGGCAGCTCTAGGACTGTGCACATTCTGTGTGATCCTTACAAGCTGAGAATTCCCTTGAGGTATTTACCCATGAATGAGGTACTGCTGACAGGGATCACGCGAAGGTATTTCATTACTAGGACTGCTGAACCCACTTTAACTCCCCGGAGCTGTCTCCCTAGGTCCGTACCTCTCCACATCTCCACCGGCACTTAGTGTTGCCTTCTGTTCAAAATGTTGCCATTCTCATGCGCTCACGTGGTCTCTCTATTGCTGTTCACCATCATTATTGACATTAGAAAGGAATTCCCAAGTGTTAGAAAATTACACTGTCCTTTCTGAGGTCATGCTGTGTGACTAATGTCTTCTCTTATATAGTCTTGTTTTCAGCAGCTACTGTCAAGCTTTCAATGTTTCTGCTATTTGCTGTACCTACGGCTGCTCTACGCCGGGTACACAGAATGCAGCTGGCTTGTGTCCGTGATGCGTGTGTAACTTACAAAGAGGGCACTGAGCTCCGAATAATCACGGTTTCTTCTCCCTGTTGTTCTTCCCTCCTTTTTTTCCTCTCTCTCTTCTCTTGTTATATTTTCCTTAAAGAAATACCTGTCTTACCATATTACAGATTCACCTTCTTAATTTTTCAATGTTTCCCTGACGTTTTACGTGTTTGTTGAGATTTGCCACCAGAAGGTTCCCAGGCATCCTTCCTCAGGGAGGAGCTGAGCTACTGTGTACAAGGAAGCAGAGTCCAGGTAAGTGACGAAAGAATTCTGAGACCATCTGCTTTACAGAGAAAATAGTCCTATGGCATTAAGGGGGGACAGATGTGTCTAGAACCTAGTCATTCAGTTCTCAGAGACATGTTAGGGCTTGGCTATAAAAGCATGAGCAGACGGATGGGTGCCAAGTAAGAACTTCAAGGTTGCATTAGCATCTTTCCACCTCATTGGAGGTGAGATAGCCCCGGCATGTTCTCCAGGAAAAGGTTTGATGTGGAGTCAGAGAACTTGATGATGCAGCCAAATTGCCCATTTATGTTCATTTATGGTCAACTCTGCTTTTTCTGTTTTTATGTCCATGCCGTGGGCTTTTAGTTTGGATAACAAATATGCATGACTGTCTTCTGGGCTCTCTGCCTTTTGTGCTACTGCTGACACAGTTGGCTTGCAAGCTGTTTCCATCCCAGAAGCAAGGCCGACTTCTGAGGAGGGGTCAGGAAAAGAGAGTTCAGCATTCTGCTAGGTCGTTAGTCAGCAACGTGGCAAGGTGGGGGAGTGGGCACAATTTTGAAACTTTGAGGACACTGGAAGGCAAGAACCCCATCTGGGGATAGTTAGGAGTTTGTGGAAGAAATATTTAAAAAAATGTGACATTGTACTGGCAGAATGAAATTTGTTCTCTGGAGGTTGATTTATGAACAAGGTTCATAAAATCTAAGTATGTGTCTCCATCTTTTTACAATGGAGGCAAACATCCCTTTCCCTGTGGCTTCTCTGCTAGGCATTCCAGAACTCCCGTGAGCAGAGCTTCATTGTAGGACAGAGCTAGAATCTTGTTCCCTATAAAGGCATGCCAAAGAGCCACACTAAGGCTACTCAAAGTGCTTTGTGTGCCAGGATTCAAAATCTCACCTGTGCTGAGCCATTCTGTCACACGGACTCATGTGGTCGGTGACCTGCAACTTCCTTATTGCTACATGGTACTTTTCCACTAATAAAGAGATTTTGCCTTTTGACCCATATAGTAACATGGAAGGGGACAGCAAAATCTAGAAAAAGAAAAGCAGGCAGGTAAGAATTATCACTTATAGATTGTACCTCTCTGGCGTAAGCATATTGTTTTGATAGTCTCAGGAAAAATCGTTTTGTCTATCACAAGCTGGGAGAAAATCGGTATCAACCTTCCGCAAATACCTGTAAAGCTCTGCTCAGCAAGGAGCACTTCTAGGAAATAAAACAAAAATAGCCCCAAGAAGCACAAAGTACAGTCAGTGTAGAATGTTCTTGAATCCGTTATCGGGAAGTCTGTGAGGTTTCTGTCATGATGACCTACAAAAGCAAAAAAAGATTTCTCTTACTGTTGCTAAATCAGAATTGCATGGGTATCTGAATGAAGGAGACAGGGTTTGCCTTACAGGGCCTGAGGGGACATGGTTTCAGGGTGCTGGGTGGGCTTCCTCCTCTGCTGGGTGGTTACTCTTCTCTGCCTCCATCTTGATACGATGCTGGAGATTGGGAAATCCCATTCTTCCTTTAGGATGAATGTGTTGATGAGGTCTTTCCTGAGGAAGGGGTAGACAGGAGGTCAAACTTGTTCCTAGAGCAGGCACTAGACCTTTACCAACAGGGCCTCCGGCAACTTGGTTCCTTTGCTTCTTGCTCTAGGTTGGCGTGGCGGTGCTGGGCCTGGACTCAGAATTCTCAAGTCCGGGATTCAAGTGTGGGTTTCTATCTCATCTGTTGTTTCGCCTTCGACCAAATGAGAATCATCATCATTACCTCCCAATGTGATGCAAGCTAATCCTACTAGTAAATCCACAAAACACTCCCTATTATTACCTTTTCACTCGGAAAGGATTATATTCTTAGCACAACACTGCTGAGCATTTCCTGTTCTAGCACCCCCTTCTTGGGGTTTTGATGGACCTGGTTTGGTGTCTGACAGCTTGGAGAACTTCTTTGTTGCTACTCCAGCAATGGTTGCTGCTTGGCATGGTTTAGAACATAGTTCCTGGTCCCCATTATCTTGGGTGTGACATTAGCTAGAAATCGGTAAGAAGGCAACAGTTTCATTAGATGAGAACTGCAATGTAGAAATATTTTGATAAAATCCTAGGTACATAGAAAGTTGGTCTTTCTTTTGATCCAGCTGGAATTGATTTCTAAAAATTTTATTTGTTTTTGAGAGAGACAGAGTTAACACAAGCAGGGGGAGGGGCAGAAGCAGACTCCATGCTGGGCAGGAAACCCCATGCAGGGCTTAAATCCCAGGACTCTGGGATCATGACCTCAGCTGAAAGCAGATGCTTAACAGATTGAGCCACCAGATGCCCTCCAGTTGGAATTTCTAAAGCATATCCATAATTCCCGAATTCAGGGGTCTTAAGTCCGGTTGACTTCCTCTAACATCCTCTGAAGCACAGCTGCTGTCGTTAACATACAGAATTCCACTACTGCTTTCCGAAAATACACTATGTCTTCTTAGATTCTCAATAGCAAGGCTCACTTTTTTAAGCAATCCATTAATATTGTGGTAACTCCTAGTGTGGATTTGGGAACATCATTCTTAGGACTATTTGATATAACTAGAAGTGGTTAGCAGCAATTAGGTTTCCTAAAATACTGACTTTCCTGCAGTTAATGAAACATTTATATGCTAACACCTGCCTCAAATTAAAGTCTGGCATGCCTTCGTCTCTGTCTATGCAGTGTGGTCCAGGACCGGCAGCAGAGCACCTGGGAGCTTGTTAGAAATGCTGAGTCACGGGCTCACCCCAGACCTAATCATCAGAATCCAGAATTTAACAAGAGGGCTGCTGGTGATTTGAATGTCCACTAACGCTCATGAATACTGTCCCAGTAGACCTTACCCACTGTTTTAAAGAGAGATGAAGAAAGCAAGAATTATTGGGTGCCCTTGTCACGGAAGAATAAGGAGAATCCACAGAATCGCTTAATCAGTAATGTGCTCATCTGTGTGGACCAGCACTAGCCAAAAGAAATAATGAGAGCTATGTGCATAGTTTTAAATGGATACACTGCTTGCTAAAAAAGTAAAAGGGACAAAATTGGTAAGACATTTAGTTTAACCAAATACATCCAAAATCAAAGGTGAAGAAGTACTGAGATATTCTGCATTGTTTTTCATGACAAACCTATGTGTCTATTACACTTGGAGCAGCATCTCAGCTTGTATGAGCTGCATGTCCAGTGGGCAGTGGCCATATGTGGCAAGTGGCCACCATATTGACGGAGCACTACAGATGAGGACATGTCCTTTCCCCCCTACTCCAGGCTGCCCTGAATTGCTCAGGAAAGGGTACAGCATCAGGCTTATCCACCTACATGCTGGAGGTGAACAGACCCAGACTCCAGGGTCCACCTCAACCCTCTAGGCTCTCAAAATGACCAGACGTTATCCTGCAGTGGTAGGATAAAATGACAATGGGACACAAAGTGTGTGTAACAAAGTATACTCTGTTGATTGATAGTTATCATTATTAAAAAGGAGGGTACAGGTTGATTCCATGATTATCGATGAGGGCTGCTTCATAGGCCTATGAGTCAAGGTCCACCGATTCTGAAAGTCTGCCTGTCCCCCTGCTTCTATGTACACACACACTTCTCCTGAATAGACACCAAGCTCATTTATGCCTGAACATGCCAGTATTTATTTCCTGAGAACATTTTCTTACATAATGAGGATGTAATGATAAGTTCATGGACTTAAAATACAATGTTCTTTTCTAGCCCACAGTCCATGTTTACATTTTGCCAGTTGCACAATGTGGGTTTTCCTTCCTTCTCATTCTCGGATTCAGTGAGGATCATATATGACATCCAAGTATATTCTTTTCTCCTGAAACCTAGAAAGTTTTCTTGGGCTTTTCTTTGGAAATAGAGGGTATGGGGGAGTAAAAAGATTTTTTTTTAATTTTCCTTGAGAGAGAACAGGCTGGTTACATATAGGCATATACCCCTCAACTTGGTTTTATGTCGTGTTTCTTGAGGACTGCCTTCAGGTTATATACTTGGAAAGGTTAGCCAAATAGTTTTTAACGAAGGTACTAGTAAGCAGCCGAAAAACAGCACCACTACAAAGACTGAAGGGATCTTCCTGCCCTTGGATCTCTTACAGGTACGACAGTTGGCTGAACTTAACAAGAAATGGACAAGCAAAGCAATGCAGGTGAGTTAGTCCTCCTTTTGGAGCTGGGAGAACAGTACAACAGCACGATCATGGTGGGACAGGGCAGGGGAAACAGGAAATCACAGCCAGTAAAGAAAGCAAGGTAAACTTTCCAAGCACAGGAAGTAGAACATGCAAAGGCAATGAAGTATCAAAGGACAAAAGTATTAAAGAACATGGTGGTTTATAGTCACTGAGGCGAAGAAGCTAGACTGTGCCCATTAAGTATTGCATGTTAAACTAAGGACTTTGAAACTGATGCTGCTGACAAACATTTGGAAGCGCAAGCATGAGATGATTGGATTCATGTTTGAGAAAATAGCTCTTGGGGGCAAGGGAACAGAAAGGCAATAGAAATCGAAGTCAGGGGTTTACTGAAACAGCTCAGGACAGACATGAAAAAGGTAAAGAGAAGAGACAGTTGGGACATTTAAAAATTAGAGGAGAGGGTCCAAGATGCTTGAGGTTAATTAATAATTAGTATTAATGGTAATGGCAGCTGCTGGACCGTGGGTCCCTACTCTTTGACAGTAGCTGAGAGATCCCATCAATCTTCAGAGCAGCTCCATGAGGCGGGTGCTATTATCAGAGTGGTAATTATAAGACATAAAACTGTTTGAGTGGATGATAACACCAGGAGTCTAGGCAGAGACTATGATGTTGCCAGCAGACCACAGAATGACCCTTTACCAGTAAGGCTTTGGAGACCGATCTGGGCTGGTGCTTGGGAGGTGTCACCTTGTTGATGTAAGAGCTGCAGTCATACTGTCTAGCAGGTGAGTAGGATAAACATTGAACAGGAACAAACACTACCATATAGTAAGGAATGCTCCAAAAAATGCCAGATGTTAAATGGGAAGAAAAATACCCTATGTGGCCATTTTTGGTGTTGCTATAATTGGCCTAGCCCAGTTTAGTCTCACGGTAATTGTGGCTTTCCAGTAGGGCCTGATTTGTAAAGGACACACAGTTTACTACTTTGAAAATAGGAGTTCTGGTTCAACACGGCAACACTGGAAGATCCTGAACTGCCCTGGACCCACAGACCCTACAACTGCATAAGGAATAATTTCCTCTGAAAAAGACCTAGAAACTAGCTGAGCACCTCCTATCTGTGAGGTAAAGAAGAAGAAAAGACCAGCATTGAAGGAGGTAAGACAGGCAGCAACACCGTCTAGCCATGTGACCCACAATCAGAAGGGAATTCAATGCACACAGCTAGGATTTCGCATCCCACATTGGGCACCCCAACTTTAAAAATCAATGTGGCTTGCTTCCAGGAGGTCCACAAGGCTATAGAAATAGTACAAAAGGGGCTCCCATGCCTGTATTCACCTACGGTCAGGTCCTAGGACGGAAGCAGACCAATCTTCAAGTGGAGGAAGAGGCTTATTTGCTTATTGGAAAGCACCACCTTCAGCCTCACTGGTTGCTGTGATCCTATGGCACCAGGATGCCCACCCCCGGGGCGGGGGAGCTTTTACATGCACCTGGCACCCCAGCCTCTGCTAGCCCAGGGAGGTTGAATTCTAGAGTCCCATAGGACTGTAAGAATCCAAGGTAGTTCTTGGCAGGTGACAACCCCCAGGGTACTGTACCGACAGATGAAAATACACCCTTTTTATGGGAAAGAGGCCTGTTTTCCATGCAGTTTTGGCCTGAGGTTTAGCGCACACACATCGAGGGGTCTCCAGAGATGTTCTCAGGGAACATAGGCCGGTCGTTGCCAGCTGAGCACTCACCCTTGGCCGTGCTCTAGCTAGTCCAAGGAGCTTGTACATGTGGCTGGTGCCTCAGTTTTTTTGCGAATGCCACTAAGGGGACACCTCCAGGTAGCCTGGCCATGGTGGCCAGCAATGCTTAGGCCCCGTAAGACAAGAGCATGAGTGGAAGTGGGGAGGTGGAGGGAGAGAGAAAGTCTTCAGCAGGCGCCACACCCAGCATGGAGTCTGAGGCAGGGCTGGTTCTCATGACCTGATCCCAAACCAAGAGTTGAACACTCAAGAAACTGAGCCACCCAGGCACCAACTTCTTCTTTTTAAAGATTTTATGTATTTGAGAGAGTGCACAAGCAGGGGGATGGGGGAGAGGGAGAAGCAGACTCCCTACAGCCCCAATGTGGGGCTTGACCCCAGGACCCCAAGATCATGACCTGAGCCAAAGGCAGATGCTTCACCAACTGAGCCACCCAGGAGGCCCTGGACACAACTGCTAACTGGGATCCTCCATGCCTGCATAATGACAGGTAATGGCACACCCTCAATGACTGAGAACCACTAAAAATAAAATCAGTTCTTAGAAAATCTCAAAGTTTTGAAGAAGAACCAAGAGCTAGGAAAAAAAAAAAAAAGGTTAAAAGATGAGGCTCATCTCCTACCCACGGCCACTTCTTCCAGAGTGGAGAGGTGGCTTTTTTATATAGCACATGAAAAGAAAAACAGATGGCAAAACCTCAGGAAAAAAAGTCCTTAATGAAATGGAGATGAGTGATGTGCCTGATAAGGAGTTCAAAATAGTGATCATACAGTAAATTCGGTAAATACCAAGCTCAGTATTGAGTTTGGTCTCCTTGAGGAGACTGGAAATATAAGAGTGTACCAAATAGGAGTCACCGAGCCAAAGAATACAAAAGTGATATGAAAATCACCCTAAAGGGATGCCATGCAGACTGAATGAAGCAGAAGAAAAAGGCAGTGAACTAAAAGACAAGGCAGTGAACACAGCCCATCAGAATATAACCAAAAAGAAGAGAAGAAACAAAAAAGTAAAAATAGCTTCAGGAACTTAGGGGACAATACAGGTAGACCAGCATTCAACATTCACATTGTAGCACTGTCGGAAGGAGAAGAGAGAAAGAGGCAGAAAACGGACTCGAAAATATTATGTCTGAAAACACCCAGAGCTTGGGGAGGAACAAGACATTCAGATCCATGAAGATCAGAGAGTTTCAAATAACTTGAACCCAAAGCGAAAAGAGAAAAATTGTGTGAAGCACTAGGAACCCAGGGGCGCCTGGGTGGCTCAGTTGGTTAAGCAGCTGCCTTTAGTTCAGGTCATGATCCCAGGGTCCTGGGATGGAGCCCTGCATTGGGCTCTCTGCTTCTCCCTCTGCTTAGCCCTGTCAATTAATAAAATCTTAAAAAAAACAATCTCCAAAAGATTATCAGATCTCTGGAAGCCACAGATGAGTGGCAGGATATCTTAAGAATCTTCAAAACCCAGAACATTTCTGACAAAGTTGTCATCAGAATTGAAGGACAGATGCATAGTGCCCAGACAAGCAAAAGCTGAAGGAGTTCATCATCACCATTTACAAGCCTATAAGAAATGTTCAAGGGACTTGTATAAGCTTAAAAGAAATGGCACTAGTGACAAGATCTATGAAAGCATAAATCTCACTATTAAAAGTAAATATATAGCAAAGGTGGTGGATCCCGTACTTCTAAAATCACAAAAGCCAGTATAAATGTTAAGACAAAATTAGTAAAAATACCTTAATAAAGGGATATATAAAATGTGAGGGGGAGAGAGAAATTCTAAGAGTTTGAGATTGTATTTAAGTCCTTACCAACTTGAAATAGACTGCACTTACAATGAGGCTTATGTACAAGTTATATTCATAACAGTAAGCATGTTGTCCCTTGAACAACATGGATTGTTTTTTGTAAAGTGGTACACTATACTAACTGTATTTTCCTTATGATTGTCCTTTAATTTTAGTAAATACAGTATGTAATACATATGTAGTATAATATATGTGTTAATCAACTATGCATAGTATTGGTAACACTTCCAGTCAGCAGTAGGCTGTGAGTAGTTAAGGTTTGGGGGAATCAAAAGTTATATCCAGACTTGGAACTGCATGAGAGCAGGGGTCAGTGTTCAAGGGTCAACTGTAGACCAACAAATGATGAACATAAAGGAATCTATGAAAACCACCCCTGAAAGTCATGAAATCACAAAGGAAGAAAACACAAGAAAAAGGAACAGAAGAACAACAAAAGAGAAAATAAATAAAATGGTATAAGTACATACATTTCTTAATTACTTGAGTATGTCTCCACTTAAATTCTTCAAAGGACACAGTGACTAGACAGAAAGAACAAGACCCATCTCTATTCTAACTATAGTACACTCCAGTTATAAAGATACACACAGACTGTAAGTGAACAGATTAAAAAGATGCTCTATGGAAAGGAAAGGAAACCTGGAGTAGCTATATTTATAACAGACCAAACAGATCCTAAGATATGTATCCAATTCTCTATACCCATTTTACAGATGACGGGATGAAAGCATAAGTTTTATGCAGCCAGTGAATAAGGGACATTCAAGATTTCAGATTTTTCTATAGCTACTTTAAACAAACAAACAAACAAAAGAAAGAAAGAAAAAAGAAATGAGTAAATATTTGCCAAGTGAAAAAAAAGGACATTACATAATGTGAAAGGGTTCAATCCAACAAGAGGAAAAATATATTGGACCCACACAGAAGCAGTTAAATATGTAAAGCAAATATTAACAAACCGAGGAGTAATAGCAATATAATAATATGAAACTGGAATACTCCTCCCTCACTGATGGATAGATCATCTACATAGAAAATCAATAAGCAATAGGGACCTTAAATTACACATTAGACAAAGTGAACTTAAAGGACGCCTATGTCACTTTCCATCCAAAAGCAATACAATACAGAACATAGGAAGGAACTCTGAAATCTTAGACCACAGAACAGATTTTAATAAGCTTACAAAGGCTGAGATCATATCTTAGTCCTCCTTTATAGTAGAAGACAAAAAACAACTATAGGAAGAAAACTGGGAAATTCACTAAAAGGGGGATGTAAAACAAGATGCTACTGAACAACCAATGGGCCAATGAAGAAATCAAACGAGAAATTAAGAAATGCCTTACTCAAAGGAAAATACAACATACCAAAACTTAGGAGATACAGAAAAACAGTTCAACGAGGGAAGTTCCTAACAATAAATGCTTATATCAAGAAACTACAAAAAGATCAACAAAACTAAGAGCGGTTCTTTGAAAAGAAATAAAACCAACAAACCTTTAGCTAGACACATTAAGAAAAAGGAGAAGTCACACATAAATCAAAAATTAAAAAAAAAAAAGGAGACCTTACGACTTATACCACAGAAATACAAAAGAGCAGAAGAGGCTGCTAGGAAAAATAAACACCAACAAACTGGACAACCTAGAAGAAACCAATTTCTAGACCCATGAAAACTTTTTTTTAAGACTGAAAAAAAGTCATGAAAAGTCATGACTTTCAAGTCATGGAAAAAAAATCTGAGCAGACCAATTACTAGAAATAGAATTTATTCAGTAATCCAAAACCTCCCAACACACCAAAGTCAAGGACATATCTTCACTGGTGAATCCTAACAAAGATTCCAAGATTATTAACATTGATCCTTCTCAACCTCTTCCACAAATTAGTATTCAGACATTTCTGAGTTTATTTTACGAAGCCAGATTTATCCTGGTACTAAAACCAGATAAGCCGACCAGAAGAAAAGAAAACACAGGTCAGTATGTCTGATGAACAGAGATATAAAAATACTCAATAAAATACTAGCTAACAGAATTCAACAATGCATTGCAAAGATCACGCACCATGATTGAGTGGGATTTATTCCAGTGATGCAAGGAGGTTTCCATATCCAAATACCAACAGGACACATCATATTAACAAAAGGAAGGGTAAAAGTCATGATCATGTCAATAGTTGCAAAAAAAAAAAAAAAAACCACCCCCAAAAAGCACCTGATAAAACTTAAGAGCCATTTATGATAAAAACTCTCAACAAAATCCCTATAGAAGAAATGTACCTCCAAGTAATAAAGGCTAAATGTGACAATACCACAGCACACATTACACCAATGGTGAAAAGCTGAAAGCTCTTCCTCTAAGATCAGGAATAAGACAAGTGCATTCTTGTCACTTGTATTCGACATAGTAAATGCCATCCTAACCAGAGCATTTAGGCAACAAATTAAAGACCTCTAAGCTGGAAAGGATTAAAACTGTCTCTATTTGCACATGACATCTAATAGCAGACTCTAAACATTACACCAAAAAACCTGTTAGAACTAACAAATTTGGTTAAGTTGAAAGATACAAACTTTACATACCAGAGTATGTTTTCTACACACAAATAATGAAATTCAGAAATAGGAATTAATAAACCAGTTCCATTTGCAATTACAGCCCAAAACCATGAAATGCCTAGGAAAAATTAACCAAGGAGGTGGAACATTTGTACTCCGAAAACCGTAAGAACCTGACACAGAAACAAATACATGGAAAGATATGTAGTGTTCCTGGATTCTACCAATTTTGTTAAAATGTCCATACTACCCAGAGCAATCTACAGATTCAATACAATTACCATCAAATTTTTTTTTTAAGATTTTGTTTATTTATTTGAGAAAAAGAGATCACAAGTAGGCAGAGAGTCAGGCAGAGACTGACAGAGAGGGGGAAGCAGGCTCCCTGCCGAGCAGAGCGCCCCATGTGGGGCTCAATCCCAGGACCCTGAGATCATGACCTGAGCCAAAGGCAGAGGCTTAACCCACTGAGCCACCAAGGCGCCCCAATTACCATCAAAATTCTAATAGCATAGTTCACAGGAATAGAGCAAACCAGTCTCAACTTTATATGGAACTACCAAAGATCCCCCAAACCAAAGCAATCTGGAGAAGAACAGAGCTTGAGGCATCACATTTCTGATTTCAAACTTGATCACAAAGCTGTATTCATCAACACACTATGGTATTGGCATAAAAACAGACACACAGATCAGTGGAAGAGAGATCCCAGGAATAAATTCATACTTTCATGGTCCATTAATTTATGATCAAGAAATCAAGAATACACAATGGAGAAACGATGGTCTCTTCAATAAATGGTATCAGGCAAACTCAGTCTTATACACCAGATACAAAAATTAACTCAAAATAGACTTGAATGTAAGACCTGAAACCATCAAATTCCTAGAAGAAAACATAGGGAGTAAACTATCTGACACTGGTCTTATTTTTTGGATTTGACACCAAAAGCAAAGGCAACGCAAAGAAAAACACACGAGCTGCAGTACAAAGGATCCGAATGGGCATTAAAAAAAATAAAGTACAGATGTCCAACAGGTACATGAAAAGATGCTCAACATCAGTCATGAGCAGGAACATGCAAATATCAAAACCACAATGAGCTATCTCCTCATACCTATTATGGAAACTATTACCAAAAAGACAAGAAATAACAAGCCTTTGGCAAGATACTGAGAAAAGGGAACCTAGTGTGCTGTTGTTTGGAGTGTAAATTGTCGTAGCCTCAAGGAAAACAGTATGGCAGTTCCTCAGAAAATTAAAATTAGAACTACCATATGATCCAACAATTCCACTTCTGTGTATTTATCCAAAAGAAATGAAAACACTAATTTGAAAAGATATATGCACCCCTATGTTTACTGCAGCATGATTTACAATAGCCAAGATATGGAAACAGCCAAATGTCCATGATGGATGAATAGATCAAGAAAATGTGTACACACACACAAAAACACTGGAGTATTATTTAGCCATAAAAAGAAAGTGATGTTGCTCTTTGCAACATAGATGGACCACTGATGGCATTAGGCTAAGTGATGTAAGAGAAAGATAACCGTATAATCTCACTTCTGTGTGAAATCTACAAAACCCCCAGCAACCACCAAGCTCATAAATATAGAGACCAGGAGCAGATCGGATGGTGGGTGGGCAAAACAGGGGAAGGGTCAAAGGTTCAAACTTCCAGTAGTAAAATAAATAAGTCACGGGAATGTAATGTATAGCATGGTGACTATAGTTAATAATACTGTCTTGTATATTTGAGAGTTGCTAAGAGAGTAGGTCTTAAAAGTTTCCAACACACCCAAAAAAAGTTTTCTAGCTACACATGGTGGGGAATGGTAACTAGACTTATTAGGGGGATCATTTCTCAACATACTCTGATACTGAATCGTGTTGCACATGACAACAGCCCCAGCTCATGAATGAAGCTGTACCTTGCCTTGAATGAAGTACGCTGGTTTGTCCCAGATTCCACCACTATGTTGTAGTGTAAACTTTCATATACCATTTAAGCTCTGCCTGGGGATTAGTACTTCTGGAGATCCTGAACAGAGAACGCTGCTTTCTTACTGGAAAATCATTTCAGCAAAATATTTCAGGCTTTGAACTCCAAGAGGGACTTTTTAACTGTTAGTTTTGTATGGCTAAGATTATAGCTACTACATCTTGATCAAAATCCAAGGTCTCTTACATTAAAGAGATCCCTGCATTAGTGTTTCTTAATAGCTCGAAGTAGCTGTATTATGTATTTTTCATTTTGAGGAACCAAACTGACGGTATTTTGCATTACGCGGATCCTACATTAGTGTTTCTGAACAGCCTGAAATAGTTGTATTATATACTTTTCATTTTGAGGAACCAAATTGAAGATATTTTGCATGTGGAAGAGGAATCATTTAAGAAAATATGAAAACCACTCATCTAGCTTAATGCTTTCTATTACTTTGGAAACATTTATTTCATCCCTTGGTTACTGGTAGCTCTATTACAATTTAAAGGCAACAATGGAAGATTTTATGGTTTATGCTTCATTGGAAGAAAAAATAGGCTGTAGATATTTGACCTCAGATAATTGTGAATCCCACTGAGTTTGCGCTATGTATTTTTAGCAACGATATGTTTTTTAACCCCAAGAAAGTGTGCGACGCCATTTATCCTGGGAGCTTTCTTTTAGGACCTATAATGTCTTTTTGTGGATTTTTAATATATACTGTATATGGTTGTATTGTATATTATATCTCTTATTAACTCTAGTGCCATCACTAATGTTTTAATATGTAACTGTATGTGCCTCAAGGGAGCAGTTTGTGTGTTTTACTGGGAAAGAGCACACAAAAAAATTCTCCCTCCTGTTCCCTTCCATTATAAATTAATATCCACTACCAAGGGACCTCTTATGATATAAAATTGTCATCCAGTGAGTGGTATGGTTGAAATTACCACGGAGGGAAGCCAAGGAGCAGCCAGAGTCTGACGAAGACGGCACCTTGTCTGCTGCACATGGAACCCCTGGCAGCTTCCTGTAATTTACGATAAATAATTTACATTGCTAATTTCAAAGTTTAATAGTCTGCATTGTATTTTCCGTCACAGTCTTCTCTTAATGGCAGTGCATTTTCTGTACGACGTAAGAGTATTCTAATAACATGGAATCATTCTGGCCAGCTCCAGAGCATTCTGCAATTGCTACAAGAGAAGATTTTAGCCACTCAGAGCGCCTGGAGGACGAACGCTTTTAAGTGGCATCACTGCCGGCCTTGCCTTTTCAGTCTGGCAGGAGAGGAGTTACAGGGAGAAGTGGGTTGATCCGTAATGACAGTGCTGTGTATTGTAGTGTGATGGTTGCCTGGCAACTCCACCTGCAGAAACGAAATACTGGACTTGTAGCCGTATTCATCCCCTCGTGCCAAGTTTTATAAGTATTTAATACCTGAAGCTCAGGAAAACACTGAAGAGAAAAAAAAAAAAGGATTTGCTCATTTGGTGACACTCTATCATGGGAGAAGGTCGCTGGGGGTCAACAAGTAGATGGTACACAACGCTGTGAATAGGCTGGCAAGTATGTGAACATCTCTTCAATGAGGCTGAGCCTCACCTCACTTCCATTCCTTACTTGTGTCTCTGCCAAGGACAGATCTCTTCAAGGGAAGAATACTTACTTTCATGTGTGAGCTTCTGCACTCAGTAGGGGCTAGGTAACATGCAAGGGAGACTGAACCCCCAGTCTTTTTTGTCTGGGGTGCAGACTCAGGTCAAACACCCAACCATTACCATGTATTCTTTGCACACGCTTTCAGAGATCAAAGCAAGCTACAGGTGATGCCCAGTGCCCAGCCTACAGCGTGTGGCTTCAGTCTGGGGCCAGGAGCTTATCACCTTGGCCTTGTGGTCCCAAAAGCTTCAACTCTCTTGCTCCTGACTCAGCTCTACTTTCAGAGTATTTACTGCTTTTGGCTTCAGTACAACTTACCTTCACCCCATCATTGATCCCCCCCTCTATTTAAATCAGGGCCATACAGAAACACAGTGAGGGAAAATTGGCTAAAAGACAGTTCATTTTACCAATGAGAAAACCACGCTTAAGGGCAGGGCAGTATCTCAAAATTCTAGAAACGTACAGGGTCATTGGGTGAAATATATTAAAGTGTGTTTTTAATGCACGGGTTAAGCACCTATATTGCTAATGATATGAAGTAACACTTTTTATCATTTCCAGGTGTTCCAGTGGCTGACATTTGGTCATTAATCTTCAATACAGACCTCATTTTAGTTGGCTGAGGAAGCTGAAAAGTACTCACTGCTTTGATCTTTGCAGGAATCATATGAATGAAAAGCCTTTTTAGTGGCCACAAAAACACTCATGATTTCCTTCAGTTGATTTTATCCTAGATCTGTACATCTGGTCATAAGGAACAAAGGGGTGAGGGAATAGAGCTGAATCAAAATGATCTATTTCCCCTGCCTCTGTCACTTGCTAAGACAGCACAATATTGTCTGCCACAGCTCAAGAGAGGGCACATGTATTAGATGCGTTCCTGAATCCACTGGCATTCAGTTGGTGAAGGTGTACTCATGTATTATAGAAAAAAGACTCCTTACAGGAATGAGACCTTATATAATTATCAGAGAAGCTAGGGAAGGAAGGATGAAGAAGTGAGAAATGAAGGACCAGAGAAAGTCACCAACCGCTTTCCAGAAGCTCTGGGGCTGTTGGGTAGGTCAGAGCTTACAGGGGAAGTTGAGGACTGGGCATGGCCAGTTACCAGCATAAGCTGGCCTGACGCCATGACAGGAAGCTGGCAAAGAGCCTCTGGAAATCTACCTCCTGCAGAAGCAACTGCTTTTCTAAGTATTCAGCCGCATGTGTGGTGGTGAGCCTGGGCCACTACAGGTCCGCAATGCTGCCATTCGTGGAAGAGCTGGCCCTAGCAAGGACAGCTGGTTTCCACTGCCCCTCTGAACTGGTTTCCATTCACCATAGGCAGCAGAGAATAATGGCTGCTTCACTTCTGTCTCCCCAACTCATTCCAGTTCTTAGCCCGGGACCATACAGGGAAGAGGATTTCGGAGCTAGACATAAAGTACTTGCTTATGAGGGAGCAGCAATCAAATAGGAAAAGGATGACAAAGTCAAAGAAGGTTAAATATTAACCCTGATAGAAAATAAAAATGAGATTGTCACACATGACATGTTTATAGGAGGAAAACCCTCCCATGGAGCAGCTCTGGGAGCAAAGTGTTCTTGGAAGAGGTAGGAAATGAGAAAACCTTCCAATAGGAGGGACAAAATAAGTTCGCCAGTGTCAGTCAGTGTTCGTCAGTGTCAGTCAGCCTTGGAAATCAAGGGAGCATAGGGGACCGTAGAGGTTCAAGTAACCAAATCATTTAATTCTGCACAAAGGAAAAGGTCCTTATGAAAACAAACCGGGACGCCTGGGTGGCTCAGTCGGTTAAGCCACTGCCTTCAGCTCAGGTCGTGATTCCAGGGTCCCGGGATCAAGTCCCACGTCGAGCTCCTTGCTCAGCAGGGAGCCTGCTTCTCTCTCTGCCTCTGCCTGCTTGTGCTCTCTCTCTCTCTGACAAATAGATAAAAAAAAAATTAAAAAAAAAATTAAAGAAAACAAACCTATGGGTGAAGATCAGAGTAACTCCTAACTCCGGAAGGAAAAGTAGTTCAAAAAACATTTGATGAGAAAAGGAAGGCGATAGAAAAAACCATGTATTTTGAGTCTTTACAGAAATCGGTTAACAACCACCACACATATAGTGGAAGTGGCAGTGTGTTGTGGTAGGCACCATGTTTCCCCTGTGTTTCAGACTTTTTTGTCTTTAAATGGTTAATGTGTCAGGTGGTGAGTTAACCCCCAGCACGTGACTCTAATCAGGCATTTTTTTTGGGGGGTGCTCAATTCAGGTCACATTTATAATTTTTAAAAAACCAGTACTTTAATTGCCAATTCAGAACAATTAATAAGCTCCAAAAATGACCCGGGAGAATAAAGCATGAGTAATAACAAGATCCAAGGCCATGAAGTGGGTCATCCTTTGAGAGTTCCTCTCTTTCAATAGCATTTCCTTTTCTGTGTCTTTAATTTCTCCTCTCATTTTACTTTTCTTCTCCTTGTGAGAAGGCCTGGATCATTACCACAATAGATCAGCCCTTTGATTCCTATTCTCCTTCAAAAAGCAGACATGATAAATGATCTGCTGCTTTCTGGCATTACTCAATTTGGTTTGTAGTTTAAATCCTGCTTACCGTTATGAGCTCAACTGTGTCCCCCCTTGCCCCCCACAAATTCACATGTTTAAGTCCTAACCCCCAATACCTCAGAATATGACTGACTGTATTTGGCTTGACAGTATTGGAGATAGGGTCTTAGAAAGGCAATTAAATTAAAATAAGGTCATTAGAGTATGCTCTAATCCAGTATGACTAGTGTCCTTAGAAGAAGAGATCAGGACACACACACACATGGCAGCCATCTATAAGGCAAGGAGAGAGGTCTCAGAAGAAACCAATTTTTCTGACACCTTGATCTTCGAATTCTAGCCTTCAGAGAAGTGAGAAGATAAACTTTGTGGTTTAAGCCACCTGTTAGGGCAGGCCGAGAACATTAACACAACTCCTACTTTTGAACTGGAAGCAATGGATATACTACAGTTAGTTAGAACCACTACATTCTGTCCTCCGACAGAAACCAAATGGATGCAAGGCTAAAGGGTCTATCATTTTTGTTCTCAAAATATAAACACTACCAGAGAGGATCTGATGGCTTTACTCCATCTAGGAACTGAGATCACTATCAGCATCAGGGTGGTATAATAAAACATTTAGCACATTGAGAACCCAAGTTTTGTGTTCGAAACTCCTTCCTCTGCAAGTTAATTCTACTTGTGCCATACAACAATTAACACTAGTTTCCTCACTTGCCAAATCTGAGTAAGAATCATCTGCTAGAGTTCCAGTTCAAGTTTTCAGTGTGGGAAGATCCTGAACTCTCCTCCCATGGACACACCAAAAAGACATATGGAATTGTTTCCTTTGGGGGACAAAACAAAACCAGCCAAACAAGTCCCATACAATGGGCGAACAACAACAAATCAAACTCATGTCGAAGCAGGTAGAAGACATTGACAAAAATCACATCTTAAACCCCACTTGCGGCATGCCGCTCATGATTGGGAGGGAGGTTAAAATGCTGAGCTTCTCCTTGAGGAGTCAAGGGTTTGGATCCCACCATAGGCACTATCACTTTTAAGATGTGCACCTGAGAACTGAGCCCTCGAAACATCTAACTTTGAGAGTCAAGAGCACTTTGGTCTTCTAGACCCACAAGAGTACAGCAAACTGAAACAGTTCCTGAAGGGCTTGTGCGTGGACTCTGCTGCCCCAGAGCATAGTGCAGAGGTCGCAGACCAGAGGCCACCACTTTCTATGACAAAGGCTTGTATATCTTAGCACATTGATCTGCTTACCTCGTATCTAGAGGCTTCCAGGAATACTTTCTGGGGACAGAGACCTGCAGGCACCATATTTCCACTCTCCCTCTGTCTTGCTCCAGATCAGCACTATCTCCCAGAAAGGAGCTTCTACCCTAGTCTGGCACCCTGATTTTGACAGCTGCAGCCCAGGGAACACTTACAGGTATTCCCTGCACTGCTGGCCAAAGAGTCTTATGTCCGTGGACTCCACAGGACTGTAACAAATGGAGAAAGAGTTAAGTGGCTCTTATTCCTACCCACAGTGAGAGGCAGCTAACAGGCTCTCTCTTTTCATGAAAGGGGCCTATTAGCTGGTCTTCCTAGTTGTGGTCTTAGAGGCAGGCTTTTAAATAAACACTCATTTCAGGGTAGACTATACTCTTCTCCAGAGACCCTAGAGGGTCTATACTCTTCCTGTTCTCTGACCACCATGTTTCAGTGTCTCCCAGTACAGGGCTCACACAGGTCTGATACCCTGGCTTTTCTGTCTTTATGTCACCCTCTGCCTTGCTCTAGGTCACTGGCATCTCCCAGAACAGAGCTTGTACACTTGTCTGGCACCCTAAAATTTGCATTTGCCATTTGGGGGATACCTTTAGATTGTCAGACTCTGGTGACTAATGGGGGTTATGCCTGCAGTTCCAAAGGACTATGTATCTTTGCATTTTTTAAAAAAAGATTTTGTCAGAGAAAGAGAAAGAAGGAGAGAGCACAAGCAGGGGGAAGAGCAGGCAGAGGAAAAAGCAGGCTCCCTGATGAGTAGGGAGCTTAACGATGTAGGACTTGATCCTAGGACCCTGAGATCATGACCTAAGTCAAAGGCAGACCCTTAACTCACTGAGCCAGTCAGACATCCCCATCTTTGCATTCTTTAAAAGATGCCTTTGAAGGTCTAGTTTTCAATCAGGTGTTGACCGAGATCCTTCCCATTAGGACACTGACAGGTCGTGGCATACCTTCACCTACTGAGGACCATGAAAAATAAAATCAGTTCCTGGGACAATCCCAAAAGTTTGAGAGACAACCAAGAGCTACGGCACGGTTAAACAATTAGGTTCATCTCCTACATGAGGCCACTCCCTCAAGACTAGGAGTAGTAGTAGTTTTATCTAGTGTATAGAAGCAAACAGAGTCAAGCAAAATGAAGAAATAGAAATAAGTTTCAAACGAAAGAACAAGACAAAACCTCAGGAAAAAAACCTTAATGAAATAAAGATAAGTCATTTACGTGTTGAAGAGTTCAAAAATAATGTTCCTAGAAATAATGTTCTAAACTAGCTTGCTGTACTTGGGTGAATAATAGGTAAACACATAGAGAACTTCAATAATGAGAAAGAAAATATAAGAGAGCACCAGATACAAGTCAATGAGCTGAAGAATAAAATAAGTGAACTGAAAAATACACTAGAGGGGTTTAACAGTAGACTAGATGAAGCAGAACAGATCAGTGAACTTGAAGAAAGGGCAGTGAAAGTCATCCAATTAGGGCAGCAGAAAGAAAACCAAAAAGATGAAGACAGCTTAAGGGACTTAGGGGACAAAATCAAGCAGACCAACATTCACATAATAAAGGTCGCAGATGGAGAAGAGAAAGAGAAAGGAGCAGAAAACTCATTTGAAGATATACTGGCTGGCAACTTTCTTAACCTGGAGCAGGAAAAGACCTCCAGAGCTAAGGAGTCCAAAGACTTTCAATTGACATGAACACAAAGAGACCCACACCAAGACACAGTATAAATAAAGCATAAAAATGTAAAGACAAGGAGAGACTTTTAAAAGCAGCAAGGGAAAATCAACTTGGTGTGTATAGGGGAACCCCCATAAGCAGACTTCCAGCAGGAACTTTGCAGGAGAGAAGGTAACATGATATATTTTAAGTGCTAAGGAACAAACAAAACAAAACAAAGCTTTCAACAAGGATATTCTACCTGGCAAAGTGGTCATTCAGAATTAAAGAAAAGATATGAATTCACCAGACAAGGAAAAGTAAAGGAATTTACCTGTAAGAAATGTTAAAGGGAATTCTTTAAGCAGAAATGGAAGCATTTTAATTAATAAGAGGAAAACATATGAAAGTGTAAATCATATGGGTACAGGTAAATATATATTAAAATTGAGAACAATATAATGTAAAAGTGGTGGGTTAATCACTTCTAAAACTAGGACAAAGGTTAAAAGACTAAAGTAGTAAAAATAGCTACTTTTTACTGGGGACAAGGGATACCCAAGAAAATTTAAACTGTGAAATCAAAAACATAAAATTAGGGTAAAAATGCAGAAACTTACAATGAGTTCAAATTTAGTTGTTAACATAAAATAGGCTATATAAATAAAATAAGTTGTTTTATGTAAGCCTCTTGGTAACCACAGAGGAAAAAAGAAAAACAACAAACCTATGGTAGATACCCAAAAGATAAAGAGAGAGGTATCTAGGAATACCATTCAGGAAAACCACCGAATCACAAGTAGGGCAAGAAGAAAGGAACAGAGTAACCACAAATCACCCAGAAAACAATAACATGGCAATAAATACATACTTATCATACTTAAATGTAAATGGACTAATTTCTCTATCAAAAGAGTAGCTGAAGAGATTTTTAAAAGCCATCTGTATGTATGCTGCCTACAAGGAATTCATTTTGTATGTAAGGAAAGACTAAAAGTAAAAGGTTGGAAAAAGATACTATATACCAATGGAAAACAGTAGAAATCTAGCTATATATAGATAAAATAGACTTTGACAAAATTTAAAATAGACAACATACATATGACAAAAGGGTCAATCAAAAAAGAAGATACAGGGGCACCTGGGTGGCTCAGTGGGTTAAAGCCGCTGCCTTCGGCTCAGGTCATGATCTCAGGATTCTGGGATCGAGCCCCACATGGGGCTCTCTGCTCAGCGGGGAGCCTGCTTCCTCCTCTCTCTCTCTCTCTCTCTCTCTGCCTGCCTCTCTGCCTACTTGTGATCTCTGTCAAATAAATAAAATCTTAAAAAAAAAGATACAACACTTGCTAATATTTACACATGCAGCACAAGGAACACCTAAATATTAGCTAACCTAAAAGGAGAAATAGACAGGAATATTAACACTGTAGGGAATTTTAATACCCCAGCTTCACCAATGAAGAGATCATCTAGACAGAAGAAAGTAAGGAAACACTGGCCTTAAATGAAAATCAGACTAGGTGAACTTAATAGACATACACAAAACATCCCACCCAAAAGCAACAGAATGCAGATTTTTCTCAAGAGTACTGAGAACATTCTCCAGGAAAGGCTGTATGTTAGGTCCAAAACAAGTGTCAGTAAATTTAGGAATTCTGAAACCACACCAAGTGTCTTTTCAAAACACAATGGCATGAAGCTAAAAAACCAACCAAACAAACAAAACAAAACAAAAAACTGCAAGAAGAAAAGTGGTATATCTCAAATAGATTGAGAAAAACAACATGCTCCTAACAATGGATCAAAAGCACAAATAAAAAAAAAATGACACAAATAAAAATGAATACTTATATACCAGAACTAATGGTATACAGCAAAACCAGATCAAAGAGGGAAGTTCATAGCAATAAATGCCTACATTAAGATAGAAAAATAATTTCAAACAACCTAAATTTACACCTCAAAAAATTAGAAAGGAAGAACAAACAAAACTCCAAATTAGTGGGAGGAAGGAAATAACAAAGATCACAGCAGATATAAATGAAATAGAAACCAAAAAGACAATAGGAAAGATCAATGAAACTAAGAATATTTTTTTGAGCAGATAAAACTGACAAACCTTATTAGCTAACCTCACCAAGAAAAAAAAGATGTCTCAATTAAAATCAGAAATAACAGAAGGGTTGTTAAAACCAAAACCACAGAAATATTAAGTATCAAAAGAGCATGAAAGACTACTAAGAACAAGTAGCAAATTGGACAACTTAAAAAAAATAGAAAATTTTTTAGAACCATAAAACTTACCAAGATGGTACTATGAAGAAATAGGAAATCCAGGGGTGCCTGGGTGGCTCAGTGGGTTAAAGCCTCTGCCTTCAGCTCAGGTCATGATTCCAGGGTCCTGGGATCAAGCCCCACTTCGGGCTCTCTGCTCAGCAAGGAGCCTATTTCCCTTCCTCTCTCTCTGCCTGCCTCTCTGCCTACATGTGATCTCTGTCAAATAAATAAATAAAATCTTAAAAAAAAAAGAAATAGGAAATCCAACAGACCAATTACTTTTTAGGAGACTGAATCAGTAACTGAAAACTTCCCAATTAAGCAATGTACAGAACCAGATGATAAGTTCTACAAAACCATCAGAGAAGGATTAATACCATTTCTTCTCAAACTCTTCCAAAAAATAGAGAATGAAGGAGCAATGCCAAACTCATTTTATGAGGCCAGCATTACCCTGACCAAAACAGAATACCACAAGAAAGAAAATAGGCCAATATCCCTAATGAACGTATGTGCAAAAGTCCTCAATAAAAATCTTAGCATACAGAATTCAATAGTATTAGAAGGATCATGCACCGCAGTTAAGTGGGATTTAATCCAGGGATACAAGGATGGTAAACATCTGCAAATCAAAGTGATACACCAAATTAACAAAATGAAGGGTGAAAATTATATGATCATCACAATGTATGCTGGAAAAACATTTGACAAAATTCGACCTCCATTCCTGATAAAAATTCTCAACAAGTTGGATATAGAAAGGAGGTACTTCAACATAATAAAGGTCATACATGGCAGACCCACAGCTAATATCATACTCAATAGTGAAAAGATGAAATCCTTACTTCTAGGATTAGAAATAAGACAAGGACACCCACTCTAACCACTCATACCCAACAAAGTACTAGAAGCCAGAACTACAAGGCAAGAAAAAGAAAAAAAAAAAAGTATCCAAATCAGAGAAAAAGAAGGGAAATGATGGCGTGATACTATATAAGAAAACCTTAAAGACTCCACTAAGAAACTGTTACAACTAATAAATGAATCAGTAAAGTTGCAGGATATAAAACTAACAAAAATCAGTTGTATTTCCATACACTAACAATGAACTTTCGAAAACAGAAATAAAATAATCCCATTTACACTGACATTAAAACCTATAAAGTACCTGGGAATCTAACCAAAGAGGTATAAGACCCTGTACACTCAAAACCATAAAACACTGATTAAAGAAACTGAAGGAAACAGAAACAAATGGTAAGACAGCCCATGTTCATGGATTAGAAAAAATTAATACTGTTAAAATGTCTATTCTATACAAAGCCACCTATAGCTTTAACTCAATCCTTATGAAAGTCCCATGGCATCTCTTAGAGAAGCAGAAAAAATAGTACTAAGCTAGTGTGTAAGTGTAAAACCCTCAAATAGCCAAAGCAACCCTGCGAAAGTAAAACGTTGCTGGAGGCATCATACTTCTTGATTTCAAACTGTATTACAAAGCTGTATTAATATTATGGTATAAGAACAAACACATAAACCAAGGGAACTGAGAGCCAAGATATGAACTCTCACATATATGGTCAACTAATATTCAACAAAGGAGTCCAGATACCCAAAGGGGAAAAGAAAGCCTCTTCAAAAAATGGTGCTGGGAGAACAGATACCTATCTGACACTTCTCACAAATATAAACTTGAAATTCATAAAGATTAAAATGTACAATCTTAAACAAAAAAACTCTTATAAAACGAGTAGAAGAAAACAGGGAAAAACCTCTTTGACATTGCCCTCAGTGATGATTTTTGGAGTTGACACCAAAAGCAAAATAAGTCAGACTACATCAAAGTAAAAAACTTAGTAACAATAAAGAAACCATCAACAAAATGAAAACACACCCTACCGATATGTGGAAATCATCTATCTGAAAAGCTATTAATATCCAAAATGTATGAAGAACTCCTCCAACTCAGAAGCCAAAAAATCAGTCCAGTTAAAAATAATGGTCAGAGCATCTGAACAGACATTTTCCCAAAGAAAACACAGACATGGGAAACAAGTATAGCAGAAGATGGTCAGCATCACTAATAATCTGGAAGATGCGAATCAAACCTGCTTCACACCCATTAGAATGACAGTTATAAAAAGGACAAGAAATATGGAGAAGGATATGGAAAAAAGGGAACCTTGTATAGTGCTCTCTGGAGTATAAATTGTTGTGGCCTCAAGAAAAACAGTATGGCAGTTCCCTAAAAAATTCAAATTAGGAACACCATAAGATACAATAATTCTGCTTTTGTGTATTTATCCAAAAAACAGAAAAATATTAACTTGAAAAGATATATCACCCCCCCCATTCAATGCAGCATATGTAAAATAGCCAAGATATGGAAGAATGTATTGGATGCCTGCTGATGGATGAATGGATTTAATAAAATGTGTTAAAGATACACAGTGGAGTATTATTCAGTCTAAAAGTGGGTTTAAAGAGAACATACCTCAATATAATAAAGACGACATATGACAAAACCACAGCAAACATCA